>NW_021680378.1:392660-435079 GCF_001412515.2 Diachasma alloeum | reverse complement strand
TCAGAACTCTCAAAAGTATGTGGAAAAAGTGAAAACTGAAAAAAAACATTTCACCGGCGGCCACAGGGTCAGATTTTCGGTTTTTACTTGGAACAAGGGTCAGATTTGTTAACACTTTCTTTTTTTATTTGGACAATGCATGCAAGCGGAGGGGCAAGAGTGGCTAGAATAGATTCTGCAACCTTCTCCGCTTGTTGGATAAAAATGTCAAGCCTCCGCATACATGCATCTCCCCTCCACCCTCCCGTGAAATGTCGATTTTCGAGATTAAAAAAAAAACAATAATTGCATTTTTTATTTCAATAACGCATGAGTAAATAGGGATATGAACGCAGATTTAATATAGGCCCATAGAATTACGGGGACCGGCAAGGATTTGGAAAGTCTGAATGCAAGTGCTGCTTACACCTAACAAGTGCTGAAATGGGACATAACCAGAGGTAGAAAGGTCTCGGAAGCACTTGGGAAGAGGCTTTCCAAGACCTATCCAGTTCTGAACGGAGAGACCTAAGTAGAATTTGTCAGGTCCAATTATTCGACTCGGGTAACGAGGAGAGAGGGTTGCAGTATATTTTGGGCTCCCTAATCTCTCCGTTTGCAAACGGTGTTTAAATAAAAAATAGTAAACGTTGATTCTGTATTTATTGACCCCCCTGATACCAATGAAACCCTCGGAGGTGACAGAAAAGACGAAAAAAAAATTTTCATTTTCACGTGGGTCAAGGGTCAGGGTAAAAGTCGATTTACACCGAAATTGAATTTTTGCGCCATGTGAAGCCCGCTCGACAGCGGGCGGTGTTATTGAGGGTTGATTCTGTATTTTCGAACAATTCTGATGCCAATGAAACCCGCGGACGCGCGACAAATGTCGAAATGAAAAAAATTTTTCATTCGGAGCCAAAGGGTCAGATTTTCGGTTTTTCCAGAGGGAAAGTCGACTTTCGCCAAAATCGAATTTTTTAGCCGGGTGATTTGATTTGATTTGAGTGATTTTTACGGTGAAAAATTGATTCTTTATAAATTATTTCTAGAAAATGCTCGTAATTTTCAAAAATTGCAATTTTTTAAATAATTTCATTAACATTTCCTCGAAAAGTAAACTTTCGAGCATCAAATTGATATCTGCAAAGTTTAAATAATCAAATCATTGTAAAATGTCCGGAAACTTAGATTCAAATGGGTCTCGAACGAAAGCTCTGATGTTCGACTACAAAAGTAGAAAATCATTTCACCTTAAAATGAACTCATCATAAATCATTAACCTGCGTTAAATTTTTCGTTCGCAAAGGATTGAAAAAAGCTCCTTCACACGCTGCATTATTATTCCCGACTGTCGCCGCTCGACTGAAGTCTGAGGACGGAGTGGACTAGACTGAAGTACCACGTGAAGCATTACGCAAAATGTGCAATGTGCGTCTAGAATAATGCTGGACTATTTGCATCATTCAAACTGATCTACACATATTGTGATCAGGTCAGGGAGTATGACAGCTAATAGATGAGCCTAACGATTCCCCGTGAGAAATCGTAGGAACAAAGAAAGTGGAGTAAAGAAATGGAATTTTGAAATTCACTTGTAATTCCAAATTTGGAAATTAAAAAAAAATGCTTTTCGATCAAACCTCTTAAAATGCATGAGAGATATTTATCGATAACTCGACCTGGATTTCACCAGAATTATCACGTTTTCCTACATCACAGCTGAATTGTTCATTAAGTAACGTCGAAACCCCCGAAAAAAACGTCAATTTGAAATTCGCAAACTGCGACTAACAATGGTATTTTTTTCTCTATCCAAATGCACACATAGATGAAAAAATTTAATAGAAAAACCTAGCGAATTCGATAGACATTTCTATTGGATGTCTATTGAACTTGCTACTGATTTTTCGCCGATTTTATTTAAATGTTCAATAGAAAATATTCTATAGAAAAAGTCGAAAGAATTCGATTTTTTTGTACACCTTATTATATTGAGATATTTTCAACAGAATTTCCTCGGCTCAAATTTTCCAAGTTTAATAGAGAGTGCAATACAAATTCAATAGAATTTTCTCATGAATTCGCTAGTTTTTCCTATTAAACTAGGGGGTACGCCCCCCGCTCGCTCCACTCGTTAACCGTTGTGATCCTTATTTTCTGACCCACATATCCCTTATTTGGAGCCTTAGTGTCACCCATGACACCCCTAATCTAATCCATATGACCCTTAATCTGACTACTGGGACTCTTATTTGGACTATTATTCTGACCTCCATGACCCTTAATCTGCCCCTTGTAACCCTTAATCCAACCCTCGTGACCCTTATTCTGAACTTCGCAACTTTTTTGCTGAAGCTCGTGACGCTTACTTCAACCCTCGTGACCCGTTTTCTGACCTTCGTGACCTTAGTTTCTGACCCACATAACCCTTATTTGGACCCTTACTTTGACCCTTAATCTGACGCCTGCGACTCTTACTTAGCTCCTTAATCTGACCCTTGTTACCTTTTGGGCCCTTAATCTTGTGACCCACAATCTGACTCATATAACCCTTAAGCTAACTCCTGGGACCCTTATTTGCACCATAATTCGCACCCGCCTGACCTTAATCTGATCCTCGTGGCCCTTATTCTGGCCCTCATGTCCCTTAATCTGACCCTTATTATCCGTCTTTGGACCCTTAATTTTGTGACCCTCAATCTGACACATAACTCTGAATTTGACTCCTAGGGCCCTTATTTGCCCCATAATTCTGACCCTCATGACCTTAAGCTGATCCTCGTGATCTTTCATCTGCCTATTCTGACCCTTATTTTGACCTTCGCGATCCTTATTCTGGCCCTCATGAACCATACTTTGACCCTTAATTTTGGAGTTTTTATTTCGAGTACCAAATTTTCATTACCGGAAGTCGATTTGGACTTTTATAATATCGAGAAATTTTTTCGTGCGCGCATGTATCGATCAAACAAGCATCAGTTGTCTCCATGAGGACGCGATGAGCAGACGACCGTCATTGGAATAAACAAAAGAAATAATCAGAATTTCTGCATTTTTTGTGCCACGTCTAGTCTGTGGGAATTGACATTCTTACGTAGCGAAATTTATGCAGCATCTACGCTTCTCTTATCGTTTAATCGACGGTTGGAGAGTGTGAAGGTAACGTGCCGTAATATGCTAGTTTTAATTATCATTCGTTGAGGGGAATATCGTTTTTTATGTCTGAACTTGGATTTTTTTTTCGTCGGTGAATCTATTGAGAGGCTGCAGCATTGACACGATTTTCTAAAGGAACTTTGACGGTTATGTACGCGAAAATTCTGTAGGAAACTTGGGGATTTTTAAATAAATCTGCGGATTTTCTTTTTAATTAAAATGTTCAATGGAAAATATTCTGTAGAATAAATTTATAGAATTCAATTATTCTGAATAATTTATCCTATTGAGATATTTTTTATAGAAATCCTTCCGCTTCAATTTTCCAAGTTTTTTCGTCTGATTTTTTTTTTGTGAAAAAAGGAAAAATAGAGTTTGAAGAACTGGGGAAATTCGTGGCGAGGAATTCCTACAGAAAATCTACTCATTTTTTCTATGAATTTTTTTTCTATCGTTTATATTCATCAACTTTTTACATTTCCTTTCGGTCAATTTTTTTGTTCACAAATTCGGGAAAGAATAATTGTTCTTCTGATCTCTGAGTAATGGAATTAAATTTTATTTCAAGGGTAATTAATTAAAATGGAGACTAACGACGTAAATGAAACAACCGCGTTATCGGAAAAATCGTCCTACCAAATACATTCTCGAAGAAATGTTAAGGAGTTCATTGAAGAGGAGAAATTGAAGATTGAGTTTCAAAAAAATCTCGCGCTCAAAAAACTCGACGAAAAATTCGAACAAGTGATGAACCACCTCGAGACGTCCTCGGGTTCTCCTGATTCTGGGTGTATTCACCTGCCCCTGACGAGACAGGAAATCGTGGAGTCGATTCAAAAGGGGAATGTTCATGATATTCAATTTTTGGAGAAAACTGCGAATATTGAGGATGTGGAACAGAATTCGGATGCTGAGAATGACGTAACGCGAACAATTAAATAGTTCACAGGGAAATAATTTTTTTTTTATCGAGAATTATTTTCCCTCAGGGATCTGACCATGAAGAACTCTCGGGCTGCAGAATAACAGAAATTTCTGAATCTCTCGTAGCGGATTTTAATGAGAAAATTAAGACACAGGTACACTGAGAGAAAAAAATTTTGCTCTGCCGAAGAACTGTATGTTCCACGTGAGAATATTTGATGGAGTGGAACAGATTTGCCGGAGGGAAATTAATTAACTTGACAGAAGGAAATTTAATATCTTTCACAAAAATTAAATTTTTGTTGTGATCATCAGAAAAATCCCCACAAGAATTCGAACTGCACCGAGAAAAAAAATTTCAGAAAAATTACTGTGGTAGCACGGTAAAATAAGTTCATTTGGATGGACCCGGAAAAATTCCCGTGCACTACAAGAATTTTTTTCGGATTTACCGTGTCCATCCACAGCAAATTTTCCAGTGCTGACACGGCAATTTTTCCGGCTCCGTCCAAACGAATCCATTTTACCGTGCTGGCACAGTAATTTTTCTGGAATTTTTTTCTCCGTGTGTTGGCAGGGAAAGATATAATCTATTGTACGACAATCATTTGATTTGAGGGAACCCCATAGGTTAATACCGTAGAAAAAATACATTGACGAGGATAGAATATTTTGTTCCCAAAAAAATTGTCACCTCGAAATTATTTAGTTTTACCAATAACACAGTTTTCGGCAAGAAAATTGTGGTTTCCTCTTGAAATTATCATTTATTCCATGAAAATTATAAGTCTTTATTGGACAAAGATATACACAATTCAATAACATTCACTTGATAAAACCGGAGCCCCATATAAATCTCTGTAAAACGAATGTATTTACCCGAAAGATATGTAAATACCCCACACGGAGAGAAATACTCAATAAAAATTACGTATCTTTTCCGTAATTTCGGAGCGAAATGTGGTTGCGGGAAATTTTACGGAATTGTCACAGAATTTTTCCAAAGCGTTGCGTAATTTCTATCTGAATCTCCTGTGAAAAATTACGATACGGTCACTTAAATTTGCTGAGTCGATTTCGTAATCGGTGAATGAATTGTGAGTTCCGTAATTTTTACTGAATATTTCTGTGCACGAGAACAATTACTACTACGAGAATTATCATGTTTCAGTGATCCAACACGACAAATGATCTCTTCAGGGGAACACATAATTTCTCGGCAGAACAAATATTTTCTCTCAATGTGTCCATTTAAAAATATCAAAAGCTAAAAATTAAAAAAAAGGATTTGAACGCCTCCATTTTTCCCAAATTTTCAGACTTCAGAAACAGCAAAACGATTGAAAGACTCGACACCCCATGATAAACTCCCAGAAGATTTCGCCAAACTTTGCAAGGTGGTCGAGCAAAAGGTCCTGAAAAAGCGTTCAGTTTTGACGGAACGAAAGAAACATTAGGAAAGAGCATTTCGGAGGAGTTGACCGTTATTTTTTTGAATGGGAAACATTTTTTTTAGGACCACGATAACCAGAAAATTTCCGACTGTCGAATTGAAACGGAAGCCTCGTCAGTAGATAGTTCTGATGATTCTTTGTCACTCTTTGAAGATATTGTGAGGAGAGTTCCCATCCCCGGAAAAACTTATAATTTCGATGAGAAGAAACACGGCGTCAGGTGAATGCTCGCACAAGCAGGGTTGAGTACACGGAGAGAAATATTCAATAAAAATTACGTATCTTTTCCGTAACTCCGGAGCGAAATGAGGTTGTAGAAAATTTCTGTACGTCCACGTGAAAAGGGCCCACTTTGTCGCATCTAGTTTCCGAGATATTCACGTTTTTCTCTCCACATGTCCCATTTAAACCAATGTTAAATTGTTTTTTCATTCTATCGGGTTGATTTTGGGCTCAAAATGTGAGAAATCTGATCAAGATTATCGGAACATACATAACTCCAATCCCGTCAAAGTGGGCCCTTTTCATGTGGACGCCCACATTTTACGAAACTGTCACGGAATTTTTCCAGAGCGTTCCGTAATTTTTATCTGAATTTTCCGTGAAAAATGACGATACCGTCATTAAAATTTTCTGACTCGATTCCGTAATCGGTAAGCAAATTGTGAGTTCCGTAATTTTTACTGAACATTTCTCTACGTGTAGAAATAAAAGATGGTAGCAAAGTTATGGACCAATTTATATTCTTTTGTTACATTTTTTGTTTCTATTTTTTTTTTATTTTTCTCCACACACGAAAAAATTTAATAGAAAAACCTATCGAATTCGTTAGAAAATTCTATTGAATTTCTATTAAACGTTCTATTAGTTTTTGGCTGATTCTATTGACATGTTCATTAGCACACATTCAATAGAAAAAGTCAACAGAATTCGATTTTTCTTTCCAACTTATTCTTTTCATATATTTTCTATAGAATTTGCTCGACTCAAATTTTCCAAGTTTTTTTCATTCTATTTTTCTTTTCTCCTCATCAAGAAAACCAAACGAAAAAACTTAGAAAATTTGAGCCGAGGAAATTCTATAGAAAATATCTCAATAGAACAACTTATATAGAAAAATTGAATTCTATTCACTTTTTCTACTGAATATTTTCTATTGAACATTTCAATAGAATCGGCCAAAAACTGATAGAACAGTTCAATAGAAATTCAATAGAATTTTCTAACGAATTCGCTAGGTTTTTCTATTAAATTTTTTCGTCCGTGTCTCTCTCAGGATGACTGAACAGTTCTTGAAGAAACATTGTAAGGAGAATAAACTGTACGAAACGCCGTACCTCAATGATGTCCTTTACCTGCATTATAAAGGTGTGTATTCTCCCCCATTTTATTTTATTTTTTTCAAGAGTGCAATACCATTTCGATAATGTTTTCCCTTTAGGTTTCTCCTTCATCGAAAATCTGGAAAAATACACCGGTTTGAAGTGCCTCTGGCTGGAGAACAATGGAATCAAGGAAATAGCAAATTTGGAGAATCAAACAGAATTAAAATGTCTTTACCTCCATCACAACGTGATCGAAGTGATTGAGAATGTCGACCATCTGGAGAACCTGGACACGTTGAATTTATCCTACAACATCATTAAAAAAATCGAAAATCTCGGTATATAAAATACCGCCCCTAAAAATTCATTCATCAGATTATACTTGAATAATGATCTTTCCAGAGGGACTGAAGCTACTAAATACCTTGAATTTATCGCATAATTACCTGCATGCTGTTGAAGACATAGAGCACCTCCGATTTCTTGAGAATTTGTCGATTCTGGATGTGTCGCATAATCGCCTAGAACCGGTGGAGATACTTGAGGTCAGCATTCTCATTGAAACCGATATTCAGGGGAAGGTGAAAAATTTTTACAGTGCATTGCTGAGAGAAAAACGGCAAAGTTCTCAAACAAGTCTTACTTGTCCCAAGAAAATATTTTTTGAAAATTATCAAAACAGGATTTTTTTNTGAATGTTTCTCTCCGTGCAGCCGGTTGCATACAAGCTTCAATTTGTCAATCTCCTTTACACGGAGAGAAATTTTCTAGAAAAATTCTAGTACGAGTACTGGGAAAAATCACAATCCACCGGCGGTGAAAAATTCTAGTGCTGTTAAGGTAAAATTTCTTGGTATTTCTGGTAAAATTTCTGGGAATTTTTGTGAAATTTTCACAGAAATACGGGGAAAAATTCACGTTTTCCCAATAAAATTTCTAGTGCCAGCACTGGAATTTTTTCCCGGCCGTCACTTTGCGCCTCTTTTCCCGTGTTAGCACTAGAATTTTTCGAAAAAACTTCTCTCCGTGTAGTTAAAAAAAAATTGCATTCTCTGTACACGCAAGAAATGTCATTTTTAGCAGTACTCCTTTGTTATTCGATACTCCCATACGTATTTTGCTCCCGAAAAATCTTTGTTTTATGCGAAACAAGGGATAGTAGTTTTTCGTTTCGGCTGTCTAATAATCACAGACAACAAATGAACCCTTAAATGAAACAATAATAATGATATGATAGCAATCTTGTAACTTAGGGATAAAATATTAGTTGATAAATTTTCCTCTATATGAGATATTTTCATCCTGAAAAGGCACCGTCTGGTGTGAATTATCCGCCTCTTGAGCCAAATATTTCGTTGCTGTCGAAAGCAGAACAATTATTCATGTTTGAGACTTTCAAATTCGAGCCAAACAAATTCTTTTTTGGCAATTTTCAACTAACGATTTTGTTGGCCCAAACAAGACTTGTTTGACAACGTGTTTGTTTTTCTCTCAGTGTGGGACAATGTTGGCTACCAACGTTGGTCAAGCGGGTCCATTTTTTTTTGTTTTGCTTCCGAATGGGATTAACATGCGTTAATCCCCCAATTTTCATCCTCATTCGACATACGAAATGCTCACTTCAATTATAATTTACTTGGAACAACGTATGATCGTGTTGACTGAGATACCAACGTATTTAGTTATGAGAATGATTTTGATTTTTGAGTAAACCAACGAATTTTTGGAGTTAGCAAACTGTTGGCTAGAAATAAATCAAATACTCTCATTATTGCGACAAATAAAAGGAACTTCAATTCTAGAGAAGTTCGATTTCTCCCAATCAAATGTATCTCAGGAAGAGATAGCTGCCACTCACTATGAAATCACGGTTATTTGAAAATTAACAACCAAATGATAGTTGGTTCAACTGAAATTCTCTCGATAAAATGATTTTTTTCTGTCAGTGTATGTTGTGACGAAAGCAATTTCCCACTTGTTACACTTGGCCACAGGTTTTCGGAGCCATGAAATCGCTGAGGGTACTGACACTGACGGGAAATCCAGTGATTAAGACTCTTAAGATGTACCGAAAAACTTTGATACTCAAGTGTAAAGAGCTGACGTACCTCGATGATCGCCCAGTCTTTCCGAAGGACAGGGCCTGCGCTGAAGCTTGGTAAATTTTCCATTCGAGATACGAAAAATCTGTCTTTGTAATGAAACAATATGAAATCGTTAATCAGCAGTTGTTAATTAATAGAGATAACTGCAGACAAAAATTCTCTGCTTCGAAATATAATAAAATTGATGAAATTATTTTATCGATTCGCTGTAATTCTGGCTCTTGAATTAGGGAGAGAGGAGGCCCTAAAGAAGAAATGGCGGAGCGGGACCGATGGTTTGCGGAGGAGCAGAGGAAAATATCGGCCAGTGTAATCGGTAAAGTAATTAGTAGTAGTTAAGGGGGGATTACTATGAGTTTTGAAAGTCGCGGGCTATTGGAGTGAGATTTTCCAAATATTGAAGATCGATTATACAAGTCTAAAAACAAATAATTAATGCAAAAAATTGTTTATTGTTTGTGTCCCGCAAACGTTTAAAATATTTTAAATTATTCAGGGCCTCCAATTTTTGAGCTACACAGATTTTTTTTCAAATTTTTGAGAAAAAGTGTACAATAGCAACTACGAGTTAGTTTTTTTGAAATTCGACTCCTCCATAGGCATTTTCTTTTTTTAATATAAAAAATTGCATCATTCATCTAAAATAGCCAGAAAAATATTTATAAAACAATCGAGAATATATTTTAAATCTTTTGAGGATCATTTTTCTGGCTTTTTTACATGAATGATGCAATTTTTTAAATAAAAAAACGCAATTGGCTATGTACGAGTCGGATTTCAAAAGACAAACTTGTAATTGCTATTTTACACTTTTTCCAAAAATTTGAAAAAAAAAACCTCTGTAGCTCGAAAATTGCGCGGAAAGAAATGTTCAGTAAAAATTACGGAACTCACAATTCACTCATCGATTACGGAATCGACTCAGAAAATTTAAGTGACGGTATCGTAATTTTTTACAGGAGATTCAGATAAAAATTACGAAACGCTGCGGAAAAATTCTGTGACAATTCCGTAAAATTTCCTACAACCACATTTCGCTTCGGAATTATGGAAAAGATACATAATTCCGGAGCGAAATGTGATTGTAGGAAATTTGACGGAACTATCACGGAATTTTTCCAGAGCGTTCGGTAGTTTTTATCTGAATCTCCTGTGAAAAATTACCGTACCGTCACTTAAAGTTTCTGACTCGATTCCGTAATCGATGGGCGAGTCGTGAGTTCCGTAATTTTTACTAAGAATTTCTCTCCGTGTAAAAAATTCCTCTTCGTGCATAGAAGTCTCCCCTTGATCGAAGTAAACAATGAGGACTACTGTGAATTATTTCCCCTTTTAGCATTGATGAAGAAGCCGAGGAGAATTGAGCCTGAATACGTCGAGAAAACCGAAAATATTGAGAACACTCCATCAACTCCAAAAAATAGTCACCCGACCGTCAAATTCTCCTCAAACATCTTCTCTTCCTCTTCCTCCGAAGACGACGGAGATGACTCCGACGGAAAAATCGACGATTCCCTCGACTCCGAGTACCAATCACCCCCGAAAAAATTGATCGAGGAGATATCAACGATCCCAAAACAATTTGATTTCGAAGGGAATAAGGAAAACGAGGGGGGGAATCACGAAAACAAATTATTCATCGACAAGAAAACTGATGGTGCAGTCTCTCCAGATGATTTAACTGTGCCAGAATCAACAGATCCTCGAGAAAATCCATTGGAAATTGCAGGGGAAAACGAAAAAATTCCTGTAAACACTTCAAACCAAAAAACAATGAATGATGAAAGCAAGAAAAATGTTCAATTATCCCTAGAAATGCAACTAACCCAGGGTAAATAAATCCATCAACCCCGCATTTAGAAGACGGTTTAAGACCTACGTTACACTTTATTTTCCTTTTTCATTTTTTTCATTCATTTTTTATCTGTTACTTTTTGGTTTTTCTTTTATTCACATTCACATTAATTATATTTGATGCGTCGTATGGCAGAAATTAATGGGAACTCATTAGCTTCTATTCATTTTTCCGCCGGTGGATGAAGCGATAACAATGGAAATGATGATTCGATATTTTCTGTCTTCGCTCATTCCCTCGACATTCGCCTCTTCATTATTTCAAATTCATTAATTGCTCATTCTTCGAATGTCAATGGACCATGACGTGTAATGAGTTGATGTCAGAGTGTCGATAGTGCCCAACGATAGAAATTTGAAACGTCAATATTTCTTCTCCGACTGATGAATTTTCTCTCAATTTTCAAATCAAAATTGTGAAAAAAAAATTCCTCTCGTTGACACTACCGCAGTCATGTCGACCTTTTTTCCTCATTAAAATGCAATTATATCATTATATTTACTTGTTCACTCATCATATTTAAATGGTTTAGAGAAATTTTTCGTCTACATATATTTTTTTTCATTTTATATTCATTTTTTTAGGATAAACTTTCATTTTTCCTTTTTCTCATTAAAAATTGCTCGTCATTTTTTTGATCCCAAGTATCCGAAAAGTATGCGAAAGAAGAAAAATATGGAAAAGAAAATTCTTCTCTAATTTTTTTCGTCCCCTTCAATTTTTAATGATGCCAAAGGAAAAAAAAAATTATTTTCTGAGTAATTTTTTTCTTTTCTTTTCTTTTCTTTTCGACTAAAATTCTCGGTGGAGTATTTTCCATTCCTTCCCCCATTTATATTATTTCATTATACATACGTTACGTCAATGTGTGTTTCAAATGTGTAGTTTCATGTTATTAATTTTTAATTGTTATATAAAAAATTGATGGAACCATCTTGTCTATCTACCGTTTAACAGTAAAGACACGTGCCCTCCATAATCATTAATTTTCAATCATAATTTTTCATCATATTTTTAATTTTTCATTCCTTCAGTTAATTTACACAGTATTAATATTAGTTAATATTATCATTTAATTTTATTCATGTTTGGCTTATACCCCTGTTTATTTTTTGTCATCTCAATCCACATATTATTTTATTATTATTATTATTTATCTTCACATTTATCTCATTCATCGCACGATTAATGTGAAACTCTACGAGTAAGAAATATGCAGTGCACTCTTGAATTATTCTTTTCATTTCTTCTTCATAAAATTTTATTTCATTTTTTTTTCTCCTCGCCTGTTGCCCTGGTAAAACAGTCCGATTATTTCCGACTGGGTGATAAAAAATGAATCGGCGTTAATGATGTTTCTGTCTTTGCCCGTTAAATTCCGATTGGCTGGTAGGTAGAGTTTCGAGTTTAAGAAAATTATGAGAAGTAATAGGATCAAGGGTATGTGGCCGTTATCGTCCGATTGCTTTCCAAAAAAGTGGTTGATAAATCTCATATTGCTCATATAACTCTTTAATATTTGTTGCTCATTTAAATATTTATATGAGTAATATGAGATATATCAACCACTTTTTTGGAAAGCAATCGGACGATAACGGCCACATACCCTTGATCCTATTACTTCTCATAATTTTCTCAAACTCCAACCTCTACCTACCAACCAATCGGAATTTAACGGGCAAAGACAGAAACATCATTAACGCCGATTTAATTTTTATCATCCGGTCGGAAATAATGGGACTGTTTTACCAGGGTGGTTTTTAATTTAGTTCACTCGAAAGAGGCAGTTGTAGCCGACGTCTCAATTTATCTCATAATCTCATCTAATCGACCCTCCCATCAGAGCTGCGTGTGACGTCGTCATTATCCGAAATTAAATAAAAAATTGGAAAAAGTAATTGTTCAAGAATTTTTTAAATCTTCTGGAAAATTTTTCTCATCCCCCTATCTACCCCTAGGAATAGTCCCTGACATTGAAATAGGACCCAAAATTGTTGTTCCCATATTTGATGATTAGAAATTTCATCGGGGCCAGGGAAACACGAATGTCAAATCCCAAAAAATCCAGGGGAAATGTAAAAAATGTAGGAAAAATCTGAAGGATAGGTCGGAAAATTTGTTCATTTGCAGAGAACTTGATGAAACGATTTAAATGTGATTTGAATAGGCTAAATAATTTTAAGAAAGGTTAAAAAATACGAGGTTGACGGGTAGGAACACCGCCATCTTCCTTGGGTTCACTCCCACTGCAACAAGAGCGTTCAGAGTGGCCGCGCCTCCATCTAGGGAGGGACGATGTTTGTCGATTAATCGAAAACATCGATGTTTTTGACGAAGCTAACAATTTTTCATTTTTTTTATCGAATAATAATGTTGATTGATTGAGAATTAAGAAAATAATAATTTATCCGTAATCAGAAGTCATTACCTTCTACAGTATATACGTTATAAATGGTAAGTAGGCAATCCAGTCGTCTATTTTTCTTAAATTTAAATTTTTAATTTTTTTAATTTAAATTTTAACGAGTATTTTTTTCAATAAAAACGAGAAGAAAAGAATTATTTTTAAAAATTCGTTTTTTTCCCGTGGAATGAGAAAAAATATAGATTTTTTAAATAATCGATGTTTTTCCAGAAAAATTGATTCACAACATGTTGTATAAAAAATCGGCCATCCCTACCTCCACCTCGCGTTTTCAAATATTTTTTAAAATGATTTATCCCCTTCATTTCACCTTCAATTTCCTGCATTAGACTCCTACGAAATGAACCAATTTTTTAAAAACACTTTTCTGACTTTTTCATCCCCTTTTGGCTGGGAATTCACGACGTAAAATGTTGTCCTCACTGTAAGTTAAGCTTCACGAGACATCTTTTCATGGACAAATATTCCTGTTCCACCAGCCCTGACAATAAAATAAAACTATTATCTATAACATTTTGGGTTTTGAACATTATTTTTATTTCTGTCACTTTGTTCATGCATTTAATGAATATCTGCTTGGGAAAATAATAATAAAAATCCCTACCTCAATGATGATTTCACCGAGACAAGAATCCACGAAAATCAATCGATAAATAATGACACCAGAATCGTAATAATGATAATAAAGATTACAATAATCCTTAAAGCATATAATTAACCCTAAAAAATCATTGTTAATGTCAATATTGTATTGAACGATTAATCCCTCTCATTTCCGTAGTTTCTGCGTGTGCCTATGACTAGATACATAATAATGATTTATTCACCCCTCAAGACCCCTCGTGATCCTCAAAATGGTGTTTTTCTAAATTCCTCGACTACTCCATTATCATTACGTTATTATTTTTTTTCGATTTTGTTTACTTACAATTACCTCAGAGTAATGAATAAAATAAATGATAAGAAGTAATTACGAATGAAGGAACAACTCTTCATACATTCAAAAGTACAAAAACAAATGGATCATTCACATCTGTTTAATCATCTCTGGCCACGAGTCACTACGAGATACAAAAAAGTTACAGATCTCTCTTGATTCAGGGATTTGCCTCACACGTGTTATTAAACACTTCAACAGCAATCAGTAATTAATTTTCATCAGTTGAATGAATTTTCACTCGATTCATCGTTTATTATTTTTTCCTCTTATTAACATATATGAAGTCATATTGTTTATTCTCTTGCAGTTGAAGCGATCATTTAGTTTAGAAGATAGTTATCAAAAAATGATTACAAATATCCACAGTGAACGTAGTGTAATTAATTGGTTTTTTCTTCTTCTCGCGATGGGTAAGGATTTGTTAAAGGTTTTTTTGCAATCGCAGTTGATTTTTTTTCTCAATTATTATTCATCGGTTTTAACTGCGACTTTTCCTCGTAATCTCGGTTATCTTTTCACTCAATGAAACCTTGAAAATCGACACTTTACGATTACTTACATATTAAATATTAATATTTATAAATTACAATCATTATCATTTATATTATTACAATTTTTTTTGTTTTTGAAGATTTTTTTGTTTATCATTTTTAAATGCATACACAGTTGTTTCCATTTCTTTTAAAATTCATCGTTAACATCTAGGGTTTTTTCTTCGACAATAACGTGGAAAGAATTTACCTATCAATTTTCTTAATTTAGAAAAAAAAAATTGAAAATAAAATGGTGAAAATTTTATGGAAATTGATGGCTCGACGATGAAATCAATATTTCTTCACTCGTCTTTGGGTCCTATTTCAAACATTACCGATTAATAATCGTTGAAATTATACAATGGGAAGTAAAAATTGTAAATCTGTGCAATTCTCGGATAATCAATCTCTCTGCTAACACTATGTAATAATAAGTGGTATTATCGTATGATTAAATTGAATCGAAAGAAAAACTATTCTTCCTTCCCAATGACGATGATTTTCTTTATGGCAAACAGGAGATTTCTATACAAAATAAATAACAGAATAATCGATGAAAAAGGAGGAAAAAATGTCAAGGAATATATATTTTTTCCTCTTGCATTTCCTTATTTTGTAATTCATTTTATCCTCTTTTATTTGTGATATCATGTGCGCCCGAATTATTCAGTTGATTTGTGTACAATTGTATATCAGCGTGGCAAATTAACAAATCGACGTAAATTACTGATCAATCGATTACTTTTTTTTTTCATTTATTTAACCCTCTCAGCACTATAATTGTCATTGCTTGAACATTGTGCCCCTGACGTGATAATTTCCCCGTTCATATGGATTCATTAAAAATTATTTGTGTGCATGTAAAAAAAATCACTCGAGATCGTGCGTTAGATTCCTTTCCTCTTCACCTGTTTCGTTCAAATATTTTTGCTCTTAAGTCACATATTTCAGTTTTTCACGTGAACATTGACTCGTAATATTTATTTTAATCGTTCCACCGGTCCTGAACACAAATTATCTCAAAGAAAAAAAGTTAATTAAAAAACAAAACAATTAGAAAACGATTTTTTTTTATGATTTTTTTTTGTTGCATTTCAATCATCTTTGGCGATTTCTTCTCGCGTAGAAATTGTCATTCGCTGAATCCCCACAGTTTAATGAACTACTCAGTGGAAAAAATTTGAGTCAACAATAACTTATGTAAAATTTCATCTATTTATTCTCCTTCTGGCATTGTGACGAACTCGTGGTGGTCATTTATTCATGTTTCAATTTGTGGTGATGGGACAATGGCGGTTTTTTTTCAGCGGAGTCTGTGGGTTATTTTTCTCCTTCTTTTGGTTCTTTGGAGGTACGTGCCAATGAGGACTAACTCGTACGAAATAATAACGAAGAAATGGTAAATAAGTGGAGAATTATTTTCGTCTTCATGGTTGAGAATTTAAAAAGAAAAACGACTGATCGATTTAGTTCCAAATACGGAGGAACGAGTCCCATGAACCTGTCGCTACTGCCATACCGTCCTCAGTCACACCCAGGCATGATACACGATTATCGTGTCCGGCGAGGATTCCTGAAAGAATAATGAATTATTAAAGTGCAAGGGGGAAAAATACATTTGAAATGCCAAAAAGAAAAAATTATTCATCATGGAAATTTTTTTTCTGTTTTTTATTGGTTTTTAGTCATTGAAAGATTTTGAAATCAGTTCTAAAGTGGATGAACCCGAGAAATTAATTCAATTCATTATTTTTCAATTCAATTCTTCTATTATTTTTTAAAACAATGGTCTCTCGTTTCACTAGGGCGTTTCTAAATTTTTTTCTAGATTTCAATCTTCTCTCTGAACTTGAAATGTGCATTTTTTAATGAGACTGTGTTATTTTGGCATTTCTAAATTGATTATTTAAAATAATATTAGACTGTTGATTGAGAACAGAACTCAAGTATAATGTTTCAGCTTCGGTTTGGAACTTATTTCGGATTTTAATCTTCAAAATTTGAGTTATAGTTATACTTTAATCCACTGAGAGAAAAAATTTCTGCTGACGAGATCTTTTGTCGTGTGGAATTAATTTAGTTGTGGACAAAAAAGAAAGTTTCCACCAAAACATGATAATTTTTGTAATAGTAATTGTTCTCGTGAGACATGTACATGTCTTTCGGGTAAATACATTCGTTCTACAGAGAATTATGAGGCTCCGGTTTTATCAAATAAATGTTATTGAGAAGTGTATATCTTTGTCCAATAAACACTTATAATTTCAATTTTTTTTTGAAAAAAATATTCTTTCCTCGTCAATGTATTCTTTCTATGGTATAAACCTATAGAGTTCTCTCAGATCAAATGATTGTCGTAGAATAGATTATATTTTTTCCTGACAACAGTTCGAATTTGTTTAGGGATATTTCTGATAATTAGGACACAGATTTAATTTTTGGAAAAGATATTAATTTTTCTTCTACCAAGTTGGTTAATTTCCCTCGACTAAATCTGTTCTACTCCATCAAATATTCTCACGTGAAACATATAATTTTTCGGCAGAGCTAATTTTTTATCTCAGTGTGGGGAAAAAATCCCTTAACATTAACTAAAGTGTTATTTTTTTTCATTCTTTTTTCTTTTTTTTTTCATAGAGAAAATCAAACAGAAAAACTTAGAAAATTTGAGCCGAGTAAATTAAATGGAAAATATCTCAATAGAATAAGTTGTATAGAAAAATCTAATTCTAATGAATGAAGGAAAGACCATTGGTCGGAAAGCTATTGGTTCGACCCGTAATGGGTCACACCCACTTCAACCCACCCGCAATGGGAGCGAGCGACCAACAACCCAGTCGAATTTTTTTTTTTTTCAATTTACGGTCATTTTCATTGAAATGAATTTGCAAATATGAATTTTCTGCTACATAAACTACTCTGTTGATGATTATTCTACTGCAATTGAGAAGGACAATTTGGAATACTTCTCTTCTCTCATGCAAAGATAGAAAATATAATAATATTGCAGTGAAAAATGGTAATGTCTTCGTACCTGCACGTTCACTCTTCATGGAATCCCAGACATTACAATTGAAATCATCGTATCCAGCTAAGAGGAGTCTTCCACTCTTGCTGAATGCAACACTCGTGATACCGCAGATGATGTTATCGTGACTGTACATTGCCAATTCTTGGTCGGCACGTATGTCGAACAATCGGCATGTGGCGTCGTCTGAACCCGTCGCAAATGCCCATCCATTGGGGAAGAACTGTTGGAAAAAAGTGATTAATTGATTTTCTTTACTGCAATAAATATCTGCGATAACGTCAGCACCTTGTTCACAAATTGCAAGGAGATAGAGAATGGAAAATGAGTGATTCAATGGCACAAAAATTATGGAATTGATAATTTATAATATTTCAGATTACTGATAATTCAGTAGCGAAGTGGTAAAATGGTTCAAGTCGATTTTGACTATTGGCCAGTTTTTAGTGAATATCACAGAATCTAAGGGAGATAGGTAAATTCTTGTTAAAATCTTGTTTGTAGCACTCAATTTGCTCTAGAAAAAAGGTCATTATGAAAATTTCATTATCTCCTTTAGATTCGGAGACATTCTTCGAAAACTCAACGAAGAGGTAAGTCGACTTAAACCGTTTTACCACTTCGCTACTGAATTTTGGTTTAGGGCTTTTTTGAGCATTTGTTGAGCCAAAGAATACCCTCATCACAACCCTTGAGATCAGTGACCCTCACGATCACTCCTTTTGCTTCCGAATCGAAGCTTTGCAATCGTTCAAATTTAAGTTTTGGATTTTCAAGTTTTGGACTACGAAAATCCGATTTTTAGACCTTGCTCGTACGTGTGTGTTTGTGTGTACGTATGTAACAAAGTTTTTCTTCAGTTGTTCACTAATGAATGGATGGAATTGATTTTTTTTTCTTCAAATGTAGGTATTGTTGAGCCTTATCAATCGCCATGAATTAAAATTTAATTCATCGATTAGTGAAATTATTATTCATCTCCGTAGTTAATATCAAGGACGTAGGATCATGGGGAATGTGGAGCAAACAATAAACTGCACTAGATTATTGTCAAATCGCGACGTTTCGCTTGTAATTTAAGCTGCCTTAGGCTTCTGGAAGTAATAAAATACTACGAAACGTACATTAATAAACGTCAGAAATTCAAAGTTCATTTTTATATAAAAAACAAAAGTAAAGACCGACAGCCGCAAGTCCGTCAGTCGCCCACAGAACATATACACTGGAAAAAAAATGCTTTTGCCAAGTATATTTACTTGCCACAAGGAAATACATATAAATATCTGCATAAGACATGTGTCAATTTTCTTGTAGTTAGTAAATGTTCTTGGCAAAAGTAATTTTATTTCTCAGTGTACAAGAATGACTTCATCATACCTTGACAATTGAGTATATAGTCATATTATTCTCTGAAGTATTACATGTTGGGAACTCTAACCACATTATTACATTTGTAAAACATTAATCTAGTGCAATTTATTAGTTTCTTCACATTTCCCATGATTCTACTTCCTTCATCGATTAGTTTTTAAAATTTTGTAATTTTTCTGAAAATCTGTTCTCCCATGATAACTAAAAGAATGTTCTGAATTGATTGAATGATGTCTTAAAAGAATTGTTTGGATGTCCTTTTGACCGAATTTGAAGGTGAAAGCGATAGCCATAATCGTTATTTTGGTTCATTTGAAAATTTGCAAAAATTTTGTATTTTTTGAAAATCTGAATTCCGGAGATATCTTTGAATATCATCCTTCAAATTAATTCAATCATAGTTTAAAATGTTCGTTTTAATGTCATCAATTCGAAGTTGAAAGATGATTACGATAGCTATATTGATTGATTAGATTTTTATGATGATTGTTGAAAATTTCAAATTTTTCATGAATTTCCCTGAAAGTGAGCTTTCTGACGGTTTCTTCAAATGTAATGTATCAAATTCATTCAAGTATGTGTAAATAAAATTTTTCTATCAAAATTTTATGGAAGGGCTGAGAGGAGAGATAGAACCGTAAAAAAGACAATCGGTTATATAGAATAAAGGGATAATAGGAATAATGATGATAATAGGAATATTATAGGAATAATGATGATGATAACATTTAACTAAGTTGAAAATCTGACAAAATTAGTTGAAAAGAAATCTTATTCAATTTAATAAAATTGAATAAATAATGAATTATACATACAGCAAAAATAACCGTGCTACGTGCAATAAAAGAGAAATTGCCCGCCTATTTCGTTAAAGAATGACAATAGCCATATGATCAAGGAGAAAGGATCATGATCAAGGATCAAGGAGAAAATCCCCTCCTACTGTCATGAGAAATTTCGAATAATCGAGGGAAATTGCAAATGAACATTCCGAATAATGAATTATATTTACCGTAACGGCATTGATATCGCTCTCATGGCCGGGGAAAGTTTGCTTGCACGAGCCCTCACGAATGTCCCATAATTTAGCGCTAGCGTCACATGCACCTGAGACAAATGTGCGCATGTCTGGTGCCAATGACAGCGACATAACGTCGCCGGTATGACCGATAAATGAGGTGCACTGCTGGCCAGTCTCGATATCCCACAGAGCACTGCAATCAAATAAATTATTTTTATGTTCTCCAGCAATTATTGAAGGGTCCAGAGAGGATGGAGGAAGTAGAATTCACGGTTGGGGCCAAGGGATGAAATGTGAAATGTCAGTTTTTTTGAGAATGTGGATTTCTAGGAGGAAATTTCAGAGTTCTTTTGATGCTGATGAAATTTCCAAGAGATTTGTTTCAAATTTTTGTGTAGAACTAGGGTAAACAGGCTAAAATAGCTGGACGGCTAAGGAAATGTTGAATTTCATTGAAGGATTTAAAATCGATGAAGTAGCTGAATGAATAAAAAATGAGTTCTAGACCTGAAGGAATATGTGAATTGGAAAAAAACAATAATTTGAAGTGGAAAAAATACAGAGAAGAATAATTAAATAAATAATGGAAAAAGTGGGATATCGTCAAAATCCGCAATAACTGGACGCTAGGCCCAATAGATGGACGGTGGATGGCCAATACATGGGCGGTCTGGAGGAATATAGAATTGTCATCCAGTTTATACAAAAATG
This sequence comes from Diachasma alloeum, assembly GCF_001412515.2. Classification (NCBI taxonomy): domain Eukaryota; kingdom Metazoa; phylum Arthropoda; class Insecta; order Hymenoptera; family Braconidae; genus Diachasma; species Diachasma alloeum. The sequence continues at coordinate 414,249 of NW_021680378.1, read as the reverse complement.
GGAATTTTGTTTTATTGAATGTGAAGAAACACAAGGCCAAATAGATTCTTAATCTTTGGGATGTGATTCTCCTCCTGAAAATATTGTGCTATTTCCCACATCTGAGTCTTTCGGAAGAGAACTTTTTTTTTCCACGAGACTTTGTTACTGATGCTTAGCAAATTGCAGCGCCACACCACCTACCACTGTACCTCCCGAATATTTTTTTTTCTTGCTGTAATGTTGATATTTCGAAAAAAAAATTCCATCACGTGATTATACATAAGTGTTATTATTGATAATGATAATAATCCGTAGAGTTTTCATTCTATTATTTATAGAATATTCAATAAAAGATGAAAACGTCGAGGTATTGGCCCGAGTCCAGCTATTAGCCTGTTCACCCTACTATTTCACCTCATATTTTGGACTGAAATGCGGTATAAATCAATTTGTGGGAATGCAAAAAAATGGCGTTGAATGTCCTGCCTTCAAAAATAAAAAACCTTTTCTAAAAAAAAGCATGGGCAATATCACGAACGAATGGAGATAGTAAGGCGGTTTTCATGAAGACAATCGTCTTGCGGTGAATTTTCATGAAGCCCGTCTAACAAACAAAAGAGAATTGAATACCATTCTATGAAACATGAATAAACGAATCATAATTGTCTAAATCACTTAGGTCAGAGGAAAATAGAATAATTCTACTTTCTTAATATTGCGTTTACTAAGGTTTTCTTCGAACAAAGTTGAGTATTAATAAAATTAATAGCTAGAATTATGAGATTATCTCACATTTCTGACGTTAAGAATAGGAATCTGAATGCAATACATATAGTGAAAATGATGATCGATTTTTTCACTTTGAACGAATAATATTAATATCCAAATACAAAATTTCTGATATGAATAAAAAGAAGCTGTGACTCAATATTCCAAATGAAGTTTTAATTTTTAATTTGGTGGTGAAAACACGAGATGACAATATTCTAAGCACGGAATTATATTGATGAGATGAACAACAAATTAATTGAATTACCGTGTGAACTAACTAAAAATTGATGACAGTGTGGGCACACACTTTTACCAGAATATCAACAAACATTGAATTCCAGCAATTCACACTCTAAAGTGTGTTTTAGAAGGAATTGAATTGTAACTATAGTTAAGATCTCATTCAGTGAGCGCAGGAATTAGAACACGATCACATCATTGATTGTAATAAGAAAATTCAACATCTGATCTATAGGAATATATGAGAAAGGGCATAATGGCAGGGCGCTAGTATGAAAAACTCCTCACCAAGACATATCGCCAGAGCTTGTGACAATCTGATTGTCATCTAGAAATCGACAGCACGATAGATAACCAGTGTGTCCTGGCAATTCACGGCTAACTCGTACATTGCCTTCTCGCGTCTTGAGACTGTAGATAGAGCATATGTTGTCGAGACCACCGCAAGCAACGTAACTACCCGATGGTGCATAGGCACAAGTCATTACCCACGATGATCGTAAAGGTATTGCATGTACCTTATTTGTGGTGTAACTGTCCCACACGATGAGTTTACCATCTTGAGAGGCTGACACCAAATTTCTGAAAGTACAATATTTTTTGACAAATAATTTATCAATTCAATTTATCAATTTTCAATTACCAATGTCTTTCGGCAATTTTAAAAAATGCCTCTTGACATTTCAGTAGCGAAGCGGTAAAACCGAATCTAAGGAAGATAACGAAATTTTCCTAACGACCTTTTTTGTAGAACGAATTGAGGGCTACAAAAAAGGTCTTGACAAAAATTTCGCTATCTCCCTTAGATTTCAAGGCATTCATCGAAAACCAACAGCTCTTTCAAAAAATCTTCGTCATTCAACAAAATTTTGAGAAAAATCAACCTACAGCTGTTGGAACATGTTGAAATTACCTGGAATCACTACCCCAATGCATCGCATAAATTTTTGCCAAGTGCCCACGTAATGTGCGTCTCGTTCGCATTTGTATCCGCCCAATGGGTTCCATTCCCGCTGTTGCCTGTACAAGGCTGGTATCACATGCCACTTTCCTCGCATCCTAAAGTCAAAAATAAGAATGATAACAGAGTCTCAAAACTAAAAAAACAAGCATGTGACAGTGAGCACGTCACTGAGTGATGTTTTATTTTTTATTCGCCATCAGTACATTGATGGCGGGTTTCCGAATGGTCTGAAATATTACAAAAGTTTATAGCTTTACAATACTAACAGCAAAAATTCCAGATGTTTACTGCCACCTCTATGGGCTATAAAAATCTCAATTCAAATTGATATCTCGATTTTTGACCAAGATTCGCGTGATTTGCGTGATTGCAAAGTTTTTTTTATGAAAAAAAAAACAGATAAACGGGAATATCTCGAAAACTTTGTATGAACGGGTATATATCAGTTGCGAAATGGTAAAGCGGTTTAAGTCGACTTATTTCCCCGTTGAGTTTTTGAGGAATATTTTGGAATCTAAGGGAGATAGCGACATTTTCGTAACTACCTTTGTTGCAGCTCTCAGTCGGCTCTACAAAAAAGGTTATAACAAACATTTTGCTGTCTCCCTTAGATTCCGAGATATTTATTGACAACTGGTCAATAGTCAAAATTGACTTATACCGTTTTACCACTTCGCTACTGATGTGTTTTGATTGATTTAGATAGAAGGCATCGAAACAAATATTTGAAAAAAAAAAGTGAAATCGGTTATGGAGTTTTGAAGATATTGCATATAAAAGTTTTCCAGAAAAATTCGAATATCTTCGAAACTACTGATGTGATTAATCCCATCTTCAATACGAACTGTTGTTATCATGAGAAAAAGATTCTGTCCAAATATCAAGTTGATAGCTCGATTTTTGCACAAGCTAGAGTGATTACAAGGTTTTTTCTATGAAAAAACGGAAAAACGGGAATATCGTGAAAACTTTGTGTGAGCGGGTGTATATGTTTTGATTGATTTAGATAGAAGGCATCGAATCGAATATTTTGGGAACAAAAAAATCGAAATCGGTCCACTAGTTTTTAAGATATTTGTGGAAAACGATTTAAAAACGAATGGCTTTTTCTCAAAAACTATTAGATCGTTCGAGCTGAAATTTTGCACAGAATTAGTCTTCATTAAGACCTATAATCTGACAAAATTTCAGAGAAGGTGGCGGTGGACGTGGCCACATACAGACATAGTCACCAAACTTCGTATTTTTACGTTTCAGACCATTCTACATCATTTCCAATCACAATTAGAGAATGTGAAAATCGGACACTAACAATGCTTCCATTCGGATGCAAAAACTACGTAAATCCCCGCACAGGAACGACTCTTGGAGATAATGAAAGAATTCTGTAATTCCCGAAGATGTTTTCCCCGCGCTGTTTATTTTTCCTGATATTTTTGACTTCCGTCGAGAGGTGTAAGACTACGGGGGGAAAAAGCGTGCTAAAAAATGTATAAAGTGCTTCGACATTGAGAATACGGACACTTGTATAATCCAGAGAGGAAAAAAAATAGAGGGATTTTTTTTTCGGTCCTCAAGTGTAACAGAGAAAGCACGAGTAGAAGCGTGAGAAAGAGGGATGGTGGCGTATTGATCAGAGGAGAGAAGCGACCGTTATGCCGCGCCCTACTACCACTACTACAGTGGTTTCTACGGGTTGCCAACACCAATAACCAGCAACCACCATCCATCGACTTATACAGCTTCAATTCATTAGAATTCTCATGGTAGAGCGAAAAATCTTGCTGTCATATCAGATCATCGAGAAGATCTTCGACGTTCGTGTGAAAAAAAAGAGATTTTATTGTTAAAATCGACAGAGAGCGGAAAATTCGGAAATTGGAAATTCCACGAGAAACTTCCTACTGAGCTTTTTTATCCGACTTTTTTCCCTCATTGAATTTAGCTGAAATATTGATCACTGATCGGAGTGGGATAGCTTTCATATGCCACGTATATCTGTCAGCTATTGCTTTTGATACCAAATTCTCTCTCCAATTTTCCGTTTGTCGATGGAATGTGTTAATTAACAGCGAGAAAGGGTTTTTTAAGTACGTCAACTCGTGTTCTTTTTTTGGGGTTGGAGCTTTCGAAGGCTCAATTAAAATTTTGTGGAGCTCGAAATTCGGGACAATGTGTACGTTAAATATAAGCACTTGATGAATTCATTGAAACGCTCTCGTAAAGCTCATTAAGCTGCCTTGTTTGGAAATTTTTTTGAAAGTTTTTTTCATTGAGCTTTTTTTTTGAACTAATGTTAAATACACTGAAATTGTGGGGAAAAAGGGAAAAGTCAAGGGAATTTCAAGTTTCCATGAAACCCCAAGTAAAGCCACAATTTTTTAGCGACAAAAAGACAGAAATTCCACAATTTACATGAATTTTTAGGTGAAGATGAATATTCACTCCCAAATTCCCTTGAATTTTTATGGAATTCTGTTTGAAATGCGCGAAATTTCGGGAATTTTGACGGGATTCCCTGATATTTAATTCAGAGGAATCCGGAATTCAAGGAGAGATTTCCCTGAATTTTCATTAAATTAAATTGAAATTTACAGTTTCAACTAATTTTTGCAATGACAAAATTCCATGGAATTTCAGTGGGAAATCTTCATCGATCAAATCATGAAATTGATCTCGTTTTTTCCAAGATTTCAAAACTGTCAAGCTCGACATAAAATCTCACGAAGTGATACACAAGTATAATTGAATGCTTGTTATTCTAGGGATTGAGAAGCACACGAGAAACTAATTAAAATACGGCGATTCATTCGTCTTCAGAGAGTCATGAAATCTTCATTAAAAGCTCTGTCAAATCCATCGGAAAGCTCTTGCATCAGAAACTCTCCATTGATCTTTGAGGACTTCTCATATTTTGACGTTGAACTACTGGAGTTGAAACTAATTAAAATCTCTGATAGTGCAACTGAAGAGGACGGACAGCACGTCAAAAGCTCACGGTAAGACGAGAAACCTAACACTATTTTCGTATTCAGATGAAAAATTTCAATGTTGAATTGAAATTGAAGTTTTTCTTCCATTGAAGACAGGTGTAATTTGCTCTGGTGGAGGAATTTTTGTAGTTTATCTTCCAGAAGCTCATGAAAACCGGTAAAAGCTTGAGCATGGATTTGAAAAAGCCCAGAATTTTGCACTACTGAGACAAATGGATCGTAAGACTTTTGACTGATGGGTTCAGTAAATAAGAAATCAAGCCTCAAGCTTTGATAGAATAAAAAATACGATTTCTGTCAAGATAGAAGGACAAGCTTCTGTCAATATTAAAGTTGAAACTATGGGTTAAAATAGCTCAAGTTTCTATCCAGATAAAAAATCTAGATTGTTGTCAGATAAATGTTAGAGTGTCAATAGAGCTAAAAACTTATATTTATGACAGGCTTAAAGCTCAAGTTCCTGTCAAAATAGAGCTTAGAGCTTAAGTCAAAGTAAAATTTCAAGTTTTTACGAGATAAAAGCTCATTTTATTCCAGATCAAAATTCAATTATCTGCCAAAATGAATATTAGAGCTTCTCTCAAAGTAAAAGTTTAAGTTCTCGCAGATAAAAGTTTGAATATGTAACAAGATGAAAGCTCAAACTCATGTCAAGATAAAAGCGAATTATATCCCAGATAAAAGCTCAAGTATCTGTCAAAATAAAGGTTAGAGCTTCTCTCGAAGTAAAAGTTCAAATTCTTGCAGATAAAACTTTGAACACATGGCAAGATGAAAGCTCAAACTCACATCAAGATAAAAGCTAATTATATTTTAAATAAAAGCTCAAGTATCTGTCAAAATAAAGGTTAGATATGTGACAAGATGAAAGCTCAAACTCATGTCAAGATAATAAATGAAACCTCTGCCCATACAAAAGTCAGCGGCATACGTGTGAAGGAATTGAAACTGCAACTGTTCTCCAGTGATATTAATTTACAAAAAAGATGTCATCACAGTTTTTTTATAAATTAGTAGAACTCTGTCTCTAAAAAAATAAAAACAAAGAATACTCTTAAACTAATTTTAGACAACTCACCCGAATGGCATTTTTGAGGGTTTCCGCCTCCGTACGAAGACTATCCAATTCGTTCATGATTGAATCACCTGTGACAACTCGTCCTCACTTGATAATTCTACTCCAACGTTTGGACGAGCTTTTATCCTTTTACTCCAATCACTCGTATTCTCCCTCTTACGTTAATTTTAAAATGAACTTGAAAATTACTTGTTCGATTATAAATTGAATGACGTATGTCTTATTTGAAAGTAATGATTATTGATACGGAGCAGGCAACGTCCAACACTCTATCTCCACCTTCTTCTCCACTTTCCGGTGTCTTTTCGACGTTTACAATGACATGAAAACACTTGGTTATTGTATTTACGTGATAAAAATAACACTACAAGTATTTTATGAAAATACTTTTGTGGTAATTGTGACGATAGAGCCAATCCTCTTGCGTTTTTTCTTCCTCCAGACGACCCACGCGCCACCACCTTCTTCGGCACCTTCTAGCGCGGTCGTTGCCACCCCTGAAACCAATTAAAGAAATGCCGCTATTAGATATGCAAAATTACGGTCTTATGACGGTCATGTGGAGCACAAATTTTCGAACAATTTATTGTCACAAATAAAAACAATAGTTTTATCTACATAGTTTCTAAATAAAAGGCATGGGCAATATCTCGCAGAAAAACGAGAGACGTAGACGAAAATTTTTCAGCCCGTGAATTTCTCATGATTTTACCGGTCATATGACGGTCATGTGACTGTTATTGACCGTGACATGACGAGACATTTATGATGGCTGTCACGGTAGGAGTCTCCCCTGTTAAAAAAATCATCCTTAGAGGCATTTGCACGCCATTTCGAAACTCGTTCTTCAATTTGGGGCCAAAAAATATTCACATCTTGTCCGACATCTCTGCTATGAACTCTGGTTTTCAACTCTGGTTTCAGATTGAAAATCAGAGTTCATAGCAGAGATGTCGGACAAGATGTGAATGTTTTTTTTGGCCCCGAATTGAAGAGCGAGTTTCGAAATGGCGTGCAAATGTCTCTAAGGATGATTTTTTGACCAGGGGAGACTCCTAGAGCCGACTGGACAATGTTGGCACAACTCTGGTTTCAGAGTTGAAAACCAGAGTTGTGCCAACTCTAGTAGGAGTCTCCCCTGGTTGGGAGATCACTCTTAAAATCATTTACACTATATTTCGGTACCCACTCCTGCATTCAGACCCCATTAGACAAATATGAATATCGTTAAGAAAACGTTCACATAAAATGTAAAAAACTATTCATTTCATATTTTATTTGCGTGTAGTCAATTATTTATTTCATTTTTTATTTGCGTTAATCTATACTGATATTCGTATTCGAGAAAATTGTTTACTAGTCTACTATCTCCATATCAATTATCAATTGATTCGATGTGTCTCGTTTATTGTCTAGATTTAATTTGAGAAGTAAAAGTTGAGGGTCTTCGGTCTCCCATATATCCACGGTAGAAATTACCTTGAATCCACGGGAGAACGTCCCGTATATCCACGGTCAAAGTTACCGTGGAGCGTGTGAATAGACACTGCCTTTCATGAGTGCAATCGTCTTGCGTCGAATTTTCATGAAGCCCGCCTAGCAAACAAAAGAGAATTGAATGCCATTCTATGAAACATGAATAAACGAACCATAATTGTCCAAATCATTTCGGTCAGAGGAAAATAGATTAATTCTATTTTCTTAATATTGCGTTTACTAAGGTTTTCTTCGAACAAAGTTGATTAGAATTATGAGATTATCTCCCATTTTTTACGTTAAGGATAGGAGAATCTGAATGCAATATAGTGAAAATGATGATCGATTTTTTCACTTTGAAGAAATGATATTAATATCCAAATACAAAAATTCTGATATGAATAAAAAGAAGCAGACTCAATATTCCGAATATAGTTTTAATTTTTAATTTGGTGCTGAAAACACGAGATGACAATATTCTAAGCATCGAATTATATTGATGAGATGAACAACAGATTAATTGAATTACCGTATGAACTAACTAAAAATTGATAACAGTGCGGGCACACACTTTTACCTGAGACTCAACAAACATTGAATTCCAGAAATTCACACTTTAAAGTGGGTTCTAGAAGGAATTCAATTGTAATTATGATTAAGATCTTATTCAGTGAGCATAGGAATCCAAACATAAGCAAATCATTTATTGTAGTGTGAAAATTCAACAATTAATAAATTGGGACATATGATGATCATCAGTCGTATTGCTTTTTGCAATGATAATGATTATGAAAAATTAATTGAAAAACGGAATATCGAGTCTGATAGGCAAAAGCGTCCAACAAAATGGCGTTAGTAGATGAAAAATGTTCTCTATTTTCGTTTCACAATGCCCAGTAGGCTAATACGAAATGAATTTAAACAAAAATTAATAAAGAAAATATAAAGTACCATCTTCATAGATGAAAAATGACTGTCATTTCTCTTAGAAAATTGTGACAGTCACAGAGAAGGGGCGGGGCAGGGGGAACTGTGACAGCCATCATAAATGTCTCATGTCACGGTCAATAACGGTCACATGACCGTCATATGACCGGTCAAATCATGAGAAATTCACGGGCTGAAAAATTTTCGTCTACGTCTCTCGTTTTTCTAGCAATTACGGCAGTGTTGACCGGTGAAATGAACGATTAGGTCTCATAAGAAATTAGGGGGATAAAATTTTTTTGGAACTTGGCCATCAGCTGCAATCTATTATCTCACTTTTCATTCGGTACCTGTTGATTCGTTCGAATTATATGGCGATTCAAGCCTATGTCCATGACCCGGTCGGAACCCTTGCCAAGGGTCCACGCCCACTCACTCTCCTTTTGCGTTTCAACTGTTCTTCATTAATTCCTCGAGAAAACTAATGATCAAATGTTCCGGGAATTACCATTCAATCATCTTGACTAATTCTCAGGAATGAAAATCGACCAACAAAATCAATATCAACTCTTCAAATTTTTTCAAAAACAACAATTCAGCCCAATTTTTTATCTCACTCATGAAAAATAACAGAAAACGGGAAGTTAAAAAGACGTGAAATTTTCCCACCCGAAAAATTAATCGAAATTAATGCTCGGGGTTGTGCGCATGCGCGTTAGCCACATAAATCAGGAAAAGCCAGTTCTCCCCCCACCCTGGAAACAAACCCGGTGCCTACAAATCAATTTCCATCAGTCATCGAACCATCGAACTCCCCCAATCCCCCATTAATGACCTCACGAAATTATTAAACTCACGTTATCACTGACTCGTGTCGTCACGACATCATTTTCACTTCCTCATAACCTCTGACAATTCCCGCAGCGATATTCCGCCCTTGGGTATGACCTCCACCCCGAGAAATTCACGATTCAACTTCACTTCAGATGCTCATTAAATCGCTTGTGCCCGCACGCCGGTATCCAATCGGCCGCGATGACATGTCACACATGACAATTTCTCCGAAAACAGTTGTCCACTCGCAAAATATCAGTTCAAAAAAATTGAGCTTTTTCGTTCTTCAGGAGTACAAAGTCCTATTCATTCTGAATAACGCGGAAGTGAATGCTCCAGCCACTGGGTGAGGCGCTCGTGTTGCTAACAAAACTCAATTCTTTATCCCTTTTTTTCCGCGGTGAAAATGAAATCGATGAGGAAAGCACGACCCCCCACTCGTGACTGCGGAGTTCCGAGCGACTTTCTCCCCCACTCCAGTGAGAATTGTGAGCTTTTCGGTGAGAATACCTATAGCTTTCGCTATAGAGTGGCGACGCCACGCGGATTTACGGACAAGTGCTCATGGAGAAAAGCGTGAAGTGGCCTGGAGCGGGTGGGGGTGTGGGCGGGGGAAGGTGGAGTGCGAAAGGGGGGGGGGTAGGAAGCAGTGGGTATGGAGCCGGGGGTAGACCACACCCAGAGAAATACGCGAGTCGGTGTGCGAAAAAAAAAGCGCTGGGAGAATCCAGCGCCACGTGGCGGCCGGCCCTTCAATCAGCGCGAGCGCCATTGTTCGGAGTGACAGGTTGTTCCATCTTCTCTGGCTTTTTTCAGTCTCTTTTCTTCCTTTTTGTTGACGGGTTTTTTTTTAATGGGGGTTGCTGAGGCACGACACAGCACAGGCCGGCCTCGGACACGTTCGATTAGACATCAACTGGCGCGATGAGAACGCCAGGGGTGGGGGTTGGAGGTTAGTTTATAGTGATTTAGTAATTTTTAACGGTTCGATTGAGGGAGAGGGGTGACGGTCGTTTGCCTGGTAAAAATAGAGGGGTTAATTGAGGAGAGGGTGTTAATGGGAGGGGGAGGGGCGCGTTGGGTCAATGGTTGAGGGCCGGAATTTTTTTTTGGGGGAAGCGGTCGCATGGGGGAGACCACGCACGAAGAACTTTCGGAGGAGGGGCCGAATTTGATGGAAATTTCTGGGGAATTTTTAGGGAATTCCGCAGCTTTACTGGGCGTTTTTTAAGAGAAAAATTGTGGTAGGAATTATTCTGTGGAAAACAGCAGTAGAATTTTATATCTCTGTGCAATTTTTTCGATTGAGACATTTTAGGTGGGAATTCCTGCACATGAATTGGTCGAGTTTTTGCACTCCATTTTTGGTAAGGGCTGTAATTTTTTTCGCTGGTGAATTCGATAAAAAAATCTATGGAATTTCTGTTGAATAATTGTGCAGCTTTACTGCGCATTTTTTAATAGAAAATGCCCGATAAAAACTATTCAATCGAAAAAATCTGTTGAATTTGGTACTATACGGAGAGAAAAAATGAAATTAGCTCTGCCGAAAAACTGTATGTTCCATATGAGAATATTTCATGGAGTGGAACAGAATTACTCGCGGTAACTTAACCAACTTGATAGAAAGAAATTTAATATCTTTCACAAAAATTAAATTTTTGTCGTGATCATGAGAAATATCTCTAAATTCGAGCTATTGGCAGGAAAAAATATAATCTATTGTACAACAATCATTTAATCTGAGAAAACTCCATAGATTTATACCATAGAAAGAATACATTGACGAGCAAAGAATATTTTTTTCCCAAAAAAACAATTGTCCCCTCGAAATTATTCATTTTTGCCAATAACACAGTTTTCGGCAAGAAAATTGTAGTTTCCTCTTGAAATTATCATTTGTTCCATGGAAATTATAAGTGTTTATTGGACAAAGATATGCACTACTCAATAACATTCACTTGATAAAAACGGAGCCTCATATAATTCTCTGTAGAACGAATGTATTTACCCGAAAGACATATAAATGTCTCACGAGAACAATTACTACTACGAAAATTATCATCTTTTGGTGGGAACTTTCTTTTTTCTCCACAAGTAAATTGATTCAAGACGACAAAAATCTCTTGAGGGAACATAATTTTTTGGCAGAACTAATTTTTTCTCAGTATGTGAGGGTATTTAGTGGATGACAATCTTAAAGGAATATTTTTGGTCGAAAAACTGCACTGAGACAAAATTAGCTCTGCCGAAAAACTGTACGGTCCACGTGAGAATATTTTATGGAGTGGAACAGATTTACTTGGGGAAAATTAACCAACTCGATGGAAAAAAATTTAATATCTTTAACAAAAATTGAATTTAAAAAAATGAAAATCATAATTTTTTGGTGGTAACTTTCTTTTTTGTCCACAAGTAAATTGATTCAAGACGACAAAAGATCTCTTCAGGGGAACATTTTCCAAGTTTCTTCCACTCTATATTTCTGGAGGCGAGAAATTTAAACAGAAAATATTCCAACAACATAAGTTCTGTAGAAAAATCAAATTTTTAAAGCATATTTGTTAGTTGTGCCGCTTCAACGCAAATCGTTGAAAATAACTTCCATATCTCAAATTTTCATAATTTCCTTGGAGTCTAGTTACACTCAGCTCCGTCCAACCTTGAAGAAAACGACAGTTGGCTCGACTCAAGCGACGGTTAAAGGCCTTTATCCGTCCAGAAAACGCACCTGTCGTAAATACGTACACACGTGTCCCCGAATTTATTATGATTATTCGGAACTATTAATGTACATGCAAAAAGTAGAATTAAAAATTGCAAGAAAAATTTGTAATAAAATTCAGGGAACAAATTCAGTGATTCTTTTGTGGAGTATATCGACCCCTCGGTTATACGAGGTCGAAGGAGAGGGATTTTAAACACTCCACGGGAGATTGAGAGAGATGAATACAGGAGGGCAGGTGAATGACGTCAGTCACTGTGTGACGTAGATGGAGTTGCCGAATGCATCGCGTCGACGCGAGAATCACCCAACTTTAGGTCAAAGTGAGAAAATGTTGGGAAAAGAGATGGATGTTTGTCAGAAATATCTGAAGTACTATTATTTTTAGATGTGCTGATCTAATTTTAATGATTTGAACACTGAGAAAAAATTAGTTCTGCTGAAAAATTATATGTTCCGTCAAGAGATCTTTGTCGGGTTGAATTAATTTAGTTGTGGACAAAAAAGAAAGTTTCCACCAAAACATGATAATTTTCGTAGTGTAATTGTTCTCGTGAGACATTTATACGTCTTTGGGGTAAATACATTGGTTCTGCAGAGAATTATATGAGACTCCGATTTTATCAAGTGAATGTTATTGAGTAGTGCATATCTTTGTCCAATAAATACTTACAATTTCCATGGAATAAATGATAATTTCAAATTTGTTATTGGAAAAACTAAATAATTTCGAGGGGACAATTTTTTTTGGGAAAAAAATATTCTTTCCTCGTCAATGTATTATTTCTATGGTATAAACCTATGGAGTTCTCTCAGATCAAATGATTGTTGTACAATAGATTATATTTTTTCCTGACAACAGTTCGAATTCGCCTAGAGATATGTTTGATGCCACGACAAAACTTTAATTTTTGTGAAAGATATTAAATTTTCTTCTATCAAGTTGATTAATTTTCCTCAAGTAAATCTGTTCCACTCCATCAAATATTCTTACGTGGAATATACAGTTTTTCGGCCGAGCAAATTTTTTTCCTCAGTGAAACTAATGCAACATTTGTTTTTCCTGCTTTTAAAGTTGCGTAAAACGGAGAAATCCTGCGAGTTCGTCAGCTATTTTGGGAAAATTAATTGGAATATCATTGGGAATTCAATAAAAATGAAATGCACGATGTAGTAGATCTGGGAGTAGAAACGCCCATTTTATGAACTTTTCATAGTTATCAAAAAATGTTATCAATGAATGTCGCGGGTTCCTGATGATTTTTTAGTGATTTCCTCTTTCAGAAAGAAAATTATCATCTTTTACGATGGACCGGGGAGTAGTCAAACTGCAGACTAGTATAGAATAGAGTGAGTATCGCCGGCGGGAAAAAATGGATGTGATATTTCATCGTACGTCATAGGGTTATTAGTCACATCCTCTCGCTTTCGATTTCGAAGAATTTTTTTTCATATTATTAAACTGTGAAGTCAGATGCGAGAGAGGATTAATACGAATATTTTCTTTCAATTTATTTACTTCTCCATAATTTTCATTCATTTTTGTTACGTTCAATTTTTTTTTGACAATTATATATTTTTACCTCTATTCAAGTGATATCGACAACGTTTGACCCATAACGTATATCCCTAGAAGAGATTTTTCTTACGATTGTCCCCATGTTTTTTCATAGATAATGTTTATAATATTCTCCAGCTATTGAAACAAAATTCTAACTGGCTGTACTCCAAACTTTAGGAGGTTATAAATAATTAAATGCGGGCTTCTAGCACACGAGACATGGGCCGAACGAGGATTATGGTTCCCCAGAACTCAATTTTTACATATTATAAAAAAACGGTTCTTACGATGTTCTTAAAAAACGAATCTGTGGTAAATTGATAAATTCCGAATGCGGTGAATTTTCTGTACAATTTTCATAGTCTCTGCGATAATCAACTCTAAAAAATGGAAATTCCGTGAAATCATTTCTTATTTGATGCAAAGAATTCATTAACAAATAATTTCCTATTTAATTCAGACAGTTATTGTTGCCTTCATCAACGATACATAAGGATAAAAAAACAATAACTTATGAGAATTTAATAAATTAAGTTAAAATTTAGAATTTTTTCCGGAAATCCATCGGGACTAACTTTTGGGTGGTATTGTCTTCAGGTATACCTTAAGGCATAGCCCTAAAAAAAGTTTCTCTCACAATTGTCCCCATGTTTTTCATAGATAATGTTTATAATATTCTCCAGCTATTGAAAAAAATTCTAACTAGTTGTACTACACAGTTTAGGAGATAACAAATAATGAAATGCGGGTTTCTAGCACGCGACGCATAGGCCAAACGGCGATTATGGGTCCTCTCGAACTCGATTTTTCCATCTTGTGAGAAAACGGTTATTATTACGATGTTCTTAAAAAACGAATCTGTGGTAGATTGATAAATTCCAAATACGGTGAATTTTTTATAAAATTTTCTAGTACATAGTCTCTGCGATATTCAACTCTAAAAAATAGAAATTTCGTGAAATCATTTCTTATTTGATTCAAAGAATTCATTAATAAATAATTTCCCATTTGATTCAGACAATTATTGTTGCCTTCATCAACAATACATAAGGATAGAAAAACAATAACTTACGAGAATGCAATAAATTAAGTTAGAATTTCGAATTTTTTCCGGAAATCCATAGGAAATTACTTCTGGGTGGTATTGAGTTCGGATACACCTGAACTCAATTTTTTTACCTTATAAGGAAACGGTGTTTTTACGATGTTCTTAAAAAACGAATATGTGGTAAATTGATAAATTCCGAATACGGTGAATTTCTTGGAAAATTTTCTAGTATATAGTCTCTGCAATATTCAACTCCACAAAATGGAAATGTGAAATAATTTATTATTTGATTCAAAAAATTAATTAACAAATAATTTCGTATTTGATTCAAACAGTTATTATTGCCTTCATCAACAACATATGAGGATAGAAAAACTCGATAACTAATGAGAATGCAATAAATTAAGTCATTTAGCATTTTTTCCAGAAATCCATAGGGACTAACTTTTGGGTGGTATCGTCTTGGGATATACTTTAAGGGGTAACAGAAGGCCACCGTTTCCTCGAAATTTTCAAACAAATTTCCTGCTCAAAGTTATTGATGTTATTTGAACCTAAACTCTATTGATCTCCATCATAGCCTCCTGGAGATTAATGTGCTTCGATTTGTAAAAATATCCGTAACTTTCGGCAGGAAATTTGTTCAAAAATTTGGAAAATTGGCGGCATTCCGTTACCCCTTAATGTTACTTGTCCCGTGATCACGTCTAATTTTCACTTCGATAGTCTCAAGTATTTTTCTTCTATCTCTATCTCTGACGCGAAAATGCTTCCACAAAAAATTCCATGTGCAAGATAAGTCACAAACTATTCGTGACAAATGCATGATTTTGACTTCCACATTTAACATCTACTGAAACGTAATTCCGCAGGAGAGGAATGTCTCCCTCAGAATTCCAATCCCCGAGGACACTGAAAATCATTCTAAAAAACTGTCATGCGAAACCTTCTCCTCCCTCCTTAAAAAATTTCGAATGACAGTTCGAGACGTAAAAAATTTAAATGGCCTCGCAACCGGTCCACGATAACCCAAATGTAATAGAGACGTTGGAAAAAAATGAGAACAGACGCAGAAAGCGACAGTTCATCCGGTTTTGTAGTCGTATAGTAGTTACAGTGTAGAATTGTGCGGAGGGAAGTGAGGGGTTCAGAAGGGGATGTGGAAGAGCCGTTTCAAACGTCAAGAGAGGAGCAATGGGGGAAGGGGAGTTCATCGTGTTGTAAGAGCCATGCCAAATACGTTGACCCTTGAGACTTTGAGGTTAGCCGATGATCGCCCTACTAACCGTCTCGCGGAATCCGGTCTTTAATTTTTCCGGTGCACGGTATTTGTTGTTTTTACGTCCGGAGAGACGAGGGAAATGAGTCAATTGTACGTCGCTTTTGCAATGGGTGAAAAATAACGGGTGAAGAATATTCGCTGGAATATTCTATTGGATTTCTTTTGAATTTTTTACTGGCTTTTGGCAGATACTATTGAAAAAATCAATAGAATTCAATTTTTCTAGAAAGTAGTTTCTATTGGATATTTTCTATTTAAAAAAGTGCAGTAGAGCTGCGGATTTCTTCAATAGAAGTTACACAGAAATCCAATTTCTTTTTGTCTGATTTTTTATTGAGTTCGTTAGAAAATTCAATGTGATTTTTATCAACATTTCTATCAGTTTTTCGTAGATTCTATTGAAAAATTCTACAGCTTATCTGCATGTTTTCTTTTCAGTGAAAATGGTCAGTGGATGTATTCAATATTCTATAGAAGAAATCAATTGAATGTAATTTTTCTATACAACTTACTCCATTGAGATATTTTCTACAGAAATTCTTCCACTCAAATTTTCTCTTTTCTTTTGTTTGATTTTTTTCCAATAAATAAAAAGAAAAACAGGAGAAATTTGTGGAATTCATGTTTAGAAATTCCAATAAAAAATGTCTCAATAAAAAAAATTTTATTGAAAAATCAAGTTCTATCGATATTTTCTATAAAATAGTTTCTATTGGATATTTCCTATTAAAAACATCACAGTAAAGCTGCAGAATTCTTCAAGAGAATCGGACAAAAACTAATAGAATTTCCAACTGAAGTTCAATAGAATTCTCTATCGAATACCTCATGTTTTTCCACGAAATAGAGAAGATGAATTTTTGCATGATGAATCTTAATTTCTTTACTAGGTTCTTGTTCCACCACCTAAATAATAATAACAACAATAATAATAATAATAAATCTCCCCAGGGCAATCCTTATTTAATCTATATAACAATTACAAAATTTAAACGTTAATTTTGTGCTTTTTCCGTTATATTGATGATGTGTCAATTAATTTAAAATTGAAGATGAAGTTTCTTTGCAAATTATTTTTTTAAATTTGAATTTCGAAAAAAACGAGAAGGAAATTGATCTTGTATTGCACATAGTATAGATATTTTTCTAATTAATTAGCAATATGCTTCCGAATGGTTATTTTGCACACCATTTCCTTCTATCATGTATGATTCATTGTTTATTTCATTTGATTGAATTGAATAAGATTTCTTTTCAACTAATTTTGTCAGATTTTCAACTTAATTGAATGTTATCATCATTATTCTTATTATTCCTTTCTTCTACACAACCGATTGTCTTTTTTACGGTTCTATCTCTCCCCTCAGCCCTTCGATAAAATGTTAATGGAAAATTTTTATTTATAAATACTTGAATGTATTTTGAAATATCACATTTGAAAAAACCATCCGAAAACTCATTTTCAGGAAAATTCAGGAAAAATTCGAAATTTTCAACAATCATGACATTAAAACAAATATCGTATGCTATTGTTGAAGTCATTTGAAACACGATATTCAAAGATATTCCCGAAATTCTAATTTTCAAAAAATACAAAATTTTTGCAAATTTTCAAATAAATCAAAATAACGATTGTTGCTATCGCCCTCATCTTCGAACTCGGTCAAAAGGGCATCCAAACAAATTTTTGAAGCATGGAGCTGAAACTAGCAGAATATTGGTCAGCGGAAAATTCAATTTAGAGGATATTTAAGCGTAGAAGAGTCAAATAATCACATATCCAAATATTTTTCAAGTGCGAAAGAGTTTGTTCATTACTAAAAAACATTTATAGACCCCTAGATTCGCCTAAGACAAATCTTCTGCTGTCGAATCTTTCGCTGGTTTCAGCTTCATTTTTGAGGCCATCATTCAGTCAGTTCAGAACATTTTTTTTTGTTATCGTGGGACAACCGATTTTCGAAAAAATTCGGAAATTAAAAAAATTAATCGATGAATTAAATTTTAATTAATGGCGATCGATAGGGCTCAACAATACCTACATTTGAAAAAAAAGATTCAGTTCCATCCATTCATTAGCGAACAATTGGATTTTCGCTAAACTAAAAATTGAAATTTCGAATTTTTTAGATGGGTCGATATAATACAAAAAATCAAAATTTGAGGATATCCAAGTACTTTAGCTATTTTTTCTCCACTGAAATGCTTTTCTACTTTTGTAGTCCAACATCAGAGCTTTCATTTGAGCCCCATTTGACCCTAAGTTTCCAGACATTTTACAACGATTTTATTATTTAAACTTTGTCGGTCAGAATTTGAATCTAGATATTGAACCGTTAGAAAACATTTTAAAAATCTGAAAAAAAAATTAAAAAGTTTACTTTTGGAGGAAAATTGATAAAATAATTTAAACATTGCAATTTTTTTAAAATTACGAGCATTATTTATAAATAATTCATAAACAATCAGTTTTTTACCATAAAAGCCATTTGTTCGGAATCGTAACAAATTTATTCATATTCAGAATTCTACCAGACATCGATTTCACGCCCAAAAAAATTAGCTTACCGAAAGTTTAAACAATTTCAATTATTTATTTATGAACACCGAATGTATAAAACAATAATAATTCTGTGTAAAATGTAATTTGAATGACGTTGAATATTCATGATTTTTTCAATTTTTTTCATGCAATTTTATTGACAAATTTGATGATTGAAAATGGTTGAATCTATAGTGTGGTCTCTACCAAACTGCAAAAGATAGGGGAGGTTGGGGTAAAATGGACACATTTGACTTTATTTAAAATGTTAATGACGGGTTGAAATGTTGATAAAACGTCATATTTTTTTTCAGTGCAAAGAATAATTCTTTCTCTTCGTAATGAGCCTAAACTGAGCTCAATTGATAAATTTGTTTCTGAGTTATGAGTAATTAAAACAAAAGTCTAAAGTGTCCATTTTACCCCACTCCCCCCTACCTGGAAATCCTTAAATTTGAACGATTGCAAAGCTTCCATTCGGTAGGAAAAATATTTCACCGACAATTTGTATGAAATGAGGGTTTATTCATGATGCTCATCACGATATTCCGCTGGCAATTAAAGTCATTTAGACTGTACTTGTAGCATCATCATATCAATTGACGGACCAATGAGAACAGCCGTTCCTATTACCCATAACTTGAACATTAACTCAATATTCATGACTACATGCATGGGAAAAAAAATACATGAAACTATTTACAGAACGGAATTATTCTCCTCCTCTATTTTCCGCATTCTCTCGGGTAATAAAAATTATCACAAAGGAAAATTCGAGGAAGAAATAGATTGATTACTTCTCTAGAAGAAGAACAACGATTTCACGAGGGAGAAAATGAAAATTTTCTCCTCCTCTGGGATTTTTTCCCCTGAGAATACTCGCCATCAATTCCTGACGCCAAAACAGCCGAAAAATTTGACTTTAATGCGAAGTCTGCTTCGACTCTCGTCTGCCCCTATTTCCTGCATTTGAAATTTTTTTTTTCGCATGCGCATCGACTCTCACACGCACGGAACACGCGTACACGCATTATGCAAGAGAAAAGTGATGCTTCTGTACATTTATTTCTCCGTATCCATTACCTAGAGTTGAAAAAATGAAGTGTTTACTGGAGTCTTTGAGATATCTGTGAGGATTACTTATGAAAATACGTCGGGGTTTGATTTCTCACCGAGTTGAAGGTGATAAACAATTCGTGGAACATCGAAACAAAATATTTGTACAGACTGAATGAGGAAATACATATTTTTTGATTGAATCCTGTGAAATGATGTATTCAGATAAAAATTCCGTCGAAATTATGAATTTTTACTGATGAGTTTTCAGTTTTATTGGGTGGAAAACACTTTGAAAATGAAAAATAAATAAATTGTGGCCTTGGCAACTTGAACAAAACGAATTCATAAAAAACTTTGATTAAAAAATTCATTAAAAAATATGAAATTAATATTGAAGCGTTATTGTTGTCCTCAAATTCAATAATTTAAAAAATGGGAAAATTTCAGTAACAATCAGGAATAATAATCAACTCCCTATAATGCAACAACGAAAAATGTTGAATTATTATTTTCAAAAATCTCGAAGTAAAGTATTTAAATAAAAAGTATGTTGAAATTATGAATTTTTACTGACGAGTTTTCAGCTTTAGTGCTTCGAAAATAAGTGGAAAAATAAAAAACAAATAGATTGAGACCTTGAAAACTTGAACAACACGAATTTATAAAAAACTTTGATTAAAAAATGTGAAATTAATCTTGAAACCTCATTGTTATCCTCAATTTTAACAATAAAAGAAATAAAAAATTTCAGTCAAAATCAATATTAAAAATCAACTCCCCGAAATGCAAAATCAAAAGACATCGAATGATTCTCTCTAAAAATCTCGTAAAACCCTGGGATCTCCGGTTTTCTCCTTAAGAATTTGACAGAGACATTGAATCCTGTGAAATGAAGTATTTAAATAAAAATTCCGTCGAAATTATGATTTTTTACCGGCGAATTTATAGAAAACTTCAATTAAAAAATCCCTAAAAAATATGAAATAAATTTTGCAACCTCATTGTAATTCTCAAACCCGATAATAAAAAAAATTTCAAATATTTCAATAGCAATCAAGAATAAAAATCAGCTCCCCGCAATGCGAAACCGAAAAACATCGAATAACGCTTTAAAAAATCTCATAAAACTCTGAAATCTCCGGTTTTCCCCTCAAGAATTTGACAGAGACATTGATGACTAGGCGGCGGCCATGTTTGCAGGTACAATCTACTACAGGAGCTGAAAATCCTGGCCCCAACCTCGCACGTATCCGCAAAAACCCATCGATTTCCCATAACAATTAAAAAAACCCCTCAATTGTTAAAAACAATCGAAACTTCATCTCGGATTTAAAAAGCCCGACAGTTCTGCTCCGAAATATTCTGCTCCGAAATTCCCAGCCCACGTCTGTCACTCTCGTCGACAATTGCGCAAAAAAAAAACTCATTTTCAAAAATATAAAAAACCATTACCTAGATATGCTCCCGTGCGGAGCCGTGCCTGTCCCAAAATGACTCCGAAATAATCACGTCAACTTCACTCCACCCTTCGCCCCGATCACAGCGTCACCCCCTCAATATTCCCACTAAATAAATCCACCTTCACAACTCAAATCACTCACATTAACGAATATTTTCACTCTCAACACCACAAATTAATCTCAATTGTAAATTATCCACCGCCGAACGATTTTCCAGTGCTAACCAATGCAATTATCAACGCGAATTATTTTTTCTTTTCATTCAGACGTCTCCGAGAAATAATAAAAAACGGAAACAACTGGGATAAATATCACCGCAAGGCTCCGATAATGCGTTCCAACAACCGCAGAACAATTTTTTCCCTTTAACGAATGCTCAAGTTCAGTTACACTTCCGATGGAAAATTTGTCCTTCGCCCCAGGATTCACGGATTTTTCCCTTTTTATTATTTCTTGTCGCTGACTTTTCCAGGGGCCTCTGCTATTTTTTTTTCTTTCTTTTCAATTCACTCGGATTTTACTGGCCGCTGTATCTTACTCGCCTACAACCCGGGCACACTGGGAGGAAAAACGGTATTACCAACACGCAGGAATTATACGCGCGCGCATTGCGAACTAGACTATAGAGCGACAGGATTGTTTGGGTC
>NW_021680378.1:384229-392574 GCF_001412515.2 Diachasma alloeum | reverse complement strand
GGATGGTTTGGGGGGGGGGGCAGCGGTAACTGTCGGCGACTTGATGATCGAGGGGCGCGGTTGGAGGGGGGAGAGCCGCCGGGTGAGCAACAGCCGACAATTGTAGACACGCCGGCTATATTTCCCGAAATTCTGAAAGATGAAAAAACATGAAGGGCTTTTTGCATTCGGGCCAGAAAAGTTTGGCTGTTAAATTTTTGTTTATTCAATTGCGAAAAAATATTTCGCCGCGGTTTGGCATTGGTGAGGGGTGGGGTGGGGGATTTTTTTTTGAGAAGTGAAGCTGTTTTCACGGGGGACGTTGACGGTGGCGACGACTAGGTTGGGCGCGCAGGGCGGGGCTCCCTGGGGTTTGCTACGTGGACCCCGGGGGATAGCTAGACCGGCTGCACGGAGATTGCCGAGGGGCGACGCACTGTGGCGGGAGTATTTGAATTGTGGGGCGGCGGGCGAGAGGATTTTTTTTTAATTTGGAGAAAATGTGTAGAGACACTCGTACAGGATGAGCAAGCCAATAGCTGCACTGTTAGAAAATTATTCTTGAAATTTGAAGTGAAAAGCTTGAAATTTTTAACAACGACAAAGTGACGTGATATTTCTGTATATTTCTTCGTTGACGAATCAGTTAATTTCTTGATTATGCAAGTAATTCTCGATCTTCAGAACCATACGGCATTGAAAAAACTTGAAAATTTTGAAAATTCAGGCAACAACTTTTCTGAAATCTCAATCTATTGAAAACTGAATTGCATGTGATGATCAATTTTCATGACGAGTTTGGAAATTCAAGCTTTCATTGAAAAATGAATGATTATTTAACATAAAAAATCACATTTTCTTGAATGTCCAAGATGAAAAAGAAATTTAGTGAACATATTCATTTGAAATTGAATTCAAACTCACAACATGGAAAATACAAATGACATTGTGACTGAAATTTCAAGAAATTTCTAACAGTGTGTTAGAAAATTAGTCTTGAAATTTTAAGTGAAAAGCTTGAAGTTTTTAACAACGACAAAGTGACGCGAAATTTCTGTATACTTCTTCGTTGACGAATCAGTTAATTTCTTGATTATTCAAGTAATTCTCGATCTTCAGATCCATACGGCACTGAAAAAGCTGGAAAATTTTGAAAATTTAGTCAACAACTTTTCTGAAATCTCAATATATTGAAAATTGAATTTTATGTGATGTTCAATTTTCATGATAAGTTTGGAAATTCGAGCTTTTATTGAAAAATCAATGATTATTTAACATGAAAAATCACATTTTCTTGAATTTTCAAGATGAATGAGAAATTTAGTGACCGCTTTCATTTGAAATTGAATTCAACCTTACAACATCAAAAATTCAGACGACGCTGTGACTGAAATTTCAATAAATTTTTAACAGTGTGGACTCGGGCCAATACCTGGACGATTTGACCTTTTATTGAATATTCTATAAATAATAGAATGAAAACTGTACTTATTATTATCATTATCAATAATAACACTTATATATATTCACGTGATGAAGTGTTTTTTCTCGAAATATATATTTAATTAATTTTGTTGACGTTTATTAAGTTCATGAGTTTATCACGAGTGATCTCGAATGTCGAATTTATGATTGTTTCGTAATTCGTTCCAATAAACATTAACTTTAAATTATGAAATGCGATTCAATTCCTAACTAATGAAATAAAATAACCAAAAATCTGACCGAAAAAATTACCAAAAAGAAAATGACCGTCAATTTGCGTCTATATAGAGGAATTTTAGTCATTTTCTCAAATTTTTGACGTTGGTTGTTCATGACGGTCATTTTCCATGGGGAATTATCCCGGTGTCAGAAAATGGTCAGAAAACGGTCAATTTTGCCTGACCTGACCGAATTGAAAAATGACGGTCATTTCACATCCCTACTCCAGACCGTCCATGCATTGGCCATTTGGACGAAATTCCACTTTTCCCTCATTTAATTTAGTAGTGAAGTGGTCAAACGGTTTGAATCAATTCCATTCTAGCGCGAGTTCTCGATGAATATCTCAAATTCTAAAGGAGTTAGCAAAATTTTCCTAAAAAACTTTTTTGTAAAGAAAAGTGAAGACCATCGAAAAAGATCTTACAAAAATTTCGCTTTCTTAAATTCCGAGTTATTCAACGAAAATTCAAGTGGGAGCTAAGATGACTTAAACTGATTGATCACTTCAACATTTTCTTAACCATCCAGCTATTCACCTGTTTACCCTATAAAATATTGTTGCGTATTTTGATGCTCTATTTTATGTTTCAGCACTTCAAGTCTTCATTTATTCATTCCAACCCCAATCTTTCTTTTTGTAAGAATCCTCTTGTTAATCGAGTATTAATTCAGGATACATTGTGTCGCTGACAGTAGTCAAACGAAAAATATGTACTGTTAATCATCATAACCGCCCTTATAGCATTTGTTTTTGAGCAGCTAATGAGGATTGTAACTTTAAAATTGATTTGTAACGTAATATTGCTCCCCATGTTTTTCTCACCTGGGGTTTTATATTAGGGGGTATACATGTGGATGAATAAGTAAAATTATTGTGTATTCGTTCACCTCCTCGCTCTTAATCACCTTCATGTGTGATCGCCTCGTTCTGTCCCGTCATTCTTTTATCTCTGTTTTAAGTTCGCGGACACGTTCTGTCACTTTTTATACTTTTTATTCATTCACGTCCCCCCAAATTCTTTTAATAAAGTCATTTATTATTAAATGAATCCATATTTTACAACATGCAATTCTCAAAATGGATATTTTTCCGTGTGGGTAGGATTTTTCCTTTGTTCCTATTTTTATTCTGTTTCATTCTGCTGCAGTGGACGAGGGAGTTTTATTTAATTTAAGGCATGGTTTTATTTTTATGACTCCACATAATCAATACATCATTCAATTGTCACTCGATTTACACTTCCAGGGAAAGGGGAGGAGCTATTCATTCGCTCCAAGCGCTCCGCAACATATCTCCCTTTTTTGAAGCGACAGGTTGCCGTCTTGACGACATTCTACTAGAGCAACTCAAATTTTTTAAGAATTTTTTATTACAAAAATGGAATATCCTGAATGGGTATCAGGGCTGGAATCCTTTCCGTTTAGTCCACCCTAAAAATCTTAAATTTCATACAATCTGAGCCAAACAAACAGACGGAGAGAAATGTTTAGTAAAAATTACGGAACTGATAATTCACTCAACGATTACGGAATCGACTCGAAAAATTTACGTGACGGTATCGAAATTTTTCACAGGAGATTCAGATAAAAATTACAGAACGCTCCGGACAAATTCCGTGACAGTTCTGTGAATTTTCTTACAATCACATTTCGCTCCGGAATTACGGAAAAGATACATAATTTTTTAAAAATATTTCTCGCTGTGCAGGATCCGTTTCCGATCAGGACGCATGGCTCTGATTGAAATTTAAGGGTTCTGTGTACTCTAAACGCGGAAGATTTTCAGCCCAGTACTTCTCAAAAGAGGGGAGAAGACAATTATTTATTTTGCATAGGATGGATTTTTTCGATGCACACAAATACGATGTTTTCTTCTTCACCGACTGCTGACGTAAAAGAGAAACTCACGATCATGTGTAACTAACACAGTCGCTCTCTACCATTTGCTGGACATATCGTGGAAATATGCCATCGCGAGGAATAGAGGTCTCTGCGGTCCTGACATGGCAATATTTTATGATTTTTTTTACAATTTTTTTTATTCTGTAGTTCAGTTCAAATGACGTCTGAATTCAAAGATGAACTGTACATATTTTTTATATTATAAAATGAAATATTCCAAATTGTCATATCAAAACGCTCAGATGACCTTGAATGTCCAGAAAAATGAGATTATGTCAGGGGGTTGTGACGTCATTATTCCCTCCCTGTGGGAATATTGAATAATTTTTATTAGATGAGGGAATTGATACATTTGTGGAATTCCTCACGTATTGAGGTTTTTCAGGTTTAAATGATCTATTAAAATTTTTTTTTCGTAAAAATAAAATGTATGAAATATTCAAAATTTATAATATAAATTTTTATTGGAAGAATGAATTGATAAATTTCTGGAATTCCTCGCGAATTGAAATTTTGAAGTCTAAATAATCTATTAAATTTTTTTTTTAATGAAAATAAAAAATATGAAGTATTACAAATTGTTATTATAAATTTTTATTGAACGAACGAATTGATAAATTTGCGGAATTCCTTACGTATTGGATGTTTTAAAGTCTAAATGACCTGTGGAAGAATTGTTCTCATAAAAATAAAATGTATGAAACTGCTATTATCACGGAAACTGATTAGGATCCTCTCAAATATAACAGTTCCGTGCAATTAATTTCTGCATTTCCCATGTCGCATACTGAATTAATACCGAATGCAGTGGCTTCGATTCCACACACACAGGTAAATATAGTTTCTTTCGTGCTTGACGACACACTCACGCGATATTATCCCATGACAATGCAACGCATTATGCATACGTCATTGTAAATTCAAAACTTGGAGTTTAAACTATAGAGTAAAGCCATCACGATTATAGTTCTAGTTGCTCCATTATTGGAAGAAAAGAGGTGAATGTGTCAGTGGTTGGAGTTAGGGTTGACGATAGAGGGGGCGGTATTAGGTCAAATGAAGTATTAACAATTAATCAATCAGAGTGTTTTGTCTAGCTGGAAGTAAATTCGACGACAATTTCGGGAAATTTACTGTCACGCGCCAAAAATTAGTTATCAAATTGTCATTATTCTATCAGTTGTGTATTTGGTGGAGACTCATTGCACCTGACGGGAATTATTTATCGGCATTTGTATCTTTGCGGGTTCACGCAATTCATTGCGTTTGTAACATCGATGGATTTCCGAAAATTTAATGCCTGCGTTTCCTAATTTTCATAATTCAGTATAGCGAAGCGGTAAGCCGCGGTTGTCGATTTTGACTTTTGGGAAGTTTTTGATGAATATCTCGGAATCTAAGAGAGATCGCAAAATTTTTCTCATTATCTTTTTTATAACTCTCAATTGGCTCTACAAAAAAGGTCATGAGAAAAATTTCTCTATCTCTTTTAGATTCCGAGATATTCGTGAAAAACTGGCCAAAAGTCAAAATCGATTTGACCCGGTTTTTCGCTTCGCTACTGAATTTGGCTTCCGAACGGGAGCTTTGTAATCGTTCAAATTTGAGTTTTGGATTTTTTGTGTTATATCGACCAAGTATGATCCAAAAAATCCAAAAATGCAATTTTTAGACTACGCCCGCACGTGTGCGTGTATGTGTGTAAGTATGTAACCAAGTTCTCTTTCAATTGTTCACTAATGAATGGACGAAATTGAATCTTTTTTTTCAAATGTGGGTACACGGAGAGAAATGTTGAGTAAAAATTACGGCACTCATGATACGCTCATCAATTACGAAATCGACTAGGAAAATTAAAGTAACGGTATCGTAATTTTTCACAGGAAATTCAGATGAAAATTACGAAACGCTCTGGCAAAATTGCGTGACAGTTCCGTAAAATTTCCTACAACCACATTTCGCTCCGGAATTACGAAAAAGATATGTAATTTTTATTGAATATTTTTCTCCGTGTATTATTGGGCCCTATCAATCACTATTAATTAAAATTAAAATGTATTTCATCGACTAGTTTTGTTAATTTTCGAAGTTTTTCGAAAATCGGTTGCCCTACGATAACTAAAAGAAAATCTTCTGAATTGATTGAATGGTGGCTTACAAAATTTGTTTGGATGTCCTTTTGACCGAGTTTGAAGATGAAGGCGATAGCATTAATCGTTATTTTGATTTATTTGAAAATTTGCAAAAATTTTGTATTTTTTGAAAATCAGAATTCCGGGGATATCTCTGAATACCATGCTCCAAATGAATTCAATCATAGCTTAAAATGTTTGTTTTAATGCCATTAAGTCGAAGTTAAAAGATGATTACGATAGCTATAATGGTTGATTTAATTTTTATGATGATTGTTGAAATTTTCGAATTTTTCATGAATTTTCCTGAAATTTAGCTTTCTGATGGTTTCTTCAAATGTGATGTTTTAAATTCATACAAGCATGTGTAAATAACATTTTTCTATTAACTTTTTATCGAAGGGGTGAGGGGAGAGATAGAACCGTAAAAAAGACAATCGGTTGTATAGAAGAAATGGATAATAAGAATAATGATGATGATAACATTCAACTAAGTTGAAAATCTGACAAAATTAGTTGAAAAGAAATCTTATTCAATTAAAAAAATTGAAATAAACAATTAATTATACATGATCGAACGAAACGATGTGCAAAAAAACCATTCGGACGCATATAGCTAATTTATTAGCAAAAATAACTATACTATATACAATACAAGAGCAATTTCCCACTTGTTTTTTTTATATGAACGTGGAGATACGCCCGTTTTCATCCGCTGTGACGATGTGGAAGCCGCGTGTTATGATTTCCTCCCCTCATGAGCCTAATTTCTTAATCACTTACCAAAATCTACAAGGGAGTATTTTAATTATATTTTTGAAATTAATTTTCGTCGTCCCTTTGCAGGTGTTCATTATGAGAATGGAGAATAGAAATTAGAGATAATTCTTAAGAGGCCTCAGGAGTTAAAAAAAACTACGGAAATTCGGGAAAAATTTTGCGGCTTAAAAAAATTGTTCATTCCACAGAAATCGGATGGAGCGAGTTGAGGGTGATCTAAAGAGGATAAATAATTTAAAGAAGCGTTTGAAGTGTTTGAAGCTATCATTTAAGCTCCTTCCGACAGAGGGAGGGGCAGCCAAGGAAGATGGCGGCGCCCATACCTGTCCACCTCGTATTTTCGAACATTCATTATAAGTATTTATTCTCTTCAGATCACTTTTAACTCGTTCCCTCCAGTTCCTAGAAAGTGAACAATTTTTTTAAAGCGATTCTTCATTTTTTTTCATCCTAATTTCGCTAAATTAGAAAGAAAATTAGGATTTTATATCCTAATTTCGCTGAATCTCGATATTGAATCTTTAAAAAATATTTTAAAAATCTGAAAAACACATTAGAAAGGTTCCATGAATTTTTCCATGAATTATTCATAAGCAATCAATTTTTCACCATAAAAATATTTTGTTCGGAATCGTAACAAATTTATTCATATTTATTATTTTACTAGAAATCAATTTATTTATAAACACCGAATGTTTAAAAAATAAGAATTCTGTGCAAATGTTATTAAAATTTAATAACACTGAACATTCATGATTTTTTCAAATGTTTCTCACTCAATTTAATTGACAAATTTGATAATTGAAAATGGTTGGATCTATGGTGCGGCCTATGCCAAACAAAATTAATCCAAACTGCTCGAATCAGTTTTTAAACTAAAACCTGCAAATATGAAGCCTATCCCTAGACTGTTGAAAAATTTTGTCTGAAATTTCCGGAACTTTCTGAACTTTTCGTAAATTTTTATCGATTTTAATTACCACTGAAATTTCAAGGAATTTCATCATTGAAAATTCTGAATTTCGTGGAAAAATCAAAGAGAACTGTAAATTTCAGTTCTATTCATTACCCTGAAAATGAATAGGAAACCAGAAAATTCTGGCAAATATATTCTTGAATTTTCAGGACAGTGACACTGAGTGCGATTTAGGTGGAAAAAAATCATGAAATTTCATATTTCGCTAAAAAATCAATGTAATTTGGCACGGAATATTCATATTAGATTGGAAATTCAAATCAATTTAGGAATTCTCGTCTTTATACCGCTTAACATTCTGAAATTTTACTGAATTTTTAGTGAAACCTGAAATTTCACGATTTTTTCCCCTAAATCATATTCAGTGTTACTGTCGAGGTGCTACTCACTCCATAATTGAGTGACACCATGATTTCGAAATGAAATCGATTTCGGGTGATTTCATGATTTCGAATGATTCCATAAATTCAAAATCAGTGATTTCAAATAAATAAAGGTAATAAAAAATAGAGGTGAGGCAAAACGGGTTGTGTCAAATTATGAAAATCAACACTGGCAATATTATAATAACTGGCAAATAATAACAAATTCGTTTGATTCTACACGAAGAGAAATGTACGAGAAAAATTACCGTGCTCGCGCAGTAAAGTGGGTTCAGATGGTCTTTCCAGGCGAAATGTACCGCAAAGACTCGGAAAAAGTACTGTTGCACGAGTCATTTTATCGTATAAATGCAGGGAAAAATTCTTGTGCAGTACGGTAAAATCGAGGAAACAGTGAATTTTTATAAGTACGAGAAAAATTATGACACTGGCTGGCAAATTTTTCCGGTGCTCTATCAGAATCCTAGGACTCAATCGCGCATTCGT
>NW_021680378.1:290060-384168 GCF_001412515.2 Diachasma alloeum | reverse complement strand
GCGCATCCGCGAACATCATCTCAACGTGACCAGATAATTTACTCCGTCGCCTCCTCTAGCCTCCTCTCTCACATATCGCCCCACTGAAACCCCAGGTTAATGTTTTTCATGATATCAATTCACTGAAATATTAATTAGTGTTGTGATAAAACGGTTAAGAAATAAAATAAGTGCCCTTTATTTTCTCTCCGTGAGGTGTATAACGCTGTAGAGATACATTGGCCTGTCAAACGTTTCACATACGTTTGCCGTGCATTCCGCTTTTAATATGGGAGAGAGGATATGGAGGAGAGGTTAAAAAAAATTAATATGATGATATGCTGAATGACAATGTTTACTCATTTTTAACTATTGAATGGAATTTATCATGCAATAGAAAATAGGGATCAGGCTTTTATTGTGCGGTACAGGAATTTTTACTATGCAGCACCGGAATTTTTTTGGTGCTAGACAATTGAACTCACTTTACCAGATGGCACGGTAATTTTTGCCTGAATTTCTCTAGAAAAATTCTGGAATTATTTTCTCCGTGTACTCCGCCCATCTTAAGCTAA
Organism: Diachasma alloeum; assembly: GCF_001412515.2. NCBI lineage: Eukaryota > Metazoa > Arthropoda > Insecta > Hymenoptera > Braconidae > Diachasma > Diachasma alloeum. The sequence goes on along the minus strand of NW_021680378.1, from coordinate 383,614 downwards.
TGACGATGAAGAGCGGTCCATTTTACCATTTTGCCATGGCAGTGAGTACGGCATTTTATTATCTTTTTTTTTAACTTCCCGATCCGAAGGGAGGAAGTTATTGTAATGACCCCGAAAATCGAATGTGGAAATTTAAGCATTTCTCCACGTTTCATGACCTTTGGAACCACTTCTGACCCTTTTCATTAATCGTTATTTTAAATCGCTTCGGCCCGGTTAGGGTATAGTGCAATGATGATCAAGACTTTAAATGATTAGATAGCACCGTTCCACCCCGCCGGGATTTGAACTCGGAACCTTTCGCATGTGAGGCAATGAACTTACACTGATAGAATGATTCATTTATTCCAAACGAGATTCGTTAACTATTAACGAATGGTATAGTTGAATATGACCAAATGAATATTCGTTAATAGTTAACGAATGGTTCACTTGAATGGGGAAAGTCAAGTCAAACGAGGCTCCTCAAATATACATTCGTTAACTATTAACGAATGAACATTTGATGAGACCGAATAGACCCTAACCTCCAACGAAAATCCATTCGTTAACAATAACTAATCCGTTCTATCAGTGTACGCACTGCGCCAAGCCACCGGGTTTTTTTATTATCATCGTTGGCAGGTGTGTCAATTTCAAAATCACGAATTACTTGCGCGGTTCATACTACCCCAGTGCGCCACTGATTTCGGTGATTTCATTGATTTCAGACGATTTCGCGTGATTTCGAAGAGCTAAAATCACTTGATTTCAGTGATTTCGGAATGATATCATGCCAGAGTGGCGCCGCAATTTCGAAAGTGAGTAGCTCTTCGGTTACCATCCTGAAAATGAGTACTCAATTGTCTACTAAATTTCATTTTTTTCTAAAAGCATAACCCAAGGTCGGTTCCAACGTTAAACAAAAAAAATATAACCAAAACAAAAACCATTTCCAATTAGGTCGCGTCCCTTTAAACTCGTAAGTGCCATTAAAACCCCAGCCTTCCTAGTTCCCCCATTATATCCTGAAACCAACCACCCAGAGATTTCTGAATTTATTTCACTCCGACCTCTCCCTCCCGAATCACGTGGTACACCAAACCCTATATCCGGCGTCATAAAAAAATCACAGTTAAACTTTATATCAATCGCTTCCCGGTGGCACCCAGCGTCTGTTCCTTATCGTTCCCCTCCCGCCTATCGGCCCAAAATTCTCACCTCTCATCAATTCTCATGCATATTTTTTTACTCTCCCTCCGTCGCTCCAATAAAAAAATCCAGCCTTATCTCGGTTGACCCGAAAAAAAGTTCTGTTTTTCCGCACTCTCACCGAGGGGTGAAACCAAATGTCCCGAAAAATGTCAACAAAAAACAAAATCACCAAAAAAAATGCCGAAATAATCGTAAACATTGAAATGCCGTCTTATCATTATTGCCACCGGGGATTTTTCGGTTATTATTGTTTTTAATCTTTTTCCCCACTGCTGCTAGCGTCCGAATAACGAAAAAGCGGCGACAACGGATACAGTGGGGGGTGGTAAATTGGCGCAGGCGCTTGGTAATCCCTTGCAATACGTATCTGTTAGACGCTTGGTTTAGCTCAGCTCTGCCGTCGAGTGAGGGACGTTCCCTCGTCCCAATCGCGTCGTTGTTCGGACTAAAAAACAATAAAAACATTTTTTAAAAAGGGGAGAAAAATATTAACTTTGCGAAAAATCACGGAGGGTACGAAGCCACCGAAAAAAAATCCGCACTGACCATTAAAAATGCTTAAACATTCTGCAGTAATAACAGTAACGGGTATCGAATTGGCGAAAATATAGTGAATATAAAAAATAAAATTCATAAACATTGGGGGATTTTATTTTTCCGCTGCAAGCGATGAGAAAAAAAATAAAATCTCACTCAATGAAACCAACTCTGCGGTAATTAATAAAACAAGTTAATGATTAATTACCCCTTTGCTTCGCTAAACCCAGAGTGGAGTATCTCAACTGGTGATTGAAATATGTGAGAATAATGTAATTCAAAAATTATCGCAATTTCTTATTCATTCGAAATAACACTTATGTGACGAAGAGGAAAAAATAAAAACGTGTGCTAAAATAAACTCTGTCCCTGAGCTGAAAAACACTGGCCGATAATGCACAGCTGACCAAAAATTTTTCACTTAAATTTTCGTTTATCGACTACAAGCCATTACCGAACAACAAACGTTGAACAAAAAAATAAATCAAATCTCCAGGGAATGAAGAGAAATATAATTTCTGATGTTGAATAATCACCAGCACGTGCCTTGCCACAGTGACACGAAGAATCCTCACCAATAATTAAAATTCAATGGAATAATGTCTCCTAGAACAGTGAAGAATAGCCCAGCATAATTTTAACAAAACAATCGAGAGGAAAAACTAGTTAAAAATTGTTAAAAATTATTGTTGAGAGGGAAACGAAATGTCGAGTTTTAACGAGTTATTACATCGTACAATCAACGATGACCTTTTGACAATCGTCCACAGGCGTACAATGCACTACGAGGGTTTATCGCCAAGCACCAACGACTCGACAATTAACAAAATGCCTGTCAACATTGACAACGAAAATCCCCTCTTCGATACCCACAAAATTCCGGAATCTCCCCACAATTGAGGTCTTTAAATTGCATTTTCACTTCTACGAAGAAAAAAATATTCTCACCGAAATTATTTTCTCTCCGACAATCACGAACCGCTGAAGGATCCACCATGGCCCCAGAAAGTCGCAGCAAAAGGTCCAATTAAATCCGCTTCCATAAAAAAAAACGTGGAGTTACGCAAAACATAACGCAATTTCTAAGAAAAATAGATGCGAGTGCACTGCAGTCTCGTGGAGGAATATTCATTAAAAAATAATAAACAATGCTTTGGAGATGTAAACAAAGGAGCTGACTTGCCTCGAGATAGATACAAGGAGTATCTGGGAATGTAAAAAGAAGTGTCTTAAAAATTTATTATTGAGAATTAAACAACGTAAGGTGCAAGAAAATTTCCATTGGCAAATAAAAATACTGAGTAGGTTAAAGTATTCTGCGTTGAATCTTGGCAGACACTGTTAACACTGCATCAAAAATTCATCATCACGCTTTTTATCTAAAGGAAAATAAAAATAAAAAGAAACGAAATAAAGAAAAAGAAAAATTGAAAAAAAAAGTTAATAGTGAATTCTTTAAATCTATATCACTTGGCATTTTACTACACGAGATTATGAATTATAGTAATTGATGAATATTTAAAGTCTCACATTGGCCTTCAGCGCACTTAAGCATACTAATAATAATATCGATGAATAAAATTGGAGAGTGAGACGAGCAATCGATGATTCAACATTTTTTCGAGTATACAAGGCTTTTTTCATGATAAAAGATAAATCATTCGAGTTTTAAGAGTGCGTTCACTTGAAATTATTGATAAAAATAATTATGCTCAATTCGTGCTGTGCTTTTTTACATAAATTAATATAAAATTAATATAAATTGACATTAGATGATTAGTACGCAGTGATTAGATTGATAAATTTGATGGGCAAACGGCGGCGACGAACTAGAGCTTCTTGTGCTGAATGAACTCATTGTTATTTCAAGTTTTGTTCCGTTGAATTGAATGAGGGGAGGGTTTTTTAGAAAATTTGCGAGAGTGATTGTGGTGCTGTGAGGGGAGAGTGAAAATATTTCTTTGGTTGTATTTCATTGTGATTGAGGAGAGATGCCTGTCAGACGGGGCCACGTTGCACCGAGGACCACCATCATTGAGACTATCATCAGGAAGTTTGATACACATGGTGAGATTAATGTTTTTTGCCGGTGCTGATGTTGATTCAACGGGGAAATAGTATTTTTCCGGCCTGTTGCGATGGGGTTTTTTACTCGTGTGGCGTTGGCCTCCGAGCCGTAGGCGACGAGTGGCCAACCACACGAGTAAAAAAACCCCATCGCAACAGCCCAGGAACAATATTTTTCTGTAGTGATTTTCAAGTTTTCGAGTTTGGGAAGTATGTAATACCAATTCCCAGACGAGAAATCGTGAGAAGCAGTACAGAAAATGAATTTTAAATGCCTGAAGAGTGAATTTATTCATTATTGATGATTTTTTGCTACCGAATGGAACCTTTGTAATCGTTCAAATTCAAATTTTATTTTTTTTTGTTATGTCGACCCAGTATGATTCCAAAAGTCCGAAAATGCAATTTTTAGACCTCGTCCTTTCTTTTTTCTTCAATTGTTCGCTAATGACTGGGTGGAATTCAATCCTTGTTTTTCAAATGTAGGTATTATTGAGCCCTATAGATCGCCATCAGTTAAAATTTAATTCATCGATTAGTTTTTTTAATTTTCGAATTGTTTCGAAAATCGGTTGCCCCACGATAACTAAAAGAAAATGTTCTGAATTGATTGAATAATGGCTTTAAAAAATTGTTTGGATGTCCTTTTGACCGAGTTTGGAGATGAGGGCGATAGCAATAATCGTTTTGATTTATTTGAAGAATTGCAAAAACTTTGTATTTTTCGAAAATCAGAATTCCGGGGATATCTTTGAATATCATGCTGCAAATGAATTCAATCGTAGCTCTAAATGTTTGTTTTAATGCCATTAAGTCGAAGTTAAAAGATGATTATGATAGCTATATTGGTTGATTTGATTTTTATGATGATCGTTGAAAATTTCGAATTTTTCATGAATTTCCCTGAACGTGAGCTTTCTGATGGTTTCTTCAAATGTGATGTTTCAAATTCAATTAAGTATGTGTAAATAAAATTTCTCTATTAACATTTCAGTAGCGCAGTGGTAAAACTGTTCAAGTCGACTTATCTCCCAGTTGAGTTTTTGAGGAATATTTCCGAATCTAAGGGAGATAGCGAAATTTTTGTAATTACATTTGTAGTAGCTCTCAACCGGCTCAACAAAAAGTGTTATAACCAAAATTGAGCTATCTCCGTTAGATTCCGAGATATTCATTGAAAACGGGTCAATAGTCAAAATTGACTTGTACCACTTTACCACTTCGCTACTGATTTTATCGAAGGGCTGAAGGCAGAGACAGAACTGTAAAAAAGACAATCGGTTGTATAGAAGAAAAGGGATAATAAGAATAATGATGCTGATACCATTCAACCAAGTTGAAAATCCGACAAAATTACATTAAAAAAATCTTATTTAATTTAATAACATGAAATATTGCTAATTTATTAGCAAAAATGACTATTCTATATGCAAGAGTAATTTCCCGTTTTTCGCTTTTCAATATAAAAAATAGTTTAAAAAATTCAAAAAGGAAAAAGAGATAAATTCGGCCGAGTAACTTCGATAGCAAATACCTCTATAAAATGAGTTATATGATGTCTTTTCCATAGAATAAAAAGTCGCGCAGATAAGCTGCGAAATTTTGCAATCGAAATACAACAGAATTTTTTAGTGAATTCGCAACTTTTTTATTCTTTCGTACGTGTTCGGCGGTAATGAAATACGATTCTCTTGATTACATCAGATATCAGATATCCGTACAAAGTTGTTACATCTTCTTCGAGTTGGAAGACGTTCGCAGATGTTTCGGAACTCTGCATTGCATTTGCCCAGACACTTTGTCACCTGTTAATAAATATGCAATTAGCCCAGTAGCGGAGCTTGGAAATAATCTATTCACTAATGAATTATTCATGATAGTATACACGAGTGTGTCGTTCTCTGTCCGTCAATATCCCAATGAGCAAAATTCGATCTTCCGTGCGTTTTGGGTAATAACGTATTCCAAGTACAGTAAAAAAATGCTTCAATCTAATATTGAGAGGATGAATGATTCAGAGTGTAAGTTGAATGCATCATCACCTTAATGTTCATTTGGAAATGAATGAATTAGAGACTAAAAAATAACTCGAAATTTTTTTGAATCCGAATTTTTGCGGCGATGCTTCACTCTTCTCCCTTGTTCTGTCTCCAAGAAGAGACCACCTAAGAACGACTGATGCTATTCACCCGGCGCCTGACAATGAAGAAGCTGGACATGCGCCAATGGCACAGGAAAAAACCAGGAAAAGTCTTATTTGTGTGCATAATTCGGCGAAATAAATATTTATAATCGTTCTCTTCAATGAGTGGGCAAACTATCTTCTTCTGGCAAATTAAGAATGAAAAATTACCGAACAAGTCAAGTAATCGTGGAGTGCACTCGATTTGCAGTACACAGCAAAAACAAATTGCCTGAATTTGACACACCTTTTGTCGACATTTTTCAAACACTAAAAAACCTCTGAATAAAATGAAAATTTATGTGAATCTCAAACATGAATTGAGATGTTTAGGCACCTGTTCGTCTGAAATTCAAACAAAACTACATTTTATTCAGACGTTCTTTAGTATCTGAAAAATGTCTGCAAAAGGTGTGAGAAATTCAGACATTCATTTTCCATTGGCCCGGGAAAATTTACTGAACGTGAGGGTAATTTGTGCTGAAATTGTAAAATTTACCCGGGATTTCATCAAAATTTATCCCAGTGAACGTGAATGATTGCTCAATATTGCGTATAATTTTTCTCTAACGGAAAATGAATTTTCATCGAACGCGTTCACTAAAATCTCACTTCCATTCATAATATTGGACAATGATAATTTGCGTGCTGTGACGTTATTCGTTATTATTTCGTTTCTGGAGTTTGATTTCGAATTGTTAGACATCAGGGTCTTAGTACTGCTCGGGCGCCATTGATAACGTTGCATGGTGATTGTAGAATCATCTGAGTCTTCAGTCCATAATTCTGACATTTATTTGTATACAAAATTCAGTACTTCGGGTAGGAAGGAGGAAGGTAGAGTACCCTCATTGAACTACGTCATATCCAGTTAAAATTCTACTTTGCTAATATTAATTTTCGATGGCTGTCTAAGACTCCATCGCAACCTTCAGATGTGTGCGAGACAAAAAAATACAGGTGTGGGAAATTTAACTGTACAAGAGGATAATTTTTCCACCCAATGAATCATTAAGATTGACGTCAGCAATTTTGGCGGGAGTTTTTCGCAAGAGTAAATTTTTTTATGGTCAAATGCCATGAAACTTTGGCAAAACGTTATTTGAACGATTATAAGATGATCGATCTATCGCTTAGCTCTTTGTCATATTGTCGATATCAACTAAAACATAAAAAACCAAAAAAATCGATATTGACAATATGACGAAGAGCTGAGCGATAGATCGATCATTTTATAATAGTTCAAATAACGTTTTGCCAAAGTTTCATGGCATTTGACCATAAAAAAAATTATTCTTGTAAAAAAGATGCTTACGTCAATCCTTAAATGACATTTCGCTCCACACGGAGAAAAAAATTAGAGAAAAATTACGGAACAAGTCATTTCCGTGACAGGTATACTACATAGCCCAAATATCCACAATTGCCGATGCCCTATTGAATACATTAAAAGATCGTAAAGTATACTTCGATCCCTAATTGCTTTATGACCCATTTATGGCCCTTATTGCTACTCCCATGTCCTGTCCATCGCACTTGAGAACCCCAACACGGCCGGTAGTTGGCGCTTCACCTGACTGGTGAAATTTTTGAAAAGGGTGTCGGTGATTCCACAAAAATTTGAGGGTTTTGAATATTACTTTCTTCAGACCCTAGATGTGATAAACTTATCGAAAAAATGACATTAACTCCCAAAAAGTGGCTCACCGAAGGAGGCGTGCCCACACAACAGAAAATCGATGGTCTCCGGATAAAAATCTCAATATCTATAATCACTCCAGACTATAATTACGGAAACGACGATGGAAAAAAATTACAGAATCATTCGGACTAATCATACTTAACCTTCCAAACAAGATTAAAAATAATGTACGTCATCATCACTGACCCTGAGCCTACGTGCCTCGCGTAGAGAATTTCCTAACCTCAAAAAATTGTCCAGTTATCGATAAGTGCATAATGACCACTTGTTGTCATGCCATATCATATCGGTGAATATTACAGAACATTTTACTCGGCATGGGGGTATCCTTCCCCGAGCTGTAATTCCCGAAGGGGTAACAATGAGCCGTGTGTCGCGTGATATTTCAACTTCCTGAGGCTCACAGTTTACTGTTAGCATCGCCTCGGAGGGCAGTCAAATGCCACCAGTGACTGAGCAATTATACTCAATGGCATTGGTGTGCTCAGTGTGTGATAGTTGAGCGACAGCAACTTATTGGTAATCAATATTGATAGGTGGCAAATGGCTGCGGACGATGCAATAAAGCAGATGAAAATTGTAACAGAGAGTATTTATAACACGATCGGTGATTATTTGTGTTTTAGATTTTATTTACTCTTCTGATTTTTTCACATGGCTGAGAAAAAAGTTGACTCTCTGTATAAGATACCATTCGCGGTTATTTTTTAACGGGGAAAGAGTGATCGTAAGGTTCAGACGTGAGCTTTGACCATTGAATACTCCAAAGCCATGGAAAAAAATTCATCCCCTCTCCAACATAATAAAACCTCATTCGGAATTATCCTCCAGCAGTAGTTGAAACCTAATCTGAAATGACATCCAGAGAAAAGATGCCCTGATGAATCCCTAGTAGTCAATTTCACTTAATAAAATAAGCGAGGTAGATTAGTTCACCGTAGGCCAATTTCACTTTCTCACCTGGCGACTACGTGTGTGACAGTTCCTCTTATTATTTGTCCTCCTTACGTCGCTCTTCGGTAGCTTTATCCCCCCGAATCGTGGCCAAAGGCGTCCTATTCCTCTGGCTTCCCTAATCTGACAGCAGTTCTTAGCTCGGTTGACGATTCTTTATTGGATATGATGAAAAATATCCAGCAGATCATGAGAAAAACAACTGCTTGCATTGTAGATATTTCGGGGAATCCCAATTCATTCCGACGGAGAACAATCGTCTGAAGATTTACCTTCCTATCCTAAAGTAAAGAATAACCTGGTTCCATCCTCTCAAATGCATCAAGCAGGTACTGCCCTGAATTTGTTATTTAGTCGTTACCCTGATGTAGATATTTTCAACGATTCAATGGACTCTCTAGCCCTCTGACTCGCAATCTTATTCCCAATACCTAAGGGGGCCGGGCGTTCCGCGTGGAAGGGGATGAGTGGCGAGCGCGCGAACAGTGCCGTAGCACTAAGCGCACGTTTGAATACATGAGTCCCAAATATAAAATTTTTTAAAAGGAATGTATTGGTAGATAGAATGAAACAAATTTAAGGAAGAAAAGAAGCAATTTGAGATAAGACATTTCGTTGCTGTCAATCTCCAAATCATAAACAGGACCTCGATTTTCAACAAATGGTTGCACTGGATAATTCTCAATATTTGAAGACCATTTTCGTTATAGTTTTTCATACATTTTTCTTCTTTTTCTTTGCTGAAAAATCATCTGGATTCATTTCACAACCTGAAGGTATCTTTCTTTGTTTCATGAATTCACCAGAACTTCCACATATACTTTTCAATAAACTTTCATTCTTTTTCTTTTTTCAGGCACTGACTCCTTATCACTGACATTTTCTCTTTTTTTACCTCTCATTATTTGTTGTCTATCTATCAAAACTTCTATTAGGACGGTCCTGACGCGACAGGAGTGAGGGAATAGGCACGTGACCACTTCTCTGAATAAACAAATAAATAGATAACTAAAAAACTAGAGTACAGTGTCAACTTTGATTCTATATTTTCATCAAAATTTATCTAGGCCCCTTTGATTTTACGCATTGTTTTCATAATAATCAAACGATATTGACTTGACGACGAAATTCTTATTTCGTTTTCCTTTGAGATTTTCCAATCCAAGAATTTTAATTATAAACTCCATCGGCATTTTCGATGATCAAAGTCTTCTATAATAAACCGCGTGATATGTCAATTAGCATAAGCACTTCATTGTGAATTTTCCACCAATTCCGTGAAGAGAGGTAGACATATAGATAGCAGTCTGGATTCCATGAATGTTTTGCATAAATATTCCCGTTCAGGACTTCCGGCTGTGGCATTCAGGTGGCACTACGTCGAATCCGAACGATTCCGCATGATTTCCCCGCAACCCAGCACAACATCGGGCAGCACGTGACCTCGGGATTCGCGTGACCCACTTTTTCCTCTTATTTTTCGGTTTTTATAATTTTTCCCTTTTTTCAGTGCTATTTCATTCTTTTTCGGGAGGGGAGGGATGGGGGGGCTAAAATATCATGCCACCAAGTGGCTTTGACCGTCTTTTTCGGGGGCTCTATTTTTAGAGAGGTTTTTCGATAATTATCATTAGGTTTAAGTAGAATGGACGTGAAATTTTTTTGTAGATTCATGTCTGGAATTCATTATTAACGGAAGACGGTTCATTGTTTTCTCAATCGATAGTCTAGTATTATTGATAATAATTTGTTTAGGAGAGATTTTTTGTCGTGTTGAATCAATTTCATTATGGATAAAAATAAAGTTTCTACTAATACATGATGATTTTCGTAGTGGTAATTGTTCTCGTGAGACATTTATATTTCTTTCGGGGAAATATATTCTTGCTACAGAGAATTATATGAGCCTCCGGTTTTACCAAGTGAATGTTATTGAGTAGTATATATCTTTGTTCAATAAACACTTATAATGGAGTTTTAGTAATATTTGGGCTGAAATTTGAAATTTATAAAATAACTGCTAATTTAAATTTTTAATTGACTAGGAATTAATGAATTCAAATGTTGGATTGTAAATTAAATAATTGGACATATGGAATTTTAAATTGACTAATGGACAAATATTTCTACATTTCCTGAGAAGGATTTTATAAAATAATTCAGAATTTGGATATCTTTGTCCAATAAACACTTATAATTTCCATGGAACAAATGATAATTTCAAGAGGAAACTACAATTTTCTTGCCGAAAACTGTGTTATTGGCAAAACTAAATAATTTCGAGGGGTCAATTTTTTTTTGGGGAAAAAATATTCTTCCCTCGGCAATGTATTATTTCTATGGTATAAACCTATCGAGTTCTCTCCGATCAAATGATTGTCGTACAATAGATTATATTTTTTCTCTGCCAACAGTTGCAATTCATCTAGGGATATTTCTGATAATCACGACAAAAATTTAATTTTTGTGAAAGATATTGAATTTCCTTCTATCAAGTTGGTTAATTTCTCTCAAGTAAATCTGTTCCACTCCACCAAATATTCTCAGGATAACACAGAGTCGAAAATATTAAAATTTTGAAAAAATTATTATCATTATTTTATTATTCATGATGAATTTGTATAAAAATTATCAATGATGGATAATCATTTTTTTTTGAAATTTTGAATTCATTTCTCTCACTAGTTTCAACCATGCCGAAAGTCTGAAATATTTCCATTCAAATCAACAATTCTGTTTTTTATTCTAATGTAGTCTACCTAACGAGACAGTCTGTGCTGACGGATTAAGGATAATTACATTTACCGAAATGCCACTCCGGCAACTTCCATCTCGCACTTGAGACAACGAAGTTATTTTTATCTATATCAACGACGCATCGTTCTCAGCTCAAACTCATCTCAAAAACTGAAGAACATCAACGGACTGCTATTTCAAAAAATATTATTCCATAAGGAAATTGAGGGAAAGAATTTCATGGAAAAACATCGAATTCGATCGAAAATTCTATATTTTTTGGCCGACAATGAATAGCCCATATTTTTCAACTCTGTTTTCTTCTCTTTTCATTGAAAAGTCAAAAGAAGAATCTTAAAAAATTTGAGCCGAGGAATTTCTATAGAAAATATTTCAATAGAACGAATTGTATAGAACGATTGAAATTCCACAATTTCTTCTATAAAATTTTTTCGTGTGTGAAATGAATGAAAGAATATCCATCAACACAGAATATTTCATTTACAAAATATTTGGCAAAACTGTTGGATTCAACACATTGGAGGCTGTGGTCACGCCTCGTTGTGCCTTCCGGTTATACCGAATTTCCCAAAATTTTGTGATTCAAACTGTGATACGCGTGCTTTTAACGTAAATATAGAAAACTCAGCAAGAAGGGCGCGTGAACGAATCACACGAGTTTTTATGTTACTCTTCCTCGAGGACACTACGGATGCCATTCTTCAAGGTCACAACAATACATGTACACACGATGATAAATATGTTTCCAGCTTTTAGTCTCTGGGTTACATAGATTTACTCTATGCGGCTGCGTGATTTATTTTCGTCCAATTCCAATTACTCCTCATACATCGCACTTTCTTCTGGGGATGTATCCACCGTTGCAGTGTTTTTAGTTCCGTTTTCATACTCAAATAAAATTCTGGTTGTGGCCGATGGATCCATTTTCCCTATTCAGTTCAACTAATTTTGGGGTTATTTCCGACGTTTTTTGCCTCCGGATGGAAGCATTGTAATCGTCCAATTTTGACATTCTCTAATTTTGATTGGAAATTATGTAGGTGGTCTGCAACGTAAAAATACGTTTGGCGAATATGTCTGTATGTGAGCATGTCCACCGCCACCTTCCCGGTGCTCAATTTTTAGAAAATTGAGCAATTAAATGGCTAACGTAATTCCAAAAAATCTGAAATTTTGTCAGATTATAAGTCTTAAGGATGGTATTGCACTCTTTTCGCCAAAATTTACGTTTTTAAAAATTTTCTGGTAAATTATTGATCGGATTGATGTGAAAAAATATACTGTTTTTGCGTTTTATCATTACTTAATGACTCGCGAAATTTCATGATCGTGCAATCGTTTTCCTGCGTTTTTTCTAAAATTTTTCGGAAATTCACAAAACTTTAGAAAAAATGCAGGGAAAATGATTGCACTACTATGAAACTGCGTGAGTCAGTCAATAATGATAAAACGCAAACACGGTATATTATTTTGCGTCAATCCGATTAATAATTTGCCGGAAAAATGAAAAAAACGTGAATTTTGGCCGAAAGGGTACATCCTTAATGAGGACTAATTCTGTGAAAAATTACAGCTCCATCGATTTGATAGTTTTTGAGAAAAAGCCATTCGTTTTTAAATCGTTTTACGCAAATATCTCCAAAACTAATGGACCCATTTCGATTTTTTTGTTTTCAAAATATTCGTTTCGATGCCTTCTATCTAAATCAATCAAAACATGTACACCCGTTCATACAAAGTTCTCGAGATATTCCCGTTTTCCGTTTTTTCGTAAAAAAAAACTTTGTAATCACTTTAGCTTGTGCAAAAATCGAGGTATCAACTTGAAATTTGAACAGAATCTTCCTCTCATGATAACATCAATCGCATCAGTATACTCAGAGAAATTTCGTCATAATATCAAAAAACTAATTTCTTGCCCCATATATCTCATCTGTTGAGGATAAATTTCTTGGGTTAAGACTTCCGGATAATGCGTCAGACAATGTCAGATTTCGGTGAAGTATTCATGAGTTGAACATGAACATTTCATGATAAAGTGAGAATTTCTTGCCACAAGAAATCGTTTTTTTCGTGTAAGAAGATGAAAAAATGACTAAAAATATTAAAACCTTCGATTCAGTAAATCATGAATCAGAAACTTTCATATTGAATGAGTGGAAAGATTATGCAGAGGAAAACCTCCAGATATTACAAATATATAACCGTCGCTTACGCTCAATCGCTTTGAGTTCGAAGGGAAGGCAATATCTTCTTTTCCTTCTGTCAAACTATTCTGTTCTTTTAAGGAATATTATCTCATTTCGAAAAAAGAGATGTCCTTTTTGTTCAGCAACTTCCTCCGTAGCCCGAACAGCACCGATTTCTTGTCTGAAACCTACCATAAATTCAGTAGCGAAGTGGTAAAAGGGTTTAAGTCGACTTATCTCCCAGTTGAGTTTTTATGAAATATTTCCGAATCTAAGGGAGATAACGAAATTTTCGTAATTATATTTGTTGTAGCTCTCAGTCAGCTCCACAAAAAGTCTATAGGGGAGGATGTACCTGTACCGCCCACCTAAGGGGATATTCCAGTTTTATATTTTATATTTCAACATGAGTATACAAAACGTATTTGTGAGACTTCTTTAACTATTGAACTCGGTATTCTCGAAGTTTAGACGCCTAATTCTCCTTAGAATCCACAAAATTCATTGAAAATAAATTCGATTCTTTTCATTATTCAACTCGCATTCTTCATTTCAGTCATCGATAAAAAAGGTAACGAGTAACGAGTAATGAGTGTTGAGGAAACAAATACTTTCTCACATTGTAACGACTACTTTCGGGACATAAAAGTAACGAGATTACACGAGAAAACTACTGAAAATCGAGTCCCCTCCACGATTACTTGACTCTGACTTTTTTCACCGTGTGGTGCTATCCTTTCATTTTATTTATTATCACAGATTGGTTGTAAGGTGGCATGATATATCCAATGTCATCCGTTTTTCGGTAATAAAAATTTATGAACGTTTTAGATGTGTGACCTTCGGTTCTAAATGCGGCAGCAGCGCGTGGCACTTTTCCTCTTTCTTCTGTTCCATCCGATATTATTATTATGTTCATCTTCTAGATGTGATTCCGAGATTTTTTTATTATCCATAAAAAAGATTTTTTTCTTCGAAAAGGATGGCTTCGTTGAAATTGCAGTATTTAAAAGTTCCTTATCCTGATGAATTGAACCGAAAAAAATGAAAGAGCATTTTTCATCGGCGCTTTGTGTAAGACTGGGGGGCTTCGTCCCCCGCTCGCTTCGCTCGTCAANCCCCCCCCCCCCCCCCGCCCCTCCCGTTCGTTCCGCCCCAATCTCCTTGGGCATGTTTGGTGGATTACACACTCTCATGTGACCCGAGCTGGGCACTATTTCATGAAACTCAAATAGAAATACAATTCCAAATGGTTCACTACGATGATATACGATTTTAAATATATTCTTCAAGTTGACTGTTTCGGTCGATCAAATAGCATTTATTTATGCCTTTTTGAAATTGAAATAAAATAGTTATTTGATATTTCATTTCACCGATACAGAAAATTAAATAGTATTTACTATTTTATTTCACTATTTCTCTGTTTGGTTTTAGATGACATTTTTTTTTTCCTACGAATATTATCCTTTTCTATGACTTATCATCTCTATTGATCTCTCGCGGTGACTTAATTGCAATGAATTACGAAGAATCGGCCGATTGAACGGATTATCGCCATTCCTCCATGGGTTATTTGCCGTGGTTATCAGTAAATACGGGACTTTAGCATTCCACATCTTGTGAAGTCACAGGATATTGTTGAATAGAATTTTGGAGGTGGTAGGATATTACATGAAAAATGCATACTTCTCATATGATAATAATTTTGTTCCTTATGTATTTTATATCTTGTAAAATTATTGTTTCTAATTATTGTTTCTTAGTTCTTATTGTTGTTTCTGTTCTAATTTCTTCTCTAGGAAAGACAAATTTTCAAGTAATAAAAAAAAATTTGAGAAAATTTTATGAATTATTTCAAACTGTCTGAATTATTTCAGTATGTTTCTTGATTGAATTATTTAAATAGTGTTTCAAATGCGCCATATTTCGTCAATTGGCAATATCAATTATTTTCAAATCAGTAGCGAAGCGGTAAACCGGGTTCAGTCGGTTTTTACTTTTGGTTAGATTTTGATTAATATCTTGGAATCTAAGAGAGATTGGCTCTACAAAAAACGTCCAGACAAAAAATTCCCTATCTCTTTTAAATTCCACTATATTCGTCAAAAACTGACCAATACTCAAAATTTTATTTGCGATGTTCAATAACTTCAAAATAGCAATTAGTGATAAATATATGAAATAGTACTTCAAATAGTATTTTGTTCGGCTCTGCATATGACCACTATATGACCCTCATGACCCTTATTTTGGCCGTCGCGAACCCTGAAAATTTTTGCCTTGTTTTAATTATAAAAATTATTATATAGAGAGAAACTTCTTTTTTCAAACATAATTCCAGGGGACAGAAACAGTGAAGTCAAAGGGTATTGAGAGTTAAATGCGGGAGGAAAATGAAGAATAGATTATAAAAAATTTTAACGCAACAATTTCTTTTTCCAATGTTACAGACAGAAGTTTTCTGGTAGCAAACGCTCAACAAGGTTTATGTCACATAATCTACTGTTCAGATGGCTTCTGCCGTCTCACGGGATATTCAAGAGCGGAGGTAATGCAGAGGCCAGCAGTATGCGATTTTCTCCATGGTCCAATGACCTCACCCCACGCGATTGCTGCACTGAGGGATGCACTACTAGCTGGAGCTGAGAAACATTTTGAAATTCTCTATTACAGGAAAGATGGTGAGTCCCAGAATATCACCCTATTTTCCAATATATCATAGTTGTCGTAGACTCAATTCACATTTATTCATACGAAAATAATAAGAGAAAAAATGGAGAAATATCTGCATAGAAATGAGCACTCATGCATTATTCATCAAGTCCTAATGAATTCCAATTATTTCCATTTCATCAAATTTTCCTGTTCGAGACAGCAGATTTCCTCGAGAAATTCTCCATTCATAATACTCCCTGGATTTTTAATTAAAAAATTCTAGAACGCAGTCCTTTACACTCAGGACTGTATGTGACGTAGTGCATTGATTAGAATGAAAAACAAACTTGTGAAAAATTCACGATGTTATCGTTATTTATCCATACGTGTATTTAATATTGCACGTGTAGTGGCTCGGAAATCCAGCTGGTCTACTGGAGTTGCATTCTTAGCCTATATAGAATGTAGTATCAACGCTAGCTGACCTTAGTTCCGTTGAGATCGATAGCCACTACTGTATAATTTATCACAGTCATAGAACCACCGAGGCCTCCTACCTTTTCTTGTCAGACCTGTCCATTATTGCGCATCGTGACCCATTCCGTCTTACTCGCTGCCTTCTTCAGTATTTTTTTTTTTACTTTTAAGAGTGAAGTCTGAACCTCCCAGGTGACTATTTCAACACATCTTCCGTCGCCCACCCTTTTTTTTCCTTTGCCCTCCAGTGGAATTTATTCACTGAAAGTCTTTGCATCGATTGAAGAATGAATGAATCATGCGGGGAGAAATTACTTACTGTACAATTCCAATGCGTATATGAATAATGAGGAAATGAAACTGATGTTGACCGTTGAGCGATGTGGCTCACCGGCAACGTGTCAGCCTACGGTGCCGGAGGTCGTGGGTTCGATCCCAGCGTCGGGCGATTTTTTTTCACAAAAAATGCCCCACGATATTCAATCGATAAAAAGAAACTCTGTGTTATCGACGATATCGACGTATGGGACCCGAATATGGGGCCTAATGGTCCTTGACGACGGATGGGGGAGGGCCTTACGGTTTCCTAAGGGGTCTGCAGGCCCAGGGGAACCACAATGCAGAAGAGATTGTGTGAAAAACAAAATTGATGTTGATGAAATCAAGAATTTCATCAATCCAGTCACATCGATTTCCCAGCTTGATTACGTCAAAGATTCCCGTGTATCGCTGCATTGAAGTGTTACGAGAACGACCACCTGTAACTCTAAACAGTTGAACGGAATTCTCGTTTACATTGAAAACACAGGCGCAGCCCACCCACAGTGTACGTCTTACTCTGTTCCATAATACCCTTTGAACTTGCAATTACGTCACACTTGTTTCCCATAAAGTCCCTGCTGAACAGTATACAGAGCCCGGAGCTATTATACTTCACTCGAAAGAAAAATGGCACGGCTAATGAAATCAACCCCGTGCGCAGAGACAAAATCAATATTCAATTAGCGGAATTTGTGAAATTATTCGAACTGCAGGCAGTTACTAGTGCGCCAGTTAGGAATTACTGCCTTGACAATTCTCGAACTTAACGGAAAGCTCTTAAAAAGCTTACGACTTGTTAAACAGATTGCGAACGGATTTCAACACTTCGGAGGCATGCATCTGTATTATCTAGGTCATTGTGGGTAAAAAGCTCGGAAGAACACTCAAAAGCTTATTGGAATAAAAAAAAGGCACAAAGCTCATTAAGAGAGCTTTGACAATTATTCTTGCAACAGTGGTGATTGTTGGTTCGATATTGTGCCTCAAGCATAGCAGAACAAAAAGCCGTCAATCTTGGAGATTGTTGGGTTTGTTTTTGAGCTTACGCATGATATTTTCGTGCTTTTCAAACATTTCCATCAATCACTCCTTTGTGCTTGCGATGAGCCATAAAAGAATCAGCTTCCGCGGGAAGGTGCCGCAAAAAATTACTGCTAACGATATGATATCTCGGGAATTGGGTCATAAAAGCTTCATGTTATGAAATGTTCAGCATTGAAAACAGTGGTAACAAATCTGCCTGTGACATGGAGATGAAACTTTATGAGTAACATTTTTATGAGCTTCTCGTGAATTTTCATGTCGACAACTTTTATCGATCAACTTTTATTAATGAGTATGTGGAACGTTTTATGAAGATCAGAATCATGACATGATAACCAAAAGGATATTTTCCGACTAGTAGATTAAAATCTCAAGCTTCAGGATAAAAAACCAAGTGATAATTTTGAAAGAGCTCTAATGTCAGTAATCACAAAGCTTGCAGTCACACGTGATATAGAGAAAGGCTAGGCGAAATATCTGAAAAAATATAAAAGAGAATAGAAAGAAATGGATAGGCGCATAGAATTCACAGTTCCAAAAAAGCTCTCATATGAAGTCATCAAGCTTCAAAATTTTGATTCATGAAAATCAGAATCATGGAATGATAAAAAAAAGGATATTGTCCGATTAGCAGATTGAAATCTGAAGCTTCTAGAGAAAAAATCGAGTGATAATTTTGAAAGCGCTCTAGTGTCAGTAGTCACAAAGCTTGCAGTCACACGTGATATAAAGAAAGGTCACATGAAATATCTGTAACAATATAAGAGGAAATAGAAAGAAGTGGATATGCGCACAGAATTCAAAGTTCCAAAAAGCTCTCATATGAATGGTCATCAAGCTTTAAAATTTTAATTCGTGAAAATCAGAATCATGACATGATAACCAAAAGGATATTTTCCGATTAGCACATTGAAATCTCAAGCTTTAGGAGAAAAAACTAAGTGATAACTTTGAAAAAACTCTAGTGTCAGTATTCACAAAGCTTGCACTCATACATGATATAAAGAAAGGTCGCATAATATCTGAAAAAATACAAGAGAGAATAGAAAAAAGTAGATATGCGCCTAGAATTCACAGTTCGATTAAAGCTCTCATATGAATAGTCATCAAACTTCAATAATTTGAATCATGAAAATCAGAATCATGATATGATAACCAAAGGAATATCCCCAGATGAACAAATTTGAAGTTGCAACCAAAAAAGTTATTGAAAAAGCTCCAGTACTAATATCTACAAACCCCAATACCTCCCCACAAAATCGAAAAAAAAATCCTCAAAAAAATCGTCCATTCGAATGTGAAACTCAGTCTATTCAACTTCACCGGAAAGCTCACACCAAACGAACAAAAAAAAGGCTACAAGGGGCAGAGAGTAGTGGGGGAGGGCGATGAAGGGGAGCAGGGGGATGAAGGTGCGCACAGAATAGAGCTTGCAAGCAGTCACAATTGGAAAAGAGGGCAACACGCGCTCTGGCTGCCTATTTCCGAGCTTCACGCCTTCCATCTCCCTCTCCCCCTCTCAGTTCTGAGCCTCGTTCACACACACACACACACCGGGGGAGAGCTTGATAGCACAGCCCCGACACGTCACTGGGGCAATGCACTCACGTGGTAGTGACGTCACGAGACCGAAGGAGAGGAGCAGAGCGTCATCGACCAATTGGGTGGGTGAAGCCGCAGCCGTTGACCTATACTACTAAAGCAACCAAAGCCGACCCGTTTTCTACTCTGTGACCTCGTAGGTTGGCTGTACCGCTACCACCACTTTATCCTATCATCCATAAATTCAGGGTCTCATCTTTTTCACTCTTCACTCTGACCCCCCCCCCCCCCCCCCCCCCCCCCCCCCCCCCCCCCCCCNCTCCGCATCTCCCTCCACGGGCCTGTCTATTCTTTTAATTCAAATCATCATGCATTTCATACCTGGCAAGCATCCCACGCACTCACCGAATCGACTACTACGCGATGTATTTTTGTATGAAAACCACCTAGAGACATTTTGGACAAAAGCCAAAATGTCGAAGTATCTTTCTGTACGTGTGTACACATGCACATCGCACCCGTTACAATGGAAGTGGTGAGGGTGGTATACGTCGGTTACATCGATAAGCAGCTTTTACATTTTTTTTCCGCCTCATGGTTCTCTTCTACCTTTACTTACCGCGTGAACATTTAAGCCGATTATACGGCACATAAGCAGATTATTAATGAGAGGAGACGCTACTGTGGTGGCGGGTGATTATCGACGCATGTGGGAAAAAATTCCAAATTAAAGGGGATTTCTTGGAAGCCGGTAGAGGACGATGAGTGAAGGTCATATTCGGCATAATTAATTTTCATCTAAATTATTTTCTGATTGCGCGCAGCACTGGAAAGCACAGGGCAACCTGTGTCGATAGAATCGGTTGCTGCATTGCCGACCTCTCGCTGGTCAGGGCCTCAGGTCCGGAAGTTCTCCTCCATCTGAAACTTGATTTGTCATGTAACGGCAATCGTTATCACAAAATTGTCCATCACTCATTCAATTTTTTCAAGTCATTAGAAAGGGATCTAAAATCTCCCGCCATCAATGTCACCACCAGTTCAAATGGAAAAATCCCTAGATTTTGGTGGTTCCTTTGTGTTACTGTTATCGGGAGGAGAAAAAGGAGCATCGGCCAGGAGTTTCTTGGGCGTCGACACAGCTAGCTCAACAACCCAATGTTCTATACCTCCCCCTCACCCCCTCCCCCCAACCCCCGCCGCCCGTCGTGGTTCCGACTACCATTTTCGGATCGATGAACGGTGCACCTAGCCTTTCCACACCGCAGCCTCCCTTTGCCAGCAACTATTCCGCTCCGCCTACAATCCACTGCACCCTAACCAGGTACATTCACCCTTGATCCTCTTCCCCTCTTTCCCTCAACTCTTTACGCCTCCTTTCATGCGATCTATTTATAATACTCGTTGGATCTAGCTTTCACCCCTCGAAGGAACTCCAAACACAAACATTGGATTCATTGTGAGAGGCTTGAGTGACCTTGATATGCCCTTGGGTGAAATTTTGAGGGAATTGATTGGGAACAAAATATTTCACTTCAGGTAGTGGTACTTGTTGGTAGTGGGCGACGGATTCGAGGAGCCTGAGAATGTGCTCATGTTCAATAATAATCGATTACGTCTGAAGATTCTTGTGTTAAAAAGGCCCTCGAGTGGTCTTTGTTCTGCCTGAAGTACCTGTAATAGCTGCAAATATTGGAATGAGGTGAGAGCTGCCTCAAGGAGATAGTAATTACTAATTCTACGAATAAATATTCACTCACTTGAAAATCGATGATTAATTATCGGTAATAGTTTCAAGTTCAGAACAATTATGCGAATAATCGTTATTATTTTTACTGGAATAAATGAAAAACGTGGGGTACGTCATTTGGTAGCATTAATTCAACCATCTTGGCACATTCTCAAGGCACAAGAATCAACTTAACCGAAAAAAAAGGGCCAACTACAGGGTAGAAGGGCATGCGTGATCTAGAAACGTAAATAATGTGAACGGCAAATCGTGTTGAGATCGATAAAAAACCTGGCCAGTCCATTTACTCAAGAATAAAGGTCGTCATTCAGTATTATACATTCATCTGCTCATGCTTCGTGCAATGTATGATACATTGTTGTGAAATGTCGATCGACCGGAAATTTTTTCCCAACGACGTTCATTGTTCTGTTTATCTATCCTCCTTCGGCCAATGTCCGGTGTTTCATATCCTATTTTTACTACTCTCGCTTATTATCCGTTGATGATTACTTGTGAAAAGTGATAGCTTGTTTGGAAGGGGCAAATAATGACGACGAAATGTTTGAGACATGTCTATTTTTTGTCTGTTCATAACTTCTAAATTTGACAGTTTATGATGTAAAAGCTCTCTCCTATTACTAGAACACAACCTTAGCCTTGCAAAGGTCAATTCAATGATGACATTCATCCTAGATTCGTGGATTGTAGTTTGGCATTTGTTAGTGATGATTTTTCCCAGGCACCAACTTCTTGTGCAGCGAGGTCATCGCACCGATAAGAAGCGATGTAGACGACATTTGTCTGCAGATAATCATCAACTGGCAGTCATCTATTATCCGTTAATGATTGTTTCTGAAAAGTGATAGCTTCTTCGGGAAGGGTAAATAATGAACGTAATGTTTGAAATATATGTATTTTTCGCCTGTTCACAACTTCAAAATTTGACAGTTTATGATGTAAAAGCTCTCTCCTATTACTCGAACACAACCTTAGCCTTGCAAAGGTCCATTCAATGATGGCATTCATCTTAGATTCGTGGATTGTAGTTTGGCATTTGTTAGTGATGATTTTTCCCAGGCACCAACTTCTTGTGCAGCGAGGTAGACGACATTTGTCTGCAGATAATCATCAGCTGACAGTCGTCTATTATCCGTTAATGATTGTTTCTGAAAAGTGATAGCTTCTTCGGGAAGGGCAAATAATGACAATGTAATGTTTGAAATATATGTATTTTTCGCCTGTTCATAACTTCAAAATTTGACAGTTTATGATGTAAAAGCTCTCTCCTATTACTCGAACACAACCTTAGCCTTGCAAAGGCCAATTCAATGATGACATTCATCCTAGATTCGTGGATTGAAGTGTGACATTTGTTATTGATGATTTTTCCCAGGCACCAAGTTCTTGTGCAAGCGAGGTCATCGCGCCGATAAGAAGCGATGTAGACGACATTTGTCTGCAGATAATCATCAGCTGACAGTCGCCTATTGTCCGTTGATTATTGCTTCTAAAATGTGATAGTTTGTTCGAAAGGGGCAAATAACGACAACGAAATGTTTGAGACATGTCTATTTTTCGCCTGTTCATAACTTCTAAAGTTGACAGTTTATGATGTGAAAGCTCTCTCCTATTACTAGAACACAACCTTAGCCTTGCAAAAGGTCAATTCAATGATGACATTCATCCTAGATTCGTGGATTGTAGTTTGACATTTGTTATTGATGATTTTTCCCAGGCACCAAGTTCTTGTGCAGCGAGGTCATCGCGCCGATAAGAAGCGAGGTAGACGACATATGTCTGCAGATAATCAACTTCGAAGATCTCAGCGCACAGCCAACTCCACCACCAGCCGTACCAGCGCCGAGTCCTGCCAACAACAGGCTAGTAACTCGATGTAAGTACAGATCATTCTTTTAATTTCCTTATAATAATAGTTGCATCGAAGTACTCCATTCGTCATCGTGAGGTGTGACATGTCATCCTTCAAGTGGTCCAGCCATTTTTCACAAAACTTCATATCAAATTCATTGATAAATGGCTATTTATGATCAAAGACGTTGAATTTCCTCAAAGAAAAAGGATCATACGTGAAAAAGAAAATTGGCGAGAATGATTGCGTTGTCTCCAGAAAAGTTTCCTCGAGACCAACTGGAAGCCAAAAATCCAGGGGCAAGAGTCCGCGAGTCGTTTTATTTTCCTCTAAAAGCATCTCCTCAGAATCCCGATGTCATCAGACATCAAAACCCCAAATCTCTTGCACTAGTTATCCATCTTATTTTCGTAAAATGATTTTGACGTTGAAATTGTGACCTTAACCTGTACGAAAGCGACACGTACACCAGAATCAATGTCACAAAGAAGGAATTCATCACCACTTGACCCCGACGTCAAATATCGTATATACAAGCCCTTGATGAGTGAACTAGGTTAGGTCAATCGTCATAACATGAGAATCCTCAAACAATTGAGGTTAGACATCACCGCATAATGTGGCCGGCAACTATTGCAGCAATGAGCTTCTCATTCTCACTGTCTCACTCACACTAATCCTTCTGACGACGGTAACAACTGATGCTTGACGAAGGTAGGAAGCTCACAGAGCTTCACAGAGTCGATCAGGGTTAGGTGGCCAGGTGGGTGGATAAACTGGCCACGTCAACATCCGTGCACATCGTTTTGTATCTGGAGTATATAATCGTACACATAGATACAAACGTTAATATCTATTTTTAGATTGGCTTGCCGCGCCACAACGTCGGACCAGCCGGTTAGAAGCGCGTCTCAACTGTTAACCCTGACCTGGTAATAAAGGTTTACCCGCGTTTTCGAAACCGATGGGAAATCGGGCGACTGCTGGACGCCTGTTAAGTCCATTTAATGGAGACAATTTGGGGGGGGGGGAGTTGTACAAACTAACAATAACGCCCACTGCATCATCGACTTGTGATGTTGCTTCTTTTTTGGTCCTGGTGCATGTGCATTTTCTGCAGCAGCACAACTGGATCGTCAATCTTCTCGGACATTATATTTCTAGGTTAATCTCCTGGTTTGAGGTTATGAACAGTTATTTTGCCTCCATAAAATTTCTATCGTACTCCACATGGGGGTTCCGTATAGGTGCAGCTGAGATCTTGTCAAACCCACGCTGATCTATTATCGCCGACGAAAAGCTCGGGGCTTTCCGAAAGATTGAGTGACAAGTCAATCTTTTGGGAGAATTCGTTCGACACCTCGTGCTCTTCGAGGAATGGATTTTATTGATGCCCACAGGATACTGTACGCTAGGCCAAATCTGATCATTATTGGTGAATGGCAAATACATCGCACGTCTTTTTTTATCCCAAGCAGAGTGAGAGACATGGGTCTAAAGAAAGATTAGTTACGGGCCGAGCTCTGATTTCTTGGACTGGTCAGTGTCTGATCGTTCACCTCGGGGTGATGAATTCATTGATCGCACATTTTATATGTCAAGCTTTGTACGTTTGTGTAATTGATATTTCTATGGGAGCAGAGCCACGTCCATCGATCAACAATGTCGATGTCAGGTATTTGATCGACGATTTTTCAGTAGCATCAGTCACTTGAAGAAAATATATCCTGAAATCTTCAGCATTTAATATTCATTTATGTCAAAGTTATGATTTTTTTACTGAGTTATGAGATAATAAATTTTTATCGTTCATAAATCCTTCCTCATCAGAACGAAATTCACTAACGGTTCTCCATTCAAAAGAGAATCATAAATCCATTGCCATCTATTACACAAAAGTTTTGAAAACTTTTTCAACCAAAACATTTTTCCAAAAATTACCTATTGCCAACAGGTGTTTAACCACACATAGAAGCCAGAACAAAAAATTCTGATCTGAGACGTGAAACTAGTCAAAATTCTCCACAGCCGGAAAGCGAAAACGAATCTGTTTGACATTGAAAAATAATTCAAAAAAGAATCATAAGTCCACTGCCATCTATTACAAAAATGATTCGAAAACTTTTTAAACCAAAACAATTACAGAAAAATTTTACCTTTTCCCGACAGGTGTTCAAGCACACACAGAAGCAAGAAAAAAAATTCAAATCTGAGAGGTGAAAGTAGTCGAAATTCTCAACTTTCGACAACTTTTTGAATCAAAATAGTTATAAAAAAATTTCCACCTATTGCCCACAGAACCAAGAACAAAAAATTCTGACCTAAGCCGTGAAAATAGTCAAAGTTCTGCGTAACCGAAAAGCCAAAACAAGTCTCTCTGGCATTGAAAATTAATTGAAAAGCCTATTACCTAGAATTTATCGTAACATTTATTCTTAATCAATGCAGTCGATCGAGCGAGGGCATCATTCCGCGCTGGTCTATCAAGAACCGGTGTTGTTGGACCACCGAGAGTGAGGAACAGACCACGTGCGCCATCAACAGTGCCTCAGCCGCGTCACCTGCCCGACGGGACCATTCTAGATGAAGATGCCTCCGAAAATTGGTGAGTTGCAATAATTCATTCAATTGCTCCAAATTCCGTCCCTCATAAACCGGATATTTAGTCCATATCAATAAATAAGCCTCTAAATGCCGATATATTGATTTGCCATCGAAATAAAGATGACAAAAAATATTATAAAAGAAGACCTCGTGCTTGTCTCCGTGACTCTTGGATTGTCGTAAGTCCTTCCGTGTCGATGGAAGGGGGAAGGTATGGACGATGGAAATTCACGTTATATCGTGCCAAGGAGTCTCGTTCCAAGTTGTAATAAACCGATTTCTTTCTGTGAAATAAGATCGAGAGGGCGAAAAATCGGAGAAAACGTTGTCTTCAGGAATATGTATGAGCAGTATTTTTTCCAAGTGCGCTATCTCCTAGAATTTATTTTTTTATTTACCTCTACTAGACTTACGCTCCACCCTTTAATTTTCCAACTCACGCACGTGCAGATAAGCTGCGGAATTTTAAACAGAATCGGCCAAAGACTAATAGAAAATTCAAGAGAAGTCCAACAAAATTTCCTAGTGAATTCGCTGGGTCTTTTTTCGCTGTGAAATTTTTGTCGTACGTGTTATGTTATTTTGTTCTGAGGATCTCACGAAGAAAGATAGGACAAATAACGGTAGTGACCCATCGGTAGTCACCCCCGACATTCTGTTGACATCACTAACAATAATGAAACCCCTTCCTTCCCTCCAACAGTGAAACTGAATTAATCCGCATTTCTCCTTCCTCAATCACTCACCGACTTTCCGATTTGACCGGCCGTCAATAAAGCCGGAGCAACCTCAAAAACCTCCAGGGAAATTAACCCCCGATGACCACGCCACATGATTAAAAACCATTTTCCAGAATATTGAATTCAACCGGAAATGAAAAAAAAACATTGCGACGGAATAGTTCGCGATGGGTAAAATTCAGCGATCTGCCAACTGGGTTAGGTTATGGTTCCAAGAAACTAACAAACGTTGAAACATTTCACCAGGGGAAATCACGCGACATGAGTGAACAAATGGGAGACCCTGAAGAGTAACACGCCGGATGTCGTGGGGATGTAGGGGACAGTCCGAAGGGTTGGATGACACAAACATACACTATTTTATAGTATATATCACAATGCGGCCGCTTCAAGGTCTTAAAAACCTGCACGCGATTGTAGTAACTACAAATCAAATGGAAAAAATTTACCCCTTCATTCTCAGATATTCCAACAATCGTATGACAACAATAATGCGAGTGTAACTGAAAAAAGCTAAGAAAACATTTGAAAGTTTCATTAAAATTGTTCTGTGTTCAGGGTTACGGAGTTGTGAGGAAAGGGAAGGAAACAAAGAAATTGTTTTACCACTGCAGTTGTTAAACTCACGTTCGTATAACACGTCATATCGTTATATATCGATTGGTGGCAAAGTCTGACCTAACACTGACATACTTGGGGGGATTTCGAGGCCAGCTGACCCTCCGACCTCCTGTCGTCCGTCTATCGATCAATTTGTAGTTTGCCGTTGATTTTCCGTGACACTATCCGTAACTGTGACAGGTCTTTCTTGTAATCAATTGAATGGTCGAGGGAGTTTGAGGAGTTTCCATGGGTTTTTTAAAGGGGGAGTCATTTAGAGATGATTAATGTTAGGATTTTACCATTTGAAATTTTGGTATTTCCATAATTTTCGAACTATCCGTGGCTGACGCCAGAGCTCGTTTCGAATTCACTCGCGTCTGTTCGTAAGAGAATGAGAGAATGCGCTGTTTACACAGTGACAAGATTATGATGATTTACTTCCAATACTGTTGGAATTATTCGAAAGTTACTCAGTTCATGGGCTTCTCCCATCTTTTATTATTTTACTAGTACGACGACGCGCTTCGCGCGCCTCTATGACGTGGGAATAGACGGATGAGATGATAAAGTCATCATTGATCAATTTGTAATTTGCCGTTGGGTTTCCGTGACACTACAGTGAGAACAAAAATTTCTAATATCTGAAACATATTTTCTTGAGAGAAGTAAATTATTTTCAATGGCTTAAATCCCAGAATGTGTGCACTTCACGGAACTCGAATAAATTTTCATTCATCACTATCGTTCCGCGTTATGTCATGAATATTTTACATATTGCAATATTGGAAGTGCATAATGAAAAAATCATGAAAACAATAAAGACTAGAAGATTGACGATTCTTCTACGCGATTTAAGTACACTGATAGAATGATTCATTTATTCCAAACGAAATTCGTTAACTATTAACGAATGGTAGAGTTGAATATGACCAAATGAATATTCGTTAATAGTTAACGAATGGTTCACTTGAATGGCGAAAGTCAAGTCAAACAAGGCTCCTCAAATATACATTCGTTAACTATTAACGAATGAACATTTGGTGGGACCGAATAGACCCTAACCTCCAACCAAAACCCATTCGTTAACAATAACTAATCCGTTCTATCAGTGTAAGTTCATTTGCGACAAAACCATACTTGAGTGCAAGAATATTTAAAGCATGAGACCTTTCTCGGGTCATGTGAGTTGAGATGCCTGAGAAAATTAAGGAATTGAAGAAAATTTACTTGTCTCAAGAAAATATGTTTTAGATATTAGGAAATTTTTCTCTCAGTGTATCCGTAACTGTGACAGGTCTTTCTTGTAATCAATTGAATGGTCGAGGGAGTTTGAGGAATTTCCATGGGACGGATGAGATGATAGTTATCATTGATCAATTTTGTAATAGATCTTTTCATCCTGAGAGTAACTAGATTTTCAGACACTTTTTTCCCACGTTAATTCTCGTAAGAGTTTCGGACACTGTTACGAAATTTATATATCAATCATAATTTTTGAGAACTCAAATCTATATCATCTTGAATGTCAATATTTGTCCGAATTTTTCATCATTTTTCCTCACTTCCTCAGTTCGATGAAGAAAATAAATATTTTCTTTAGATTTCCAGAATGAAAAGGTCTATTTGCCGTTCGGTTTCCGTGACGCTATCCGTAACTGTGGCAGGTCTTTCATGCAGTCAATTAGCTGGTTTAGAGAATTTAAGGAGTTTTATTGTTTTTTTTTTAAGTGAGAGTCATTTAGAGATGAGTAACGTTATAATTCGATCATTCAAAATATTGACATTTCGAATAAAAAATAATGATTCACCTCCAACATTCTTGGAGTGATTTGAAATTTACTCAGTCCATATCCATTTCCGTAATTTTTCATTATTTTCCTAGCCCCACGGCGCGCTTTGCGCGCCTCTACGACGTGAGAATAGACAAATGAGACGATACCCTCAATTTTTCAAATTCCCCTGCATAACTCGAATTTTATATCATACAATGCAGTAATAATTCTTGCCTTTCAGTCCACTGACGTCGGGATCCTCCACAATGGTGGAATCCTGGGGATCAGCGAGGATAGGTACACCACCACCATCAGGTGCCCCTGCAGGACCACCTCTGCCCATAAGCACAAGTACCTGCGGAGTTTCCGGAGGTCTCGTAACCATGCCACCTGCAAGACCTAGTCCAACGTGCGTACCAACAGCTGCTCCTATCGCGAGTCCTGAAGGCGTAAGCGACGTTAGTACTTTAATTGATGTTCACGTTCATTAGTGATGCTGTAAGAAAACGCGAGATCAGAATTCCAATTCTTTTGTCTTCTCTTGCTTCACTTGCTCTCTTACAGCATCACTAATGTTCATTTAAAAAATAAAATTAAATTGCTCTTTTCTTAACTCTTTGACTCGCAAATCACACGAAACCGTATCGGTGTGATGGCTGCCAATCACAGCGCGCCGCGCGATGAGTCAGGGAGAGATGGTCACGTGACTATTCCCTCACTCCTGTTGCGTCAGGACCGTTGTAGGTATTGCAAAGCTATCGGGGCCCTCTGCATATTCTCGCGTAATACGTAATAGAAGTTTTGTTAGAAGACTGTTAAAAAAAAAATCAAATTTCATAGACAGTTTATTACCAATTTTCAGGACAGTGACACTGAATGCCATTTAGAGTAAAAAAAATCATGATATTTCAGGTTTCATTGAAAATTCAGTAAAATTCTAGAATTTCAAGCGACATAAAGACGAGAATTCCTCAATTTATTCGAATTTCCAATCTAATATGAATATCCAGTATCAAATTACATTGAATTTTCAGTGAAATCTGCAATTTTATAATTTTTTCCCCCTAAATCGCATTTAGTGCCACTGTCCTGAAAATTCAAGAATATATTTACCAGAATCTTTTGTTTTTTTATTCATTTTCAGGGAAAAATGGAACTAAAATTTACAGTTCTGTTTGATTTTTCCATAAAATTCTGAATTTTCAATGACAAGATTTCATGAAATTTCAGTGGAACTTGAATACGATAAAAATTTCTGGAATTTGGCACAGAAAATTCGGACGAAAATTTTTAACAGTGTAGCCAACAAATAATGAGACAAAAAAAGAAAAAATGTCTGTGATAAAGAGTCAGTGCCTAAAAAAAGAAAAAAAGAATGAAGGTTTATTGAAAAGTGTATGTGGAAGTCCTGGAAAATACGTGAAACACAGAAAGATATCTTCAAATTTTGAAATGAATCCAGATGATTTTTCAGCAAAGAAAAAGAAAAAAATTGATGAAAATCTAGAACGAAAATGGTCTTCAAATATTGAGAATTATCCAGTGCAACCATTTGTTGAAAAGGTCCTGTTCATGATTGAGAGATTGACAGCAATAAGATGTCTTATTTCAAATTGCTTCTTCTCTTCCTTAAATTAGCTTCATCCTATCTACCAATAAATTCCTTTAAAATTTTTTTCTATTTAGGACTCATGTATTCAAACGTGCGCTTAGTGCTACGGCACTGTTCGCGCGTTCGCTACTCATTTCCTTCCGAAGGTCCGGCCCCCACAGGTAGTGGGGGTACGAATGCCGGTCTGAGGGTTAAATTATCTACATCGACGCCTTTTCTGGGACCTAGTTATGAAATGACGATAAAAAACAGGTTTTCCTCGTTTCTCATCATCCATCAGCTTTCTGATCAATCGCTCAATATCCGATTTACTACCATCAACATGATACCGTAATGGTCGTCCCAGTGAATTCAGTAGGTCATCTGCGGGTGTATACATGCCACCCATGTAATGAAATTAAACGACGCGCCTGGGATGCGATAATCCTCCAGTCGATTTCATCTCCAGTAACATATATCTTAATGTGTCTCTGCAGACTCCTGCTCCAATTCTTCCTCATCCATCATCCAACCATAGCCAACGTATTTCATCTTGCATTTGTCCTTTCGATTATTTTTTTTTTTCATTTTCACAGACTTTTTTTCTTTGACGCTTTTGTAACTTTTAATTATTTTCAATTCACGGGTTTTTTTCCTCCTTCCCGATGATAAAACCACTGAACTTTCAATTTCCGGAGGATCTTCCGTGACATTTCCACGGAGTTTGTTTGCTGTGGAATTGAGAAACGTTTTGTTGATGTTTACATTGAAACGTTATTAAAAGTTTTATCTCATACTTCTCGCTTCTATCTTGCAACTCAGTGGATTTATCTTCTTCTTATTGTGTATTGGTTCTGGCGTTGTGGAGTATTGATATCGTCTCCACAAAATTAAATGAACGTATATAATGGAAGAGAATATTCGAGAAACGAAACGTTTCCATCTGGCATTTAGCGAATACCAGGGAGGAACAATAATATTAGATTTTGACAATATTAAAGAGGGATTATCTCCTTATATTGTTCAAAGTTCAACTATATTTAACAAATTTAAAATATAAAATTTCTTAATTAAATTTTCCGATTGATGGTGAATAAAATATTTGATAATATTGAAATGTAATTTTGAGTTAACAAGCTAATTCTCAATTTAGGTACTTGATTTTCGATTACCTAAATCATTGAAATCGTTGAAATAATCATCAATCTTCCTGCCTAAATTATTGGTTGATAGAATATTTCGAAATTTAAATGTACAAATTGATGGTTAATTTAACATTTAAAATTTTAATATTTATTTCAAAAATTGACAACCTCACAGTTTAACGGCAATTATGATTGATTGATGTGCCTAGCACTGGCGAATACAAAGATGAAAAAAATCATGACATATTCCTGCACCTTCCACACCCGTACGTAAAGTGCCAGTTTACGGACTCTCTTTCGTTTACCGTCGGAATTTCCCGACAATCTCAATAGTGTTCAATTAGATCGTGGGTGAATCAATTACAGCTTGTTATTTTATTCATATCGGCATCTAAAAAGCTACATTCATGTGAATAGCAGACAAGTTCATATTTGTCAGTATTATTACGTGTGTCTGAAGAGGAATATGTTCATTCAATGATCAATGCGGTATTCATAAATGATTATTCAGTAATGAGGAATTAGTTGACAATTTTTCAATGGGTATATTTGCAATCACCGGATTTTGCAGAGTGGCAATTTTCGATGATGATGAGGAATAGTGACGATGATTTGAATTTTCATCAGTGTCGGGAATTTTTTTGTATGAAAATATCAGGGAGTAGAGTATTCAACTCAACTTGACTAAAAAAGTTGGTGCAATAAATTAATGATTCTCCATAACGAAAAATAAACAGTTACAAAAAATTCATGCTTCGGAAACATTTAATTATCATTGAACAAAAAAATATTTTTGAAAAAAAGGAGAGGCCTAAAAAAAGCGCATTCATGATAAATTCGATTTATCTTTGTCAATAAAAAATGAACGACGTGATTTCTATTCAGTGAATTTCACAAAAAAAATGCTAATAAAATCATTTTTTTTCTTCGTCGAAGAGACTGATATCAGTGCACTGAGAGAAAAACGACAAAGTTCTCGACAAGTCTTACTTGTGTCAGAAAAATAGTTTTTTGAAAATTATGAAAAAGGAATTTTTTTGTGCCAAACATGCAAAGAGTGCGCCGGAATGAAAAATTGCTGTCGCAAAAATAGATTTAGTAGTTAAAAAAAAATGAATTCTTTGCACACGCAAGAATATGTCATTTCTAGCACTACTCCTTCGTTATTCGCTACTCCCATACGTATGTTGCTCCCGAAAAATCTTTGTTTCATGCGAAACAAGGGATAGTAGTTTTCCGTTTCGGCTGTCTAATAATCACAGACAAGAAATGAACACTTAAATGAAACAATAATAATGATATGATAGCAATCTTGTAAATTAGGGATAAAATATTAGTTGATAAATTTTCCTCTATATGAGATATTTTCATCCTGAAAAGGCACCGTCTGGTGTGAATTATCCGCTTCTTCAGCCAAATATTTCGTTGCTATCGAAAGCAGAACAATTATTCATGTTTGAGACTTTCAAATTCGATCCAAACAAATTCGTTTTTGGCAATTTTCAACTAGCCATTTTGTTGGCCCAAGCAAGACTTGTTTGACAACATGTTTGTTTTTCTCTCAAAGTGCAGTTACAGAAAATTCATGCATCGGAAACATTTACTTATCCTTGAACAAAAAATTATTTTTGAAAAAAAGGAGGAATTTCACAAAAAAATGACACATGGTTTTTCGTCATTCCAGGTATCACCGAAATCAGGAATTTGGGAGGGTCAACATACATCTCCAGGGAACGGCAATGACGAACCATCGAGAAGTGTATCACACGCAGCCAGTCTGGATGCAATATCAAAGCGAATGGTCAAATCCGACATGGCCAAAATACCCTGTAGAAGTCTAACATGCAGTGTCTGTAAGTTATTAGTCCCTCGCCTGCATCAAATATTATCTAACGTTGATTGACGTCTTAGTTACCAAATTGTACCCCTCTGACATGTCTGACAATGCTGGGTTTGTGATCGTTCAGTGATGTGTTTCCTGGTCGTCACACCCCCACCCACCCACCCGCCCATTTATATTTATATAAATTATTTTTCCTTGTGTTTTTAGGTGTCGTATTCGATGTCACCTCTTGTTTGATCCTTGAGTATTCATGATTGTTATTGATGTTTTGAATTCATGTTGAAGTTCATTAATCCTTGTTTTCATTCGCAAAATAATATTTTTTGTGATAAGAATCCTTTGGAATTGTCCAGCACTTGTTGCAACTCGAATTCGTTTTTTATTTGCATTTGTAGTTTATTGTTGATGTGCGTTATTGGGGAGATCTGCAGAATGAAAATAAATTTTCGTATCATTGAGAGGCCTCAATGAGAGAGGGAAAAATTTGGCGCCGTGAACACTGAGAGAGAAAAAATTGTTCTGCCAAAATGGGAAAAGCTTGAGAGAATTTCAGGGAGTGGAGTAGATTTACTTGAGGGAAATTAACCAGCTTGATAGGAGGCAATTTAATATCTTTCACAAAAATTAAATTTGGTGAAAACTTTTCTTTGTCCACAAGTAAATTGATTCAACACGACAAAACGACAGAACTAGTTTTTTCTCCCAGTGAATTCTCAGCCAAAAGAGCGTGGAAAAATCGGAAAAATGGCTTGAACCATTTATTCATTTTATATGAATCGGCTGCCGTGAGTTGGGGATTATTTGAAGAGGACAAATAGCTATAAGAAATGTTTGAAAATACGAGGTGGGGCGCCGCCATCTTTGGAACTTCTTGTGAAAGAGGGAGGGGGTATGAGGCAAGATGGCGGTGCTCATCTGTCAACCACCTCGTATTCTTTAACTTTTTTTGAAATTATTTATTCTCGTCAGATCATCTTCAACCCGTTTCATCCGTTTCTTAAAAAATGAACAAATTTTTCAAGCCATTTTTTAGATTTTTTCATTACCCCTTGGCTCAGAATTCATGGCCCAGAGTTTTCCCCGCATTTCACCAGCTGTTCTTAACTCTCGAGACTTTAAAAAAATGTGATTTTAATAAAATTGAAAAACGAAATTCCCAGGTAATCTAGGGAACATGAAATTTGGACGATTTGGGCTTTGCAGAATTATTTTGACCCAACTTTTAAGGACAATTTTTGTGGCGCATACGACATTTTCCACAAATCTTTCTTCAATAGTGGAAAAATGAAAAAAATCTTTTCGCTATTTTCTCTTCATTTTTCTGATATTCGGTTGTACTTTTAGAGAAATTTCTATTGGAAAAAAATTTGTGGAAAAAGCTCGCATGCGCCAAAAAATTTTTTTCCAGATTTCATGTTCCCTAGATTAGATTTATACGACTGTTTTCCACTTCGTTGACCTAAAAATTCAAAAATGGTCAATACGATGTTTTTCCATTTAGCACGCAATATAAGAAGACTCTAAAAATGAAAGTAATCACCCGTTCATGTGATTCACAAGCAGAATCATAATTTAGAATTTTCAAAATTTTATTCTTGAGAGCTTATAAATTTATAATATATGGTAATCAGTCCCGTAGTTCTGATAGGATCTCCTTAATAAGTACAACGTACCTTTATATTCCAACTCCGTGAGATGGAAAAGCTCCGAAGAAATATTTCAAACTTTTAAACCCGTGCAATACTTCAGGAAATGAAAAATGAAAAAAAAACGAAACACGGGAAGACTCTGGAAACACAGAATCCCTAGGTGACTTCGAATCGATGATCAATTCAACAATGAAAAATTCAATTCGAACATTGTGATAAATTTACTGATGAATTACTTGTACTGAGAGATTTGAAAAATCTGAGATGTAAAATATTTTAGTAGCGGGTCGAGGGAGTGAATACGTGAGCGGCCTTGAGCGATGGCCAGCGACGGTCGATAATATCATGGAAGGTAAAAAATTCAAGCGAAAAAAAATTCTAGAGCAGAAAAAAAGACAAATTAAATTTGATTGAAATAATATCACGCAGAAATTGAGATGAAATTTTATTGCGAAAACAAGCTTTGGGGGGCGGGAATTTTTTTTAACCCACTTTTATTTTACATTAACAATCGTTGATAAGTGAGCGATCGGCATTGCCGACAGTCACTTGCACAATTTCTGTTTTACTGAGAACAGAGAATTCACTTGTTACGGCTTATTCACACGAGCGGGCGCTACAGTCTTTCCGGCGAAGAAAAAAAATGATTTTGTTTGAATTTTTTTTTGTGAAATTCATTGAACAGAAATCATCGCGTTGTTTATTTTTTATTGACAAAGATAAATCGAATTTATCATGAATGCGCTTTTTTAGGCCTCTCCTTTTTTTCAAAAATAATTTTTTGTTCAATGATAATTAAATGTTTCCGATGCATGATTTTTTTGTAACTGTTTATTTTTCGTTATGGAGAATCATTAATTTATTGCACCAACTTTTTCATTCAAGTTGAGTTGAATATTCTACTTCCTGATATTTTCATACAAAAAAATTCCCGACACTGATGGGAATTCAAATCATCTTTACTATTCGTCATCATCATCGAAAATTATCACTCTGAAAAATTCGGTGATTGTAAATATACCCATTAAAAAATCGTCACTTAATTCCTCATTACTGAATAATCATTTATAAATACCGCATTGATCATTGAACGAACATATTCCTCTTCAGACACACGTAATAATACTGACAAATAGGAACTTGTCTTCTATTCACATGAATGCAGCTTATTAGATGCCGATATGAATAAAATAACAAGCAATAACTGATTCACTCACGATCTAATTCAACACTGTTGAGGTTGTTGGAGAATTCCAACGGTAAACGGAAGAGAGTCCGTAAAATGGCACTTTACGTGCGGATGTGAAAGAGAAATGAATATTTTTTGTTTTTAAGGTCAAAATTGGGTTCCACGGGGAATCGAACTCACAACCTTTCGCACACTAGACTTGCGTCTAGTCCATTCGGTCACCGACGTCGGTAAAAAAAAAGAGAATATTTCATGATTTTTTTTTCCATCCTTGTATTCGCTAAATCACATCAAATCATAATTTGTTCGTCAATACTCTCCAACAGCCTCACGATGAATCTATAGCATCAATGTACTTTTCCATCTGCGATGTTGCATTGAACTCT
The DNA here is from genome assembly GCF_001412515.2 of Diachasma alloeum. NCBI lineage: Eukaryota > Metazoa > Arthropoda > Insecta > Hymenoptera > Braconidae > Diachasma > Diachasma alloeum. Next base: position 346,866 of record NW_021680378.1, on the reverse strand, counting down.
TTAATCCTGAAAATAGAATAATGTAGACAGAAAACAAATCCTTTGTCATTTCTAATTCAGTCATTGTATTTCTTCATTAATATTCATTTATGCCGATTGCTAGTCTAATCCCATCGATTATTCTCCTTTCAAGCCACGAAACACTCGAAGATATTTCCCGGTGTTGCATCGGAGAGTGACTTACAGAGATGGCGAACATCGAGAGAGAGAAAATCTCCGTCACTCAGTCAAATGGGATCAGACTCTGTCAAACACAAAGTAAGTCGATAGTATCAATCCATCGTTTTGTGTAAATTTGTTTGCTCTAGTGGCTACTGGAGCTTTTTTTAAATCCGCTTTGCCACTACGGCTGCCGCAGGTATTTTGAATCACTCGAGTGTAAAAAAGTATTAGTGAAAGCATTTCACAAATGCGCGTTGACCATAAGTTGATTGTAAAAGAACATTTTTCAGTAATTCATCCGAACAAAAACGGCTCAGGAGAAATATTTTTAATCTCTTAAATTATGGGTCCCGGATTTTTTTCCCCCCGAAGAAAATTCCCCCGGAAACAAATTCCCGGAATCATTTCCCCTTACGAATGTAAAAAACAATTACACAAACACACATTATCAACTTCCATTTTATTTATTGCATCCTTCAATCTTCGAAGACACGCCAGATGAGAATTCAACTTTTTCAATAGATCAATAATAAATAAATGATGTTACTCCAATAATAGTATATTTCGTAACGAGTGCAAAAAAGTGGTTTTTGGCGAGTGGGAGGTTTATATCACGAGCCGAAGGCGAGTGATATAATCCCACGAGCTAAAAAACATTTTTTCACGAGTTACGAACAATATTTTTCATCACAATGTGGCGGAAATTGGACTTTTAGGCACGCGGAGCGTGCCGAAAAGTTCACTTTTTGTCACAGCGTGATGAAAATGAATTTTCAACATTTTCGAACCAATTGCCTCAAAAAATGCAATCAATCTCTTGGGCCAATAATCAATGAATCTTCATTAATAAGTTAATTCGTAAAAAAAACATTGGCAACATTTAACAAAACATCATCTTATACTACCAAAACAATCCATTGAATAATTCCAACAATGAAATATGCTCAGGGGAAATTGTTCCAACTTGTTAATGTCTGAACAATGTATAATAATATCATGTTTAACTTGGAGGAGTAACGAGAATACTTTCCAACATTAACAACAAAGCTAAAAATTATAATATGTTTATTTTTCATTTTGACCGGAGATTTTAGTTTTCGGTGGTTTTCAGAGGAAAATATTCCGGGAAAATTTTTCCGGAAATTTTTTTCGGGGGGAAAAAATCCGGTCCCCGAAATGATTGAGTTGAGGCATTTTTATTTTAGTTATGAAAAAGTATGCGAAGATGTCGAGGAAAAATTGATTGAATAGTCCACACGAGTTCTGGAGCTTTGAAAGGAGTGGACAAAAATTTCATAACAATATCAATTTTTATCGATACACTTCAGTAGAAATCTTTTGATATTTGTGAGGCGTTCCTCAGCGGCAAGCATCCATGAAATATATCAAGGCCTTTTTCCAGTGAATAACATGGGTTGTGACACGATCTGAGTGCAAAAAATTTAACAATGTACAAGGCTCAGTGTGACACGATTGAAATTTTCCATCTGACAGCTCTAGAATGGATTATTACCTTCTGATTTCACAGTTGGACATAACAGCTTAGTGCAAAAGAGAAGAACATTCCGTGAAGAAAAGAGGGAAGGAGGTATGCGGGCCTCTATTGAAAATGGGGAGGGCAAATAAATTGGCACGGTAGGTGACGAAGGCTCCTGCAGGTGGCTCTCGGGTTGACTGTGACCCACTCACAGACACAAGATTTCCCGTGCATTAGCGTATTTGTTGATTCTGCCTTTAAATCCAATTTATCCGTTGATACTCTTGTTATGCTCTTGTTTTATTCCACTTTCTATCATTATTCTTCAATGAAATGAAAACAAGTTTGATAATAATGACGCGGATGAGTTCTTCGTTCACAAAAGGGCGAAAATTCCTTCAAATGCTCAATTAAAACTAATAAAATACATCTACTCTTATTTTCTCTTGATCTAAACAAATCACTAATACCATTCTAAAGTTCCCTCTCCACTGCGTCTGTGTCTGGGGACCCATTCTCGAGTCTGAGATGAACGGATTTGTGAACGGAAGTGGCTCCGTTCACGGAGGTCATTTTCAATTCGCACACTGATTCCCAAGTCGCGAACTTCGTAATAGATGTACCTCCGCAAATTACCCATTTGTTAACTTATTGTAAAACAAAGAATTGAACTATAATAAATAAATTTAAACAATTAATGTTTAATGTTTCGTTCCCTAGAAGAGGTTAACTGTATCCTCATACGAGTATACTCACGTGTGAATCGAAAACGACATCCGTCAACGAAATTGATTCACATGTGGATCTAGGATTCGTTTGAGAAAACTTTCGTTCCCCAACGCGATACGTGAACGGAGCCACTTCCGTTCACAAATCCGTTCACCTCAAACTCGAGAATAGGCCCCCGGTCGCTCGCAACTGCTGCGACCTCTACTATTTATTTGAAATTGTTGGTTTAGGCCTCATCCTTCTCTCTATTTTTCATGGAATATTCAGTTCTGCATTTTTGCATTCTTCACACGTGAATAATTGTGTCAGCTTGACGGCAAAATACCAAAAAGTATAGTTTATCGAATAAAATGGGCGTATCCCTCGAAAATGAATGGAGAGAAAAATTGACGAAAATGGGGATGAAAAAAAGCGTCGCTAGCATTTTGAGAAAAATGGTAAAATATTCATAGTGAGAAGTACTTTTTTCCGTTCAATGCACCGCTGATTGCATAGCGGCATTATTCGCTCCGAAAATTTTAACCGCATTTTCCGAGGGAAGACGCAATTCCGAGCTTTTTCTAGAGTTGGCAGAAGGCCTTTCTCTCACCCTCTTTATTTCATTTGTTAAAATGAACTGCCTTCCTGACACTTTGTCGTGACACAGTTTTCTCTACAGGATAACGGCTCTGCCAAGTACTTCCAGGGGGTGATGCATACGCCGAATATGGGGGAAAAAGTCGCCCAGGTGAGTAATTTCATTTTTTTAATTAATGATTAGTAAATCGTTTCATTCAATTCGGCAGTGTCATTCATTCACTTCATGTTTTTATAGGGGGATTGAAGTTTATGGTCGACTCTCAGTATAAGATACCCAGAAAAAAGAGTGATCAGAAGGGTCAAATGACCCTAGGGGTCAAAACTCCCTTTTGTGTTGTTAAAAAAATTTGGCTGAATTTTCCGGAAAAAGACCTTGAATTTAATTTAAGGATATCCAAAGATCTTTTACAGACTAGATTCAATCATTTTTAATCATCAAATTTGTCAATTAATTTGTGTGAAAAAATTTCGGAATAATCACAATTCAGCGTTATGAAGATTACATTTTGCACTAGTAAATGTGTTTCAACTATGTTTTAATCATGTTTTTTAACATTCGTTGTTTATAAATAAATAATTGAAACTTTTAAACTTTCGGAAAGCTTATTTTTTCAGAATGAATAAATTTGTTACGATTCCGAACAAATGATTTTTATGATGCAAAATTGAAAAATTCACATTTTCAAGTCATTTAATTAATCTTTTTCCGAATGTAAATTTGTTAAATCTTTTTCAAATTTTTAAAATGTTTTGTAACAGTTCAATATCGAGATTAAAATTCAGACTTGCAAAGTTTAAATAATAAAATCATTGTAAAATGTTTGATAACTTGGGGTCAAATGGAGCTCAAATGAAAGCTTCAACTACAAAAATAGAAAAGTATTTTGTTTGCAAAAAAAATGGCCCAGTTACTTGGATGCCCTGAAGGGGAAAAAGTCAATGGAATTTCAGGTTTCCCAGAAACAATTTATATGAATTTTCAAGTGAAAATGAATATTCACTGTTAAAATCCCTTGAACTGTCAGAGAATTTATTAAAAATTCTTGGAATTCCAAGAAATTTTCAAGGAATCCCCTCAATTTTTCTGATTTTCATTAATTTCTCTGAAATAATGAAATAATTGAATAATTGAACTGAAATATCAAATTCTCCGGATTTTCCCCTGAAATCACGAATGACAAAATTTTCTGAAATTCCCGTTCACATATTACTTCTTAGAAATTCCCCAGACCCTGACCGGAAATTTTACTACACACGGCGAGAAATATTCAATAAAAATTACGTATCTTTTTCGCAATTCCGGAGCAAAATGTGGTTGTAGGAAACTTTACGGAATTGTCACGTAATTTTTACCTGAAATCACGGAATTTTTCTGAAGTGAGTCAAGTGAGTCAAGCGAACTGTGAGTTCTGTAATTTTTACTGAACATTTCTCTCCGTGCAAAATTATCACCAGTTCGAAAAATATCTGGTTTCTCTTTTCCCCTGCAAAAAAAATTCTCCTCCCCCCAGGTGCCCCCACTGGAGATGAGCCAATTCACCGAATTCCGCTTCCCAACTCTCCCTCTGGTATCTTATATAAAGAGTCGACTGTATTTCCTCAAAAAAAAATGAAAATACGGGTGCACGGATGACTGATCGTGTGCCTATTTTTTCCGTTATTTCTCTGCGATCCGTCGCTGGAAATTCCGCCCCTTCTGTTCACCTTTTTTTGTGGTGGCGCGTGGGGTTGGGGAAGATGTTGTAGCGGGGAAAGGGGTGCGCAAGGGCCGGCGGCGTGAAGGGGGGNAAGGGGGGGGGGGGTATTTCATAGAAACTCCACCAGACAGCGTCTCAGTCAGTGTCGCATAGTCAACCGTAGCGCTCGGTGTTTCACGTTTGCAAGAACTTTTTTCAAACGAAAACGTGAAGAATTTTTTACCCCAAATTTTCGATTATTTTCCTCGACATACGCCGGATCAATTCCGTCTACCGAGTGTTTTTTTATTTCTCCAATATTTTTTTACTCCAATTAAAAACACGAGAAACTTTTACTCCTCGAACAGCCGTAATCAGTGACAATAAATAAAACATAAATTACAAACCATAAGTTCATCATTGAAATATTCGTCTCGTTGAGTTAACAAATTTTTAATCATTTTTTTTTTATAAAAGAAAATTGGTGAATTATAATTTTTTTAACGGGAAAAATAAGCGGTATAAGATTGCGTGTGCGATTGTACAAATATCAACAGTTGGAATTGAAATTATAAAATGTGTGTAGGAGAGGAATAATAATGAAAAACCTGACATACTCTGTGTTCCTTTGATGTCCGAATACAGTAGTAAAAGACACAACAGAAATTGCAGTCATTTCCTTCATCCCTTATATAAACAGCACTTTCATAGCGCCCCTTATCCTCCGGCTTATGTCAGAATCCCCCAGTTCCCTTCGTTTTTTCCACAATCTCTGGATTCACTTGAGTGTAATCCCTAGACTAAAGTGTTTGGTTTCTTGAACTCTCAAGGATTTCACGAGTACTTCGAATATGAAGGGGCGAATTATTGCAGTGGCAAAACAAGATGACTCGCAGTGAAGCTCAAACTGAAGTTATGAAGACCTTCCTGGATTTTCAATTAGTTGAAAAAAAATATTTTTAGGAACAAAGACCTTCTCGATGTGAAATAATTCATTATCCAGAGGAATTAACGCAGAAGTAAAAAGTCGTTCGGTAGCAGAACCTTAGACACTTTGACCGTGACCCGATAGACCCCTCGAATCGACCGATTTTCTTACTATGTCCGTTGGCTGAACATTCCTCAAAGGTATCGTGCTGTAACGGCTCCTCTACCCCTCACTCGAGAAATTACCCCCTGACCTCATGCACATTCATGATGGCTCATTATGATAAGGCACAATGACACTTCGTGCCGAATTACGATTGATATCACACGTATGAAAAAATGGTATAGAAATTTTCTGTACTGATTGCGTAGGGGAGGGTGGGGTAAACTGGACACTTTTGACTTGTTTTGAAAGGTTCATGACGTGTTGAATTGTTCATGAAATGGAATAATTTTATTTTTCAATATATAGAACAATGATTCCGCTTTGTGATGAGCGTACACTGAGCTCAATTGATAAATCTGTTTCTGAGTTATGAATATTTTGAAAAAAAAACAAAAGTGTCCATTTTACCCCATCCTCCCCTATAGAATTTCTACAGGATTTTCGTATATGATATTCGGATATTTCTGTACGGATATTTTTTATACAAATTATTTCTGTACGATTTATATAGGTTTGATCCGATACGACCCACTGCCACATGTACACTGCGAAAACTAATGTCTGAATTTCAGACACTTTTCAAACACTTTTGGGACAATTTTGTAGACACTTTTGAGACATTAAAATGTGTCTGAATCAATGGAGATATTTCAATTTCAGACACCAAGGTGTCTGAAATTCAGATGCAGACATCAGTTTCAGATACAAGCGGTGTTTGAAATTTTCAGACATCAGCTAGATTTTCAGACACTTTTAAAGATTTAGACGTTTTTTGCCATCTGCCATCTTAAGGATTGACGTAAGCATCTTTTTTACAAGAGTAAATTTTTTTATGGTCAAATGCCATGAAACTTTAGCAAAACGTTATTTGAACTATTATAAAATGATCGATCTATCGTNCATTAAAATGTGTCTGAATCAATGGAGATATTTCAATTTCAGACACCAAGGTGTCTGAAATTCAGATGCAGACATCAGTTTCAGATACAAGCGGTGTTTGAAATTTTCAGACATCAGCTAGATTTTCAGACACTTTTAAAGATTTAGACGTTTTTTGCCATCTGCCATCTTAAGGATTGACGTAAGCATCTTTTTTACAAGAGTAAATTTTTTTATGGTCAAATGCCATGAAACTTTAGCAAAACGTTATTTGAACTATTATAAAATGATCGATCTATCGTTCAGCTCTTCGTCATATTGTTAATATCGATTTTTTTGGTTTTTTAACTTTTATGTTTTAGTTGATATCGACAATATGACAAAGAGCTAAGCGATAGATCGATCATCTTATAATGGTTCAAATAACGTTTTGCCAAAGTTTCAGGGCATTTGACCATAAAAAAATTTACTCTTGTGAAAAACTCCCGCCAAAATTGCTTACGTCAATCCTTAAATTCAAATGGTTGTGACACCTAGTTTTTGCAGTGGATAAGTCAACTTTTCAGACATGAGAAATATCTTAAAAATTAATGTTTGAATGGACTTTGTCGTCTGAATCACGTGAAATATCTTAATAGTGAAATGTTTGAATCGCTCACACGGAGAGAAATATTCCATAAAAATTACGTATCTTTTCCGTAATTCCAGAGTGAAATGTGGTTGTAGAAAATTTTACGGAACTGTCACGGAATTTTTCTGGAGCGTTCCGTAATTTTTATCTGAATCTCTCGTGAAAAATTACGATACCGTCACTTAAATTTTCTGAGTCGATTCCGTAATCGGTGAGTGAAGTGAGAGTTCCGTAATTTTTACTGAACATTTCTCTCCATGTGCACAAATAACTGAATTTCAGACACAGAAAATATCTGAAATTTTTCAGACACAAAAAATGTCTACCATTATTTTCAGACAGAAATGGCGGTTAAAATTTTCAGACATTAGTCAGATTGTCAGACACTGTTGAAGATTCAGACCTTTTTTACCATCTGACATTTTAAATTCAGATAACTGTCAGACACCTGGTTTTTGTAGTGATATAGAAACATTTCGTATGGAGTTACGACATTTCTCGACGTTTTTCTCTGGAGCATTTAGACATCTTTTGTATGAAAACAAAAATTTATGTAAAAATTTATGTATAGAAATAATTCGTATGGAAAATATTCGTATAGAAATATCCGAATATCATATACGGGAATCCTATAGAATTTCTATACACAATCCATAGAGAAAATTTCTATACGATTTTTTCATATGCGCATTTCTGCGGTGAAATCGTTATTGCCTTTTGGATTTAATTTTATATAGGGTGATGATATACAGTTAAGTCTCTGTATAAGACACGGAGGGTGCCGGTCATTTTTCAATGGAAACAGTGGGTAAAAGTACACTTTTTAGAGATCGGTCTGTATGTGTGGATATGAGTGAGTATGTGACCAAAATGTTGTGCCACGAGTTCTCTCGAACAAACGATGCGGTTCAATTTTTTTCCATACAATCGATGTCTTTTCATGTAACTTAGAACTGATTAGATTCTGAACAACATCGCCTCAGCGGTTCTTTAGATTTTCCAATAAAACTTGTGAAAAAACGTCCCAAAATGACATTTTTTCACAAATTTGATGATTACTCGCAGAGAAACGGTGAGATTGATTTCTTGTCGTCATAATTGATGCAACTTTGTATGATTAAGATTGGAGTAAAATTCCAGCAAATTCGTCTCAGCGGTTTCGGAGTTATTCGAAACATGAATTTTTGAAATTTCAAACTTTCCAGATATTTTTCAACATAGGTCAATTTTTTTCATTATTACTTTTTTTCATTCTATTTTTCTTTTTTTTTTCATTCAGAACATGAAACAAAAAAAATTGCAAAATTTGAGCTGAGAGAATTCGATGGAAAATGTCTCAATAGAATAAGTTGCATGGAAAAATCAAATTCTAATGAATAAAGGAAAGGCAATTGGTCGGGAAGATGTTGGTTCGACCAACAAACTAGTCGATTATTTTTGTCAAGCATTCAAACCGTGTGATTTATTCTGCCAAGAAAATACAAAAATACAAATGTGTTTACGAAATTATCCCCGATTTTCTCAGTAATTTTTATCCAACTTTTCTCTCCATGTATGATCCCTCCACTTGTCCTTCCCGTTAACTGATCAGAGGTAAAAATTTCAATGAATAGGGAATAAGCGAGGGGAATATCTTATACAAACATTTGCTCCCCATTTTCCTCCTCCCTGCCGACACGCGTGAGGGTGTAAATTCCACGCACGTACCCTCCCTATATAAGGTGTCTTATATAAAGAGTCAACTTCAACTTCACTCATCCCCCCAAAAATATCCAAAATGTCGATAAAACCATCAACGATGTGGCATTGCCTTTATTTACATTGTTTCCCGCACTGAACAACCACCGTCCCCCTTTTTTCACATTCAGTACCTCAGTTATGAATACAAAATACACGATAGACACGTACACGGAGTTGATCAATGACTGACGGCCTTGTCTCGAGAAACCGACAATTTACGAGCCATAAACGTTTGTTTAAGGTCTCCACAGGCACGTATATCATCACTCCCTAACTGAAGTAGTTTCAAGTAATTTCCAATCAATTTTCGAATCATCGATTTTTACGGTCATTACCCAATTTCCAGAGACTGATTTACCACGTGATTTGAATTTATAGCGAGAGTCGAGTGTAGGGTTTATTGATTATAAAATTGTCGAGGCGTGGAATTGTCATGTGTCATCAACCACCAAAATTGATATCACTTTGATCCTTTCAATGACACTTCATCGGCATTTATTAATTCCGGAAAAATCGGGTATTTCCCCGTGAAAACCGATTAAAAACAAGTGGCAAATGCACTGTTAAGAAAATTTAACTGAATTTTCCCGAAAATGCCACTGAATTCAATTTAACGGAAACAAGTCTATGAAACTTCAAGTTTCCCTGAAAATTCAAGGAAATTCATGATTTTTCAGTGGAAGAACCATGAAGATTCCGAAATTTCCATGAATTTTCAATTTAAAAATGATAATTCAATAAGAAATTGCTCTGAAATTTCAAAAAATTGAAAATTCAAGGACATTTTTGTTTGAATTTTCCTAATTTCTATCAATTTCCATGGAATAATTCAACTGAAATTGAAAATTTCCATGAATTTTCCACGAAAACCACGAATTTTCAATGTTAAAATTCCCTGAAATTTCAATGAAACCGTCACTTGTTTCATATTTCAAGACTAAAGCCTGGAAACTGCAGTGAAAATTTTTTAACAGTGTGGCTCTCGTCGCACCCTAGTTAATACATTTTTGCTAATAAATTAGCAATTTGCCAGAATGGAATTTCTGTTATGCTGTATTTTAAATTGAACTCACCATCGACCCAACCTGGGCAGCCCCAACATTCAAATTTTTCACCTTTCCCAGAGTATTGATTTCAAAATAATTTTTTCAACGACAGATGAGGCAGTCCATCGCGTGATGGAACTCGGTCAAGATGGCATTGGGAAGAATACTTTAAGGATATCCGAGTATCTTTTACAATTTGGTACAGACCACACTGTAGATTCAACCATTTTCAGTCATCAAATTTCCCCCATCAAAATATATACAAAAAAATATATTTAAATTGGGCCAATTCAATAGGCTTTTTAATATATTTTTCAAAATATACATTATTCCGTCTGAGTTGTTAATTAAATTGCGTAAGAAAAATTTGACAAAAAAACATGAATATTCCGTGTTATTCAAATAACATTTTGTTCAGAATTATTTTCTTTTAAGCATTCGTTGTTTATAAATAAATAATTGAAATTGTTTAATCTTTCGAAAATTGTTCTTTGCCTCTTGGGAAAGGGGCAAAGAACAATTTTCCCACGAGTGTCGAACCCTATTTTTCACCACGACGTGTGGAAAGTGGGATTTTGCGCTCGCGAAGTGTGCGTAAAATTTTACTGTGCGCACAAGCGATGAAAGTAGCATCTATGACTATAGTCGAACTCCTGAGGCCAAAACTAGTTACTCTGACCCAAAAAATTGGTAATTTCGGATTTAATGTGTTTTGTGTGTACATCACCGGGCGGTTAAACGGAAGGGAAGTCTTATGGTTCTCGAGCCCTGATTCAATCTCTGAGCACGAAATTTTTCAATTTTCAAGTAACTATTTAAGTGTTCATTTGAACATTTTTTGAATATTGATTTTATTTATCAGATTGATTGATTTTTTTCTCATCACCTATGGGTGTCAAATAATTTTTATTGGATGTTATTCTAAATATTGAAATAATATTAAAATGCGTCTCGAGTTGGTAAACCTGTCGAGTGTTTTCTCCCTCTCAGTTCCATAGTCCAACCCATACCTGTCCCATGATACTAACTGACGTTCGAATCACGCGCCTGCGCGTGAGGGCGTAATTGCCCCAAAACTCATAATTTTCCGAATCATTTGTTCAAATAACTTTCTTATAAAATCTGAAAAAAATCTGAAACGTATACGTGGTCTCAAGAAAGATTTAATTTATCACCCACTAGTTTTTCCTCAATAGTTCATTATTTTTTTTGGGTCCCATGCAAATTTCTCTAATTGAGAGTGGGGTAACCTCGGAGGTTATAGCTGAAGAAGTTACAAAAATATCCAAATTTCATTTTTTTTTTCTTGAAACTGAGATCTGAAGAAAATGTGCAACAATTCTCAATGATGCAGCATACTTAGAAATTTCTCCCATGAATTTTCCAATTTCTTTTCATTATTTTTTACTTTTCAACCGAAACACCTTAACGAATACCATGCTTCCATTCAGAAGCAAAATTGAAAAAATATTATGATTTACAACTAAAGAAATTGGACTCATGAAGGGAATGGCCGTTTTGACCCCGATATGACCCCTAGAAAGACACGTGACCCATTAGTATTATAACAGAGGTCCCCGACACACATCCGCCCTTAACGATTCAACAGTACGTCCAGTTATTTCATCAAACACCCCTTTTGGTCTCACCTCTCTCTCTAGTACTACGGGTCACACGCTAATCTATGTGTTACTCGACCTGTCCCACGAGAACCACCTGCTCACACGCTCCCCACCCTCTTCCGCATTCTGGTACAATATATCAACAACTGCTTTTCGACACGCGACAATCAACTTCGCCACTTGAATTTCGGCAGCCCTAGTCTTTTGGTTTTTAAAAACTTATGTGCATGTTTATGAGTGTCGTTTCTTTTTGTTCGAAGATCTTTCATTCGATTGCGCACTTGAGGGATTCCTTCAAATAATAAGAATATTTCATGCATTCTATTTTACGAATAAATTATTGAAAAAGAATTCCACAATTTCAAGACTTCATTTTTTCAAATAAAAATTATCAATAAATTGCGAAGGCAGGGGACAATGACGTCACAACCCCGTACAAATCCGACGAGAGTCGGCGTTGACAGGGCGATATTGTGACGTCTTCCAAGGTCATCTTTTTTATTATTAAAAAAAATCTTTGGACATGAATCACCGAATGAAAAATAAAATCATGAAATACCCCTATTATTTTCCTAAATCCATCCTCTTAAACTGCACCGGACTGAAATGTTCTGTCTTTTAAATCCGCAAGAACTTTAAAGAACGCAATCATGATTGAACCCCTCCAATGCCCATCTCCAATAGCTCTCCCCCCACCCGCGGCTCCCGGAAAATCCCCTTATAACTTTCCTTGAATAATAGGCAATAATAGGAATATTTCATGCATCCTATTTTGCGAATAAATTATTGAAAAAGAATTCCACAATTTCAAGACTTCATTTTTTCAAATAAAAATTATCAAAAAATTGCGAAGGCAGGGGACAATGACATCACAACCCCGTACAAATCCGGCGAGAGTCGGCGTTGGCGGGGCGTTATTGTGACGTCTTCCAAGGCCATCTTTTTTATTATTAAAAAAACTATTTGGACATGAATCACCGAATGAAAAATAAAATCATGAAATACCCCTATTATTTTCCTAAATCCATCCTCTTAAACTGCACCGGACTGAAATGTTTTGTCTTCTAAATCCGCAAGAACTTTAAAGAACGCAATCATGATTAAACCCTTCCAATGCCCATCTCCAATAGTTCATCCCTCCCCCCCCCCCACGGCTCCCGGAAAATCCTCTTACAACTTTCCTTGAATCTGCAGACAATTCGAAGAACCCAGAAACACTGATCACCACTAAATAGGAATTAGGGGGTGGAGGTTGAAGCTCAGTGGACCTCTTAAATGAACAATTAAATGAGCGATGCCGAGGACGAAAATAGACGTTTGACGGGTGATGAAATACTCGGACACAGTTGGTCGGATTGGTCATTAATCTGGAAGCACAGAGATGAGTACGACAGTAATATCGATCTAGACGACGAGGAGGAAGTTGAATTGATAGTGAGTGGTGAAGTTATAGAGGATGTTGTTGTAATTGTCGGTGAGGGAAATCGTGGGGGTAATTGTGAAGTGGCGCCACATAGTGCAATGAATGCGGGGGCTGGCAGGGCTAATGGCACCCCCAGCCCCCAGGATATTCGTCTTCTGCATGAACTGGTTGAAGATATTGAGAAAGAACAGGATGATAGCAGTCGAGCCAAAGAGGAACAGGTAATTTTTGGCTTCCGAATGGAAGCATTGTATAATCGTCCAATTTTGACTTTCTCTACACGGAGAGAAATGTACGAGCAAAATTACCGTGCTCGCACAGTAAAGTGGGTTCAGATGGTCTTTCCAGGCGAAATGTACCGCAAAGAGTAGGAAATAGTAGTTTCCATGCCCGAGCCTTGGAAAACAGATACCGTCCCCCACGTGCAAGATTGCCTTCTGAGCCGAAGGCGATTTTTAGGTCATAAGGGCCATACGGGTCACAAGGTACAACAAGGAACAATAGATTACGAGGGTCAAGAGGGTCAAACTCCCTTACTTGATTATTTGATTAAGTTTTTTTTTTCCCTCGCCTTCGGCTCGGAAGGCAATCTTGCACGGGGGGGGGGGGGATATGTTTTCCATGGCGAGGCGTGTATATTAATTTTCGTGTCGAGGGACCTGCAAAACGCCAATTTCGTGGCGCGCAGCTCTGGTTTTGAACTGTGGTTTCAGATTGAATTCAATTTATTTAAAACGGCCCCTTTTGATTTTTTCAAAAATGTTAACAGCTCATTCAATTTGAAATGAAATGGAATAATTTTTTTTTCATGGAAAATACACTTCTTCCCCTTTAGAATGAGCCTAGACTGATCTTAATTAATGAATTTATTTCAGAATTATGAGTATCACAAAAAAAGTCAAAAGGGGCCGTTTTACCTCACTCTTCCTTATTGTTTTATTTTAATGTTCCATATATTAGTTTCTTATTCCCCAATTCTAACCCAAGATTGACACGTAAATTTGAACAATAGTATTTAGATTTAATTGAATTTATTGACGGAAGGATTCTTCATAACCTATTATCCGGTATCAATAATGAATTTTCCATTACATTTTTGTAGGTCCAATAATATTCACGGCATTACTTTCAGTGCCCGAATATTAATAATGGATTAGAATTGATGGATTTTATCATTTTATTGCTGAAATGAGAATAAAGAGGGTTTTAGTCCTGATGAGGGTTCTGATGTAGAACCGAAACGTCGACTCTACTCATTAACTGATTAACATCTGAGTGAATTATTGACCGCAAGGCCACTTAACGTCTGATTTTATTTGGTCATGGCGGAGGATGAGTCGATGGTTATTTGTTTTTTAAGCCAGACGAATAAGTAAAAAACACTTTTCTTAAGAGCAAATAGACTTGATTTTGATTAAGACGTATTCTCACTTCGAGATCAGTCGCAGAACTGAACGCAGAACATCGAAGCCACAAAGACCCAAAAACCACAGCCTTTTTATTATGATTTCTCTTCGAGGGCTTTATCAGATGTTTATATGATTTAGTGAATATTCGAATCTAGAGTTTCGTCGTAAGACCCCACAGACGGCTCTCTCCAAGAAGAGTGACCTTATAGTTTAATAAACCCAAGTTATATCGTTCAATAATATGATCGAATTGTTTTTGCTCTTTTCAACAATGTTCATTGTTACATTTTTATTTTCTGATTCATTTTTCAATTTAGAAATCATCATCAGAAGCCCTTGTCCCGCGAGCTAAATTGATTTATCCTCCTTTCTTGATCTCCATGACTTCAAATATCAACTTCACAAGAGCTTCGAGTATATATTGTAGATTCAAATAGGCAGTTGATTCCATAGATAATTGATCCACTTGCCGTCCGCCCACCCATTTGAATGACCCATCAGTTCCATTATCGAGAACCAACTCCTCCCCAAATTTATCCAAATACTTGATGTTCAACTGTTGTCCGAATATCTGCAATTCCCGCAGCAAGACATCACGATGTTTTCTACTTCCTTCCATGAAGAAGATGTTAGGAATGGAATTTGACTTCAACTGTGGCTCCAAAACCCATGAGTATTCGTACAAATGTTTGATCAATGTCAGCCCTTGTTCTTTATACTCCTTCGGTGCATCTTTCAAGAAGTCATTCATTCTCCGCAAGAGAGGAACATATGTCAAATCAATGGAAAAGGAATAATTTCCGTTACGCCGTAAATTATCGAGAGCCACATCGATTTTATACGAAATCGCCATGCACCGACTGCACGACAGTAGGATCTCTCTCATCGAATAGCTGTATGGCCTTTGGTTATCGATTTCAAAATCTCCCTGGAAGGGTATGCGATCACGGCTCGTCAACTCTCCCACGGATTTGAAGTTGCACACGACAGCCCGATCGCGTTCCTCCATTTGTCGGGGAAAAATCCTTCGGCTTTTCATGACCTTCCAGTACAGCTCAATGCAATCATTGATAGATTTTCGGATTCTCTTAATCATTGGATTCTTCGGAAGGTCAGGGTTATGAATAAAATGACCCATGACTCCGTTGTCGTCCAAATTCGCGAAATACCGCGAAAACTCCACATCCGACACATATCGAAGGTTCCAGTGCATTCCAGCAATCTTAGCTACTTGCAGCAATGTAACCTCAGACATATCGAATAAATAACGCATTTCCATGTTTGCTTTCAACTGGGGCTCAGACCTATTGACAGTGATTAATCCTACAAAGGTGTCTCGAAGTAAGCCAATCCCTTCTTGGAGAAGTTCCGTGGATTCATTGACCAACAGTGAAGTTACAGCTTTGTAGACAGCGGTGCTGTTGAACTCACGTATGCTAGCATCTGTCGGAAAGAACGGAAGATCCTCCAGGATTTCCGATGGCTGAAGTCCTTGGGTCAATGACTTCCGAAAGTCTTCAGGATGCGATGACCAAAAACTCAGTGTCTCTAACGTTGAAGATACTTCTTCGGATGTGTCTACAGCAGCAAATGAATCTGACCAGTCACTCACCTGCTGTTCGAAGGAAGCCAACGACAATAGGTCCTCGTAATCAGAGCCATAACTCTTTACTTTTTGCATGGGAACGCAATTACAAACGTAATTTGTCAGATTGCGCCAAAGGCCGATGTTGCTGTTGAAGATTTGCCTTGATTCCTCAGCAGAAGATATGTTGGGGGCCAGAAGAACTTGTGAAGTTAAATACAGAAGACCCTGCATCGGCGAGGAAAGGAGGCAGAAATCCACCAAACTGTCGTTGCTAGACTTTGGTGATAATGGATGGAATCCTGAAGGAAAGGAATTGTAGTAGAATTGTGCTCTTGTGTGCCAGCAGATGAGATATACATCCCGCATCACCTGGAAGAATTCCTGCTGGAATTCTATTGATTCTTGGTAGATCGTGTCAGATGGAGTTTTGAAGTACGGATAGCTCGAGGCGATCAGATTCAGGGTATTTCGGACCGACTTGGGGTGTAATACTGCATTATTCAGTATTTCGAAAAATTTGATGTGATTTCGGCTTGTTAGGGTGCCGTTGAAATCTTCCAGTCTGGCCTTACGCTGTTGAAGGAACTTTTTTACGTCTTCCTCTGAAACGCTAAGAGGTGTGGAAAAACAGCTACAGATTGATGAAAATAATAGTAGAAAGTAGATGATCTTTGGTGATGACATCTTTCTTGGAACACTGTTAAAAAAATATAGAAAGAAATAACAATTTCATTGAACATATTGACATGATTGAACACAAAATGTTGATTATGACCAATATGGGAACACTTACCGAATGATGTGACTGTACTGTAAACTGACACAATGATGACTGAAATGATGGACAAACCCCAGCTATTGAAGATCATGTTACGAGACATAATTTTTAGAGTTCACGTTGATAATTCTCGGGTCATAGTTTCTGACCTGCTGCGTCGATGGTAGATAATGTTGACCTTTATTTTTTTGTTGATATGATATAATTCTAGTGGACATAATAACACGTGGAGCGCTCTGTTTATTCTTAACGTATTGTCCTCTCGGCATGGGATGTGGGATGATATTTACAACGAAGGATCAGCGACTTCGAGGGGGAATCCCCTATTTTTTTAAATTCCTTGCCACAAATAGGAGGGAAGAGTGAGTGATGACAGGATAATGGTCACAAGAGACGAGGAAAAAGGACATTTTTCATCACTTGTGCGTAAAGTGGAATTTCACAATAGGTCCACTTTCGAATAAAAAATTCAAAAAAATGGTTTTTAATGTGCACTTTGCGCACATTGTGATGAAAAATAGTTTGTAATTGTGTGCAGGTTTACGGTGTACAACCTCCTACAATGATGATGATAACCTAGACAAGGCGATAAGATTAACATTTTCAATTCAAAATAGGGTTCGACACTTGTGGAAAAAGTGTTCTTTGACCCTTAAGAGGGTAGCACTTGGCTTCGGCGAGCGCTATACATCTGCCACTGGTCAAAAAAATATTTTTACGCACTCGTAGCGAAATATAATATTTTTATGATACCCTCCTGAAATACTACATTTCGCTACGAGTATGTAAAAGCCTTTTTTGACCCGTGGGAGGTGTGTACCCCTCCAAAGTATCAAAGAACACTTTTCGCATGAGTGTCGAACCCTATTTTTCATTACAATGTGTTGAAAAATTTCGCATTGTGCACAAGTGATGAAATATACTAATTTTCTTTAAGGCGACGGCCGTGGCTGTGTGGCTAGTGTAGGATTGGCACGCGGAGGACCCGGGTTCGCTTCCCGGCTGCGTCGCCAAATTTTCTGACACTCTCAATCTCACAGTTTCATTGTCGAGCGGGAGTCTCGTAAAAGAGACGACTGTACCTGGGCAGGTTTTTTCCTCAAGTGTGATTTTTCCTCGTCCTTCGGCGAACGCAGTACAGGGGGTGGGGGGGTGGGATAAGGGGCAAATCGTAAAAACCCGAGAGGGTGTAGGAAAGAGGAAAAATTACTAATTTTATGTCATAGGTGCCCAGAATCACGCGATTCTAACCTCGCTTCACTCGGTAGAATCGCGGATTCTGGGCCCTATGACATAAAATAGTATACGAAACTCGTGCGTAATGGTGTTTTTTGAGTCGTGGGATTATAAAACTCGCCTTCGGCTCGTTTTACAACTTCCCACGAGCCAAAAAACCCATTACGCACTTGTTGCGTAATATACTATTCTTTCGCAAATGAGAAGCAACACAAGACAGCATAACCTCGAAGAAGAGATATATTTATCCTGTATATGCGAAGCAAAACAAAACTTTTGGCAATTATGAATGAATTTCATAAATTGCTCCATTACTCCAAAAATCAATGAAATCGTAATATACTAATAAAAAATCAATTGCAACATTCCGCGTTGAATTGCTTTGACTACAGTAACAGCACATCTCGAAATGAAAAGTGCACGCTATAGACCAAATAGAGCCAAGTGGTTACGCCTGCGCACCGGTTTATCCATTGCTAGTAGCCCTCTCTGTCTCTCTCCCTCAGCAACATCTGTCTCACTTCTGTTAGCCTACTCTCGCCGTGGAAGAATCAATAGGCAACCCCTCTTGTGTACAGGTGGCGGTGGTACAGGGCGCTCGCGAAAATTGTCACGGCGCAGTACAACTCTCGTGAGAGTGTAGAACGTTATGTGTTCAACGTAGATACAATTGTTTTGATTGAAGGAAAATTAGACAAAGTGAATTGTCAATTGCTCTGTGATGGCGACATTTTACTGTTGATTTTCCCTTC
Source organism: Diachasma alloeum (assembly GCF_001412515.2). Classification (NCBI taxonomy): domain Eukaryota; kingdom Metazoa; phylum Arthropoda; class Insecta; order Hymenoptera; family Braconidae; genus Diachasma; species Diachasma alloeum. The sequence goes on along the minus strand of NW_021680378.1, from coordinate 328,046 downwards.
CTGAGATGAAGTCATTTTTTTCAAGGAAATTTGTGACATTCGGGTGGGGCCCTTTGTTTTGAACTTATACCTCAATTTGCGAACAATTATTTTTTAATTTTTCTCAAATTTTTTTCGTACGATTTTTTTTGCGAATTCTATTGTTAGTCGAGTGGGGTGCTTTTATTTCGCGGCGCCGGTTTTTCTGGGTCAGGTGTCAATATTCTTTTCACGGAATTGGGGACATTTGAAAGGCTGATAATGGTGGAGTTACGTTTCAATTCAACTCCGGTAGTTTAATGAATTGCGAAAATGGGGAGGACAAATGTGATAACTCGTGAAATTTTCAATTAAGTGATTAAAAAATGTTGATTTGTGTAAAAAAAAATTAATTGCACTGATAACTAAGAAACATATCTGCACATAAACCAAACAATTAATTAAAAGTAAAGTGAATCAGTCGTTTTTTACGCGTGAGACTGACATTAATGGTTGATTAACGTCAATTTTCGTTGATTAAAGATAAAGTTTAATCTACAGATTTTCCTATCGGGTCGGAAAACCCCTCAGACCCACGAGACTGTTGTTTACTTGATCCATCCATTAATTATTACCCTGAAGCAATTTTGAAATGGTGATGTTATTTGTAATTCCAAATTTACACTGTTTTTTACACAATAATAATTCCTAAAAAAAGGACTGAACAACAGCTGCATTTGACCCATTCAGTTCTGTCCAGTCTCTTGTTTACCGTAAATGTAATGAAAAAAGTTATCCGATATTTGTGAAGCACAACTGCGAAAAATTGAACCCGCAGAGGAAGAAATATCAACAATCAACTTATTGAATGTTATCGAAAACAGAAACATAAAAAGTGACGGTTGTATATTCTTCCAACAATGGGAGGTGAAGTCATTGTTTTCCGGCAGTGAAGCCAATAAATCTGGTCCATTGGGCATTGAAACATCAAAAATAACCGGAAACAAAGGAATTTCCAGAGAACTACCCTTCAAAAAAGGCAAAATGAAATGCAATAAAACTCTCAGCATCTCAGAGGCCCATACACAACAGGTAGAAGAATAATAAAAAACTGAATGGAGTGACACAAAATCCATTCAAAATTGAGCTGCACGAGAGAAGCCAAACGGAGGAAGGGAAGCGGAGAGATATATCCGGAGGATTATGGAAACGAAGCAGCAGGACGGATAGAAGAGATGATCAGATAGAATTGAAGCCAAAGAGTCACGAAGTTGACTCATCAGCGTATCTAATTGACAAAATTGATCGTGCACCACCGCCAGTGATAATTCGCCGTAAACGTATAGCATCTAGAGCATCGTACAATCATCATCGTCCAACATCAGATACAACGAGTGATTCAGCTGGTTCTGATTTGGCTAAAATAACGGAGAAAGATGATCGTTTGTACTTGTGTCCAGGTTTGCGGTGTACAACCTCCTACACTGATGATGATAACCTAGACAAGGCGATAAGTTCATCAACATTTTCGAGTCATTCATCTAGCATAAGAAGATCATGGAAAAAGAATCGTTTGTTTGGTAATGAGAGTCGCCTGATCAGATCGTCCAAACGACCTTTCAAGAAGAGCTTCTCGAGATCATCGGCATCGATATCATCGTCTAGTTCATCAGTGGCATCAGCATCATGCTCATTGACGAGAAATTGGCCGGGACGGAGTAATCAGCGGCAGAATGAGGAGTCGTCAACTCCGTTGAACGTTGATATCAACGATGGAGTCGATAATGATGAAGACAAATCAAAGGACTCGATATTTGGCATCTGGCCAAAACGCTCATTAACACTGCCAATTGGTCGGAAACTCGCTGCGTGGGGAAGGGAGGGCAAGAATTTACTGGTAAAATCTGTCTCATCCGCAAACACGTTTGTACCGACGACAATGACATGCATCAAGTCCCCGAGGGCTATGTCGGAGAACCTACTGGGACGATCTGACACTGATGAGTGTAACATGACGATGTCAGGATCTAAATCGGTGGAGCATCATTCGAAGAAGGGGGGCTCGTTGAAGGATGGAAGACTGACAGCGCCGATTGTGATTGAGGTGCCGCAGCAACAGGCGGGCCAGCTAGTGCAACGGTGGAGTAGTGTGAGAGTCAAGGGAAGCAGTACGAAGAGTTTATTGCTGGAAAATGGCGGACCTCAGGCGCAGATCAGAGAAACACTCAATAAGGAGGTATTGTTTTCAAGATGATATAGCAGACAGTAGATGGGAAACACGATAGTTTCATCAATTGCGAAGATAATGAGTCGTTTTAGGGGGGAATTGTTGAGGCAGGAAGAGCTGTATTGTGAGAAATACTGACAAGCTTTGAATAATGGGAGGGTGAAGGACGGCTTCGAAAGAGGTTTGATCCTGAAAACGAATTCCTATAAAAATAATCATCAGGACCCGGGACTATCCATGAGAATTTGTATTGATATACATAAATGTTTTGAATTTGCGAATCAATTCGAAATTCGGACATGACATTATGATATATTCAGAGACACACTCAACAAGCGGGTATTGTTTTCAAGATGGTACGGCAGACAGTAGATGGGAAACACGATATTTTCATCGATTTCGAGAATAATGAGTAGTTTTAGGCGAGAATTGTTGAAGAAGGAAGAGCTGCATTGTGAGAAATGCTGAAAAATTTTGAATAATGGGAGGGTGAAGGACAGCTTTCAAAGGGCTTTGGTCTTACAAATGAATTCCTATAAAAATAATCATCAGAACCCGGGACTATCCATGCGAATTGTTATTGATATACGCAAATGTTTGGAATTTGTAAATCAATTTGAAATTTGGACATGACATCGTATATTCAGAGAAACACTCAACCAGCAGGTATTGCTTCCAAGATGACACGGCAGAATAATGAGTCGTTTTAGGGGCGAATTGATGAGGAAGTAAGAGATGTATTGTGAGGAATGCTGAGAAGCTTTGAATAATGGGAGATCATGGGAATTACACAAATCAATTCGAAATTTTCCTAAAACTTATTTTTGAACATGCCACCATAGCATATAATTAGGTTAGGTAAGCAGATCCTTGGGGATACCTAGAATATCACACATGTCAAAGAGTAGTTGATATCAGGTTCTGATGTTCCAATTATCGGAGATTTAATCACCCAGACTATTCCTATATCCACCTGAGCCACTGAATTCAATGTGCCATTTCAATTCAATTACTCCAAAATAGGGTTTGCCAGTCTTGGAAGGAAAGCCTGCAACTGCTTTGAATGCATTGAACCGCACATGTCTCCAGGCTCGTCCCTTATTGGTCGAAAAAGGCGGGATTTTTGAATCTGAAAAAAAGTCTGTTCTTTAAACTCGAATTAGGGCAAGAGTTCTTCACCCATTTTCTCCATCTCATTTAGCTTCTCCTCAGATATCATTTGTCTCGTGATATCGATTTGAGATAGGATGTCGAGGCTTCAATTCTCGATGCAGAGCTGTCGTTTGCAGAGCTAATAGACGATTTCCTCCCAATAATAGGGTATCAACAACGATTGAGCTTATGTCTAAATTTCTCAGGGGTTTCCAACGAATATTCTGTCATGAGATAAAACTAATTTCTCATATATTTGTAAAAACAATCTGCAGAGATCCAACTACAGTCATATTTCTCGATTTCCATCAGCTCTAGCGGATTACACTGATAGAACGGATTAGTTGTTGTTAACGAATGGATTTTGGTTAACGAATGTATATTTGAGGAGCCTTGTTTGACTTGACTTTCGCCATTCAAGTGAACCATTCGTTAACTATTAACGAATATTCATTTGGTCATATTCAACTGTACCATTCGTTAATAGTGAACGAATCTCGTTTGTAATCAATGAATCATTCTATCAGTGTATATAATATGATTGTAGTTGGATCTCTACAGACTGTCTTTGAAATATATGAGAAATTAGTTTTATCTCATGACAGAATATTCGTTGGAAACCCCTAGTAGATTATATAATCCGCTAGAGCTGATGGGAACCGGGATTTAATACTCCCCGAGGTTATCATCACTCAAAATCTCAGTAAAGGAAGCGGTAATATTTTGTTGTAGATTAAGCATATGTAAATTCTCACTAGCGAATCACTTCATTCCGTACATCTCCAGAGCATGTGAACAAATGGAAAAATTAGCAATTACTCTTTGATTATTCAGAGTTTCGTGGACCTCGTGGGTTCACTGTTTACCTTTTCGGATTGAATCCAACACACGTGCTTAGCCTGTGCGCAGTAACCCTGCAGTATCAACAGCATTATCTCGGGGTACACAAATTTCTGCCGTTCCGCTATCGGAGATCTGCCAGTGTTCCATGTATAAAACTCTTGTGTATTTTTCTGTTTCCTACTCTCGCGACTGCTTCAACTTTAGCTATTTTTGGAGATGGTGTGTTTTTCCACCCCTTCTACTTGAGGTCCGTCTTCTACAAGAGAATTCGATAGATCAGTAGCGAAGCGATCATGAAGAATAGAGGGAAGGAGGTCGAACTGCGCTATGGGGGCCTCCGGTGAAAATGGGGAGGGCAAATGAATGGGTACAGTGGGTTACGAAGTAGGGATGGACGATGTTTGTTGATTAATCGAATACATCGATTTTTCATACCCGAACATCGATGTTTTTCATTCGATGTTTTCAACGGCCGATTAATCGATTTTCGATTCTTTTTTCCAAACATCGATATTTCTGACCAACCTAACGAAATTGTTCATTTTTCTGTTGAATAATAATGTTGATTGATTGAGAATAAATACAATAATAATTTATCCGCAATCAGAAGTAATTATTTTCTACAGTATGTATGTTATAAATAATAAGCGAACAAGTCCAGTCGTCTATTATTTTTTTAAATTGAAAATTTTTCATTTTTCTTTAATCTAAATTTTTAATAATTATTGCAGCTAGCGGAAAATATTCAATATATTTTTTTAAATTAATCAAAAGTCTGGTTTCGACATTCAAAAGTTAACTCTCCAGCAGTACTTATCATAAGTTCTAGCAGTACTAAACGTAAGTTCCTCGGGTTGGATTTTTTTAATACATATTTTTCAATGAAAATGAGAAGAAAAAAAATTATTCTTAACAATTTGTTTTTTGTCCTGTGTAATGAGAAAAATATCGATGTTTTTTTAAAATATCGTCCATCCCTAGACACAAGATTTCCCATGTATTAGTGTATTTGTTGATTCTGCCTTCAAATCCAATTTATCCATCGATACTCTTGGTATGCTCTTGTTTTATTCCGTTTTCTATCATTATTCTTCAATAAAATGAAAAAAGTTTGATAATAATGACGCGGATGTGTTCTTCGTTCACGAAAGCGCAAAATTTCCTTCAAATCAGTGACGACGCGGTAAACTGGGTTCCGTCGATTTTAAATTTTGATCAGTTTTTTATGAATATCTCGGAATCTAAGAGAGATAACAAAATTTTTCTCATTATCTTTTTTATAACCCTCAATTACCTCATTATCCTATTATAACCCTCAACTCTTCCAGAGAAAAGTTAAGTCGATTCCATGAGTTCTCGAAAGATTTCCACACAATTTTTTTACTTTTCCATTCTGTCACAACAATTTTATTAAAATGGTATTCATATTTTTTTCGAAGTCTTTTCTCGTGAAGTAAAAATTCAGCAGTGAAAGTAGCCAAAGTTATTTTTCCAGCACTGAAGTTATTAATAAAACGAAAGATGAAAATTATAATATGTATGTTGTGAATCATGGAAGAAAGGAGATAGCCATGAGGCCTCTCTATTTTAATGCTCGTATAAAAGCATCAGGGTTACCCTCGCTGAAAATCCACCTTGATATATTCCGAATGTTTTTTTCCTCTTTTCTCCCCGTCTTTTTCTTTTTATTCTCCTGGGGTATTATTACCAGCGTAACTCACGATGAAGGCGTCGGTGAGGCCTGGAAACGTTGCGGATTTTAGTCGAGCCGCGCGCGTCGTCGCGTGAACGTTTTCCACTGAAGATTTACATTTCCAACATTTGCAATTCATAAAGTTTGAAAGAAACTTCACTTTTCGTAAGAAAAATTTCCCCACATTTTTGACTCTATAAAATCATGATAATATTATCAGAAAAACTTGAGGTGATATTTCCACGCTTCAGGAAACAGTGAACGAGTGAAGAAAAGCCGCGGAAGTATTTATTATTTTCTGCGGAACTCTAGGATGCAGTATACCATTGTTATTAAAATGCCGTCGAGAATATTGCGCGTGTTCCTTGGGAAGAATAGAATAAGAAAATTCAGATCAACTTTGTCGACGGTAAGAAGTTTATTTTTCGTGAAAACTACGCGAGAAAATATTCAAGTGCAAGAAGATATACATGACACAATGGATTCTTTTCCTCAACTTTTTATTCCGTCATCTCTGTATTTGCATTCGTGATGTGAATTCGATACAATAGCTGATTGCTCAGGTGAAAGCATCGGCAAATACAGGAAATGGAGTAAACAGTATTTCTTGATGGACATCAACTTGAGTTTTGATAATTGAATGATTTTTCAACACGAGTAGTTATCCTGGCTGTATTGCTCGTGAAGAGAATCGATGAATCGAGAGTGAGAAAAAATAAACAGGGTCATGTACCCGCGCGCTGATGGGTGACCCCAATGTTCTTGTTTGCTTCTCGGGTTAATCTCGCGTGTTGTTCCTCGTACGATGCATCGACTTACCTGGGAAATATATCGGCTTACATGTTGCTTCGTTGGTCATTCATCTGAGGTTTAAACGTGGTCTTTTTTAAGGTATATCCCTGGAGAACAGGTTTTTCTTATGATTCTCCTCATGTTCTTCACAGATAACGTTTATCATATTCTCCAGCTATTGAAAAAAATTCTAACTAGCTGTACTGCACAGTTTAGGAGATAACAAATAATGAAACGCAGGGCATAAGCCAAACGGGGGTTGTGGGTCCTGCAGAACTCGATTTTTCTATCTTATGAGAAAACGGTTCTTACGATGTTCTTAAAAAATGAATCTGTGGTAAATGGATAAATTCCGAATACGGTGAATTTTTTGTAAAATTTTCTAGTTCATAGTTTCTCCGGTATTCAACTATAAAAAATGGAAGTCTCGTGAAATTATTTCTTATTTGATTCAAAAAATTAATTAACAAATAATTTCGTATTTGATTCAAACAGTTATTGTTGCCTTAAAAAAAAACTTAAATTCGATAATAGTCTTTACAGTGCACTTGATAATCTCTTGATATTAAACTTGATAATTGCCTCAAAATGATTGATAGTTAACTCGGAATAAATTGATAATTAAATGATATAGAGACGCTACAGAGATCGCTACACTCAATACAATACGGTGATGTACTCGGTTCAGCGGTGACGTTGATACTGTACTCAATAGGTGACTCTCTAACAGGTGTATACTCTTTGATGGATAGATTGACACTGAAATTCATATTTGGCGATTTGCTACGTGATTTGCCCGTGAACCCGAAGGATCCCGAAGTCTGTCGAGATTTTCCGTTGAGACCGGTAACTTTTGATGACGACTTATTTGCTGCGTTTCAAACAAACCTTTTTTATAGCTCTCAATTCACTACAAAAAAAGCCCATAACAAAAATTTTGCTATCTGCCTTAGATTACGAGATATTCATTAAAAACTGGCCAATAATCAAAATCGACTTAAACAGTTTCACCGCTTCGCTACTTAATTAATTTCAAAGAAAAAAAATGTTAAGGATATCCCAGTACTTTGACTATTTTTTCTCCAGTGAAATGCTTTTTTACTTTTCTAGTCGAGCCTCACAGCTTTCATTTGAGCCCCATTTGACCCTAAGTTTCCGGACATTTTACAAAGATTTTATTATTTAAACTTTGCAGGTCTGAATTTGAATCTTGATATTGAACTGTTAGAAAACATAAAAATCTGAAGAAATTTTAGAAAGTTTACTTTTGGAGGAAGATTGATGAAATAATTAAAAAGTTGCAATTTTTGAAAATTATGAGCCTTTTCTATAAATAATTTATAAATAATCAATTTTCTACCATAAAAATTATTTGTTCGGAATCGTAACAAATTTATTCATATTCAGAATTTTACCAAAAACCGATTTCATACCTAAAAAAAGGTTTCCGAAAGTTTAAACAATTTTAATTATTTAATTATAAACAACGAATGTTTAAAAAATAATAATTCTGTGCAAATTGAAATTTGAATGACACTGAATAATCATGATTTTTTTCAAATATTTCTCACGCGATTTGATTGACAAATTTGATGATTGAAAATTGTTGAATCTATAGTGTGGTCTGTACCAAACTGTAAAAAATACTTGGATATCCTTAAGCCCTTGGAACAAATTTCACTTCCCACACTCGCGCGTGAGGCGCTCCCCACTGCACTCACTCCGTTAACTCCACTATAATCGCATAGTACCCCTGTAATTGGGGGAGTTGTAAACTTTATAACCCTTATTAATTGCTTTCATTGCAGTAGCTCCGCTACCCGGACATTGCCCACGCCTGGGTTAGAGTGCATGTTTCAAGCGAGTCATGTATGCATCGATTCAGACTGGAAGCCCAAGGGTTGTAGGTTCAGACCCAACCTCCGGCGATTTTTCATTTATCTCAAATTTACAATCCAGAAATTTCTACAAAAAATCAGAGATTGAATAACTCACTGTACATATCCTAGGGCTTATGTTAGTAAATGCTGGCGTGGCAATTTCACACGGAGAGAAATTTTTGATAAAAATTGTCTTACCGTTCTATAAAAGTGTATCATGAGTCATTGTTTCCTCATTTCTATCCCGAAATTTAGTCAAAATTCATATATGACAATAAAATTTTATTCCATGTCAGAGAAATTTGATCCCGATAAAAATAAAATTACTGTTCCGATAGGGTAAAATTTACCAACCGTTCTAGGATTTTCGTTGTTATCTACATAAAAATTATTGGACTGGAAGGGTAAAATTTATTATGCACGGAGAGAAATTTTTTAGAAAAATTTTAGTGCTAGCACGGAAAAAGAGGCGCAAAGTGACGGCCAGGAAAAAATCCACTGCTGGCACTAGAAATTTTATTGGAAAAAACGTGAATTTTCCCCCGTTTTTCGGTGAAAATTTCGCAGAAATACCAAGAAATTTTACCTTAACAGCACTAGAATTTTTCACAGCCGGTGGATTATAATTTTTTCCAGTACTCGTACTAGAATTTCTTTAGAAAATTTCTTTTCGTGTGCGTCAGGATAAAATTTCTCCAACGTAAAATAAAATTTGATCATCATCTATTACTTTTGACTAAATTTCGGGATAGAAATGAGGAAACGAGGGCTCACGATAGACTTTTATAAAACGGTAGGATAATTTTTATCAAAAATTACTTTCAGCCCGGTGGCCTGGCGTAGTGGTTAAGGCCGTTGCCTCACAACGGATAGGTTCCAGGTTCGATTCCTGGCCGGGTAGAATGGTGAGATCTAACCATTTTTAAAGTCTTGATCAATCGCCATATAGTCTCATCAGACTCGAAGCGATATAAAATAAGCATAAAAAAAAAAAAAAAAAAAATTACTTTCCGTGCAGAGAGTATTTTCTGCAAAATTCACGCCGCGTTCAGCTCAGTAATTTCCACAAAAAAATGAAATTTTCCCTGGACATGTTCTTCATTCAAATTGGGACCATAAGGGAAAACCCCTAATGACTTTAACACAAAGTTATGAAAGAAATTAATTATCCGAGTTGGCTCTTGTACCGAGATTATATGGGGCTTTGAAAGCCTCGCAGACAGGTAATATTGATAATTAGATGGAAACCTTCGAACCCCATGTAACCCCATTCTAAGAAGCAATTATGATCGTTAATTTCTGCTTCAACTTTGCGGTGAAATCATGAAAGCTGCTGAACACGGATGTTTCTTCCACGATTGAATACTCGAAGCAAGCAGGGGACAGCGAGCATATGATAGCGCGCCATATGACAGTGAGCATGCCACTGAGTGATGTCTTCTGAAATATTACAAAAGTTTATAGCTTTAAAACGCTAACTAGTAGCAGAAACTAACTAGTAGCACAAGCTACAGTGATTTCTATTTTTTTTTAAATGGAAAAACGGAAAAGCGGGAATATCTCAAAAACTCTGTATGAACGGGTATATATGTTTTGATTGATGTTGATAGAAGGCATCAAAACGAATATTTTGAAAACAAAAAAATCGAAATCGCTCCGCTAGTTTTGAAGATATTTGCGGAAAACGATTTAGAAACGAATCGCTTTTTCTCAAAAACCATTAGATCGATCGGGCTGAAATTTTGCACAGAGTTAGTCCTTATTAAGACCTATAATCTGATGAACTTTCAGATTTTTTAGAATTACTTTAGCCACTTAATTACTCAATTTATAAAAACTGACCACCAGGACGGTGTACTGTTGGAAAAAATAAATAAATTTCATGGCCAGTTGACTATATATTTTCAGGACAGTGACACTGAATATGATTTAGGGGGAAAAATCATGAGATTTCAGATTTCATTGAAAATTTAGTAAAATTCCACAATTTTAAGCAGCATAAACACGAGAATTCCTCAAGTTATTTGAATTTACAATCTAATATGAATATTCAGTGGCAAATTCCATAAAATTTTCAGTGAAATCTGAAATTTCATAATTCTTTTTCCCCTAAATGGCATTCAGTATCACTGTCCTGTAAATTCCAGAATATATTTATCGGAATTTTCCGGTTTTCTATTTATTTTCAGGGAAACATGAAACTGAAATTTACAGTTCTCTTTGATTTTTCCACGAAATTCTGAATTTTCACTTACGAAATTCCTTGAAATTCAAGTGGTACTTAACTTCCATAGAAATTTCCAAACAGTATACCATTTTCTTATTTTTATGTCTCAGACCATTCTACATAATTTCCAATCAAAATTAGAGAATGTAAAAATCGGACGATTACAATGCTTCCATTCGGAAGCAATAAAATCCCTTTTTCAGCGATAACATCACAGATTTCGCGAACAGATATTTCGAAAAAAACCAAACAGGGCCCTGAAAAAATTAATTCCCATGGACTGCCATCGGATTCGCGTTCGGATACTCTGATTATTCCCGCATCAAAGGGGTTTCCATTGAGTCTTGCGCCCTGATCACCATTGCGCCCCTATTTAGCCGTTTAACATTTGTGAAACGGTCCAGTACGGGCACCATCAGCGCACGGTTAACGTATAAATATGAACCTTTCTCCGCCAAATTGCTCCCATTACGAAGTAGTTGCGAATTGCGACGAGGTATTCATCCGACTAAGCCTGGAGAGATAATCACGTGGATGTTTAAAACTGCATATATACACCTGTGTAAATTAATAGTGCAGTGAAATCCGGCAACTCAAGTCCAAATGATTCATCGCTGTTGCATTTTTGTTTGCATGTGCATTCGATGTTGTGTGGACGCGCGAAGAAAGGTTGAATTCCCGAAATTATTTTTAGTATTTTAACGAGAAAATTTCAGGTTTTTACGATGCTGTGAAGGCTTTGAAATCCGATTTCCGGAAAATTTTACGCGATTTTCATTCATTTCAAGGATCATTAAGTGGCTGATGTTCACACATTCCATCGAAGACTGAAATATTTGTTGTGGTGGAGGATCATTTCGAAATTGTCGAACGAAACGTGAAGTTGAATGTTGTTTTTTTCATCACGTGACAGCCCCTTGTAATTGAACATTGATCGGAAATATTGTTTGTTCAGGTATTGTCCCTCGGTGCTGATGTTCTACCTGAGTACAAACTGCAATCGCCACGTGTACACAAGTGGACAATTCTTCATTACTCACCATTCAAAGCTGTGTGGGATTGGATCATTCTCATTCTGGTTATGTACACTGCTATTTTTACCCCCTACGTTGCTGCATTCCTCCTTGGTGAACCCGATTACGGTAGTAAAAAGAAGGCAACTAAGTATAGTGAAGATCCTATTGTCATCATTGATCTGATCGGTGAGTATTTACCAGTTACTGTTGACAATTTATGTAAGATCCCCGTGGTCCTGGTTCATTTTTTGGAGACGAATGAAGCGATGATAAGGGTCAAAACTTCCTTTCGACCCTTATGATCAATCCACTTGTCTTGCCCGCTTGACTGAAGACCCTTTGATTCCAGGATTTCTGTCACGGGGGTCATGTTCTTTTATTATTGTTGACAAATGAATTTGGTTGGAGTCTAGGGTCTATTTGGTCTGACCAGATGTTCATTCGTTAACAGTTAATAAATGCATGTTTGAGGAGTCTTGTTGGACTCAACTTTCACCTTTCCAAAACCATGTGGCGTTACTTTCAATTACACTGCGAAAACTAATGTCTGAATTTCAGACACTTTTGTCGACACTTTTCAAACACTTTTGGGACGATTTTGTAGACACTTTTGAGACATTAAAATGTGTCTGAACACACAACGAACTCGTTCATTGTGTGTTCATTGTATCGTCCATTTAAATGTGTCTGAGTCAATAGAGGTATTTCAATTTCAGACAGCAAGATGCCTGGGTAATTAGAGTATATAACTGTTCCAACGAATTTTTTGAGGAAGCTGAATTATTTAGTCATTTAATACCAATAGAAATTGAAATCAACAAGAAAATTGACTCGCACTCAATGAGGGAATTAACTTGAAGGGGGTGACTGGGTCAAATTTTGACCTTTGTGGGGTTCATACCAGCTGCGTCCCCGTTGCGAACCCTGGGTAACGCTAAGTGCTGGTGAAGCTTGATATTTTAAGAATAAGTGCTTCACTACACGTTCAATTTTTATGAACACCTCATAAATGAAATTTCATAACTGCTTTTAGAAGGAAAAACGCAGAATGGGAAGTCCTGTACATCTACATGAGCATAAATATTATTACGTGTGTCGAATTACTTCAAGATCAATATAAAAAGTTGATATTTACTGATATTCTATCAGTATTCCGAATGAATTGGAGTTGCTATGTTATCTAATTACCGATGTCTGAAATTAAGATACAGACATGAATTTCAGACACAAGCGGGGTTTGAAATTTTCAGACATCAATTAGATTTTCAGACACTTTTAAAGATTCAGCGTGGTTGTCCATCAGTCGTCGCCTTCGGCTCGGACGCCAACTCCACGCGAGTAAAAAAACCCATGACACTCGCCCTGAAATATCCTGGACATTACAGAAATAGTTATCAATAGGCATTGATGAGCGGTTAAATCTCATGAAAATTGTACTTCCTCGTTCTTTCGTTTCCAGTCGATGTGACTTTTGTCGTGGACATACTCATAAATTTTCGCACGACCTTCGTCAATCCGAACGACGAGGTTGTCTCAGGACCATGGAAGATAGCCGTCCACTACCTGAGGGGATGGTTCGTCATCGACTTGGTAGCTGCCATTCCCTTCGACCTGTTATTATATGGTTACAATACTGACGAGGTGAGTGGAGAATATCAATCACTCGTCCCGAATTTTGATCTCTCATTGAAGCCTTCATTTTTATTTTCACATACTCCAGTACTAATTTTTACTCCTCCAGATTATCCTGAGTTCCTTGGTGTGAATACATATTTAAAAGTTGTTAACTTCCGAAATAATGCGGTTTTATTTTCGATCCGTGAAAACCTTTCAGTGAGAATTTATTTTTAGAAATTAACACTCGGTGTTTTTACAGTATTCTTTGGATCAACGATGAACCTCCTGAATTTTAATTTCATTCGATTTTATCCACTCACCGGCCCTCGGTCAAATCAAGCAATCACTCATTCAATTGAATCATGCACAATCATTGTTTCAAATTGGGAGATAGAGTGTGTTCATGTCATGTGTGAGATAAAAGTAGAATTTAAATCCAATTTATGCGATGAATTATCTCAAGTTTCATTGCAAAGTGTGGAGAAAAAAATATTTAACTATAGTTCAACATTTCTACGTAGCTTGGCTTGGACAAGGATGAGGTTAGTCACAATTGACAGAAAGAAATTGCCAATTATTAAAGTGCAAATTATGATTTTATTTTGATTTGAGAGAATTCAGAGATAACATCAGAAATGATCTCTCTATTATTTTTACGCTGAATTTGGTTGAATTTTTGATAATGAATCATTGAAAATAAATCCACGGTTTTTATTTACACGATTTTCATTCGCATTCGCTTTTAACTCACATTGAAATACAAATTGTACACTTAATCTTTCATAATTAGAATACTTAATTTTTTGTAGATTTTTTTTTCCCTCTCAATTTTCAAGTCTCTCTCTGTCTTCTTCTAGATGATTTGAGTTGTCAGAATGAATATAGATATAACCAGAAATGGGTGCGTGATTAATAACAGAATTTTTTGTAGGCAATATTAACAATTTCTTGCATACTTTCTGCAAAATTTGAGTGTTAGAGATGTCTTTGCACAGAATTTTATCACGATTGAAAATAAAAATTCGAAAAAATTGGTTTTGGATTTTCAATTTTTACTTCACGTTGAGTTTCGTGTGACACTGAAGATAAAGGCCCACTTCATAAATAATATTATCCAAAATATCATGTCAACTTTATCTACTCTAGGTTTTAAAAATTACACCTTCAGAAATGATGAGGAAAAATGGTGGATTATTTTGCGCCTCTCTTTCATTTTGCCAGCTTATTTTCTTCGGTAGAATGTGGAATATGGGGTGTATTTCAATGTAGTATCTACGATTATTGGTCATCCCAAATATTTGCTTACTCAACGATTTTTCCATTTTAACGCTTCTTCTGCTTTTCCTTCTTCAGTAATTTTTTTTATACCTGACGCTAATGAAAATGCTGCGGCATTTTTATTTTTGTGACTGAGTGTTTTACGACGATGTGTGAAAACTGTTTGATTATTATTATCTACTGGGGTGAGGGAGTGAAGCATTTTCTCCCTGAGGGAGTGCAGATTCTCATTCAGCGAATCCCATACATTCTCATTAAAATTCCCACAGATCTCAACCAAAATAATTACTCATGAGATTGCGAGTTAACTCGCAGTGGCTCAGAAAAACTCATCAATTTTTCGCGAAAAAAAGTTGAATTGATTATTTTATGAGCGAAAAAAAGCTATTCAGAAAACTGGAGCTGTCGATTTTACGTTTTCACGATGTCCTAGAATGATTTGTATATTCCAGAGAACAAAAGTTTCTATTTTTCACTGGAAAATCGCTGAATATAGATCTCTTAGACGAGCGAATCCCACTCATTTTGCAAAAACTTTCCCTGAAAATCAGTGGAAAAAATTTATAATTCTCAAGACTTTTGGCTATTAAATTAAAATCCTCGTTCGTGAGTCGATAACGAGGAATAAAAAATTTATTTCCAGACAACGACCCTGATGGGACTACTGAAGACTGCACGTCTATTGAGGCTGGTAAGGGTTGCCCGTAAAATCGACCGTTACAGTGAATATGGGGCAGCAGTACTACTACTACTAATGGCAACATTTGCCCTCATCGCTCATTGGATGGCTTGCATTTGGTACGTGACACGTCCATTAACACTCAAGTAGGGATGCAAAATGACGGTAATTGTTTACCTGTGACAAGTCACTCATAAATTTGCCGTTTTCTGGACATTTTTGAGTTTACGCATACGTCGTGATGCAAACTGACACCTTTAGTCAGCTTACCCAATCGTCAGTAATTTTTTCTCATTGTCATTTATACTGAAAAATCGTCTATTTAGATATAATCTGACTGTCATTTTTGTGCCCGATCATTTTTTTTTTCATTTTCTTCAGAAATTTGAATGAAAGTCGAAAATTTAGTGCATATTACTTTAGTATGGAATTGCAGAAAATGAGACAAGTTTCGTAGAACTTGCTTCATTTAGTTTTATCATAGAATCGATTAGCGATGGAAAATGACGGTAAATTTTTACATGCGTCAAGTCACTCACAAATTTACCGTTCTCTGAACATTTGTGACTTGACGCATACTTCGTGATGCAAATTGGCCGGTCATCTTACCCAATCGTCAGTAATTTTTTCTGATTGTTAGTTATGCTAAAAAATCATCTATCTAGATGTAATCTGATTGTTATTTTTGTTTTCATTTTCTTCGTGAATTTTTTCAGAAATTCGAAAATCGAAAATCTAGTGAATATTACTTTAGTATGAAATTGCAAAAAAATTAGAAAAGTTTCGTAGAACTTTTTTTTATTTATTATTATAATAGAATCTATAAAGTTCAATTATAGAAAAACAGTCGTGTAAAATTTTCCATTAGATAAACGATTTCGTTCGTCGTTCTCTCAAACATATGGTGCCCAAAGCAGGCTGTCTCGTATTAAAATTTAGAAAGCTCTCGAGTCTAAGGCTCAGTCATGATGAATGATATTTGTCGCGAGTCTGAAGCTAATTAGAGAGAGAATAATCCACTGGCTTTATCTAAACATAAACTGACCGTCAGGATTTTTTCATTTTTGTAACACGAAATTCCCTCACTTTTCTTACCAAAAATGGTTAGTAATTGGCCTTCAGTCAGTGACGCGTAAAATGACGGGGAATTGACCGGCCAGCTTTGCCCGCTACATCCCTACATTCAAATCCAGTTTCGTCCATTGAAATTTATCAACGAATTATCGATTCTCCCCTGGGGCTCGATGATTCCCTTCATAAATCTCTAATTTTGCCAATGAATTTCACCCAGGTACGCTATCGGTAATGCTGAGCGACCGTCCCTCAAGAGTAAAGTTGGATGGTTGGATATTCTCGCTAATGATACGCATCAATTCTATTTCAATAACAACACTGGCGGACCTAGTATAAAGGTGAGGCTGATAGGTTCCTCTGCGATGGAGAAATTATTGGTTTATCGTCACCTTTTTTATTCTGCATCGTAATATTTTCCCATGAAGTGTACAGCAGGATTATTGATTTTCATCGCAGATTGCGACATTTAGCTGTAAGTTTCACAGGATTTTTCTACTGTTGCAGAGTCGTTACATAACAGCTCTGTACTTCACCTTCAGCAGCTTAACATCCGTAGGTTTTGGTAATGTAGCCCCCAACACAGACACCGAGAAAATCTTCACAATCGTCGTCATGTTAATTGGCTGTGAGTATAAGTTAAAATAGAAAAATTGCAAAATGAACATTTCTGATACCTTCATAATATGAGAAAAATATTCCTCTCAATGTGGGCCAAGTCAGTTCAATAACTGTGAAGAATGAAATTCTTCGTCACATTACTTTCCTTCAAAGAAAGACAAGGGGGTTTACCAGCACAACAAAAACTCCGTGGAATGCAGAGGTTCAGAAGAAACCGTAGGAAACACTCGAGTTCACAGAAGATTTTTCTCTCGAAGGAAAATACTTTTCTATGAGTATGTCACAATTCTCGGAATTCTCGAGGGAGTAGATTGTTTATGGGTCAGGAGTACTCAACCAAGAGTTGATGAATTGTTCACTTGGGATATATGACGTAATTTCCAGTCTCTCCAAAACCCTCAAACATTTAATGATGTTAGAAGCATAAATCAGACTCTCGAGTGTTCCTATCTACTCGGAACTTCGCTCAAAGAAATAATAGGATTACCAGTCGGAATATTCCAAATTTCACAATACCTACATTTAAAGAAATATACAAGGGGGTTTGTCAAAGGTTCAGAAAAAACCGTTGGAAACACTCGAGTTCGCAGAAGACTTTTCTCTCGAAGGAAAATACTTTTCTATGAGTATGTCACAATTCTCGGAATTCTCGAGGGAGTAGATTGTTTATGGGTCAGGAGTACTCAACCAAGAGTTGATGAATTGTTCACTTGGGATATATGACGTAATTTCCAGTCTCTCCAAAACCCTCAAACATTTAATGATGTTAGAAGCATAAATCAGACTCTCGAGTGTTCCTATCTACTCGGAACTTCGCTCAAAGAAATAATAGGATTACCAGTCGGAATATTTCAAATTTCACAATACCTACATTTAAAGAAATATACAAGGGGGTTTGTCAAAAGTTCAGAAGAAACCGTAGGAAACACTCGAGTTTGCAGAAGACTTTTCTCTCGAAAGAAAATACTTTTCTATGAGTATGTCACAATTTTCTGAATTCTCGAGGGAGTAGATTGTTTATGGGTAAGGAGTACTCAACTAAGAGTTGATGAATTCACTTGGGATATATATCGTAATTTCCAGTCTCTCCAAAACCCTCAAACATTTAATGATGTTAGAAGCATAAATCAGACTCTCGAGTGTTCCTATCTACTCGGAACTTCGCTCAAAGAAATAATAGGATTACCAGTCGGAATATTTCAAATTTCACAATACCTACATTTAAAGAAATATACAAGGGGGTTTGTCAAAAGTTCAGAAGAAACCGTAGGAAACACTCGAGTTTGCAGAAGACTTTTCTCTCGAAACAAAATACTTTTCTATGAGTATGTCACAATTTTCTGAATTCTCGAGGGAGCAGATTGTTTATGGGTCAGGAGTACTCAGCCAGGAGTTAATGAATTGTTCACTCCGGATATATGACGTAATTTCCAGTCTCTCCAAAACCCTCAAACATTTAATGATGTTAGAAGCATAAATCAGACTCTCGAGTGTTCCTATCTACTCGGAACTTCGCTCAAAGAAATAATAGGATTACCAGTCGGAATATTCCAAATTTCACAATACCTACATTTAAAGAAATATACAAGGGGGTTTGTCAAAGGTTCAGAAAAAACCGTTGGAAACACTCGAGTTCGCAGAAGATTTTTCTCTCGAAGGAAAATACTTTTCTATGAGTATGTCACAATTCTCGGAATTCTCGAGGGAGTAGATTGTTTATGGGTCAGGAGTACTCAACCAAGAGTTGATGAATTGTTCACTTGGGATATATGACGTAATTTCCAGTCTCTCCAAAACCCTCAAACATTTAATGATGTTAGAAGCATAAATCAGACTCTCGAGTGTTCCTATCTACTCGGAACTTCGCTCAAAGAAATAATAGGATTACCAGTCGGAATATTTCAAATTTCACAATACCTACATTTAAAGAAATATACCAGGGGGTTTGTCAAAAGTTCAGAAGAAACCGTAGGAAACACTCGAGTTTGCAGAAGACTTTTCTCTCGAAACAAAATACTTTTCTATGAGTATGTCACAATTTTCTGAATTCTCGAGGGAGCAGATTGTTTATGGGTCAGGAGTACTCAGCCAGGAGTTAATGAATTGTTCACTCCGGATATATGACGTAATTTCCAGTCTCTCCAAAACCCTCAAACATTTAATGATGTTAGAAGCATAAATCAGACTCTCGAGTGTTCCTATCTACTCGGAACTTCGCTCAAAGAAATAATAGGATTACCAGTCGGAATATTTCAAATTTCACAATACATGCCTTTAAAGAAATACAAAAGGGTTTGTCAGTAGAATAAAAACTCCGCGAAATGCAACGGTTCAGTTGTCAACGGACAATACTTTTCTTCGAGTATGTCAGGACTACTCAACCAGGTCTTGATGAATTATTCACGCGGGAAATATGACATTTTTCCCAGCCTTCCCAGAGCCCTCAAACATTGAATGATGATGGAAGTATAAATCAGACTCTTGAGTAGTAAAGTTCCTTAACTAGTCGGAGCTTCGCTCGAAGAAGTAATAGAATTATCAGTTGGTTTATTTTCCCCTTTAATGATCACGATTGAACTTTAAAACAAAAAAAACAGGAATTTTAGTCTTCCCTCATTACGTCGCAATTCCAACCGATAATTTGCAGTTCCGATGGATGGCACCGGCCGTTAGGGATAACTCCGCGAATGACCCTCAAAATGAAATTTAAGACGTATCACGTAAACAAAATTTTGGATCGAAACCGTTTGATTTCCTCTTTCAGCTCTCATGTACGCCAGTATATTCGGCAACGTATCGGCGATAATTCAACGCCTCTACAGTGGCACTGCCAGGTATCATACGCAGATGCTTCGCGTGAGGGAATTCATAAGATTCCATCAAATACCAAATCCCCTTCGTCAACGTTTAGAAGAGTACTTCCAGCATGCCTGGACTTACACGAACGGCATTGACATGAATAGCGTTCTCAAAGGTTTTCCGGAGTGCCTCCAAGCGGACATTTGTCTTCATTTAAACCGACAACTCCTCAACAACTGCAAAGCCTTTGAGAAAGCCAGTCCCGGGTGTTTGAGGTAAAGTTTCAGCATTTTTTTATGAATCCGTAAATCCTCTTTGTTCTGGACACGAGTCATCCAGACTAGTTAAATAGTTTTGTAGGAGAATTTTGAATTTTTTGATTTTATAGAGAGGCATCTTATACAGAGTGTCGACTGGAATAACAATCCATTATTTTCAGGGCTCTCTCTCTAAAATTCAAAACAACTCATGCACCACCTGGTGACACTCTAGTCCATCGTGGTGACGTTTTAACGTCACTCTATTTTATATCACGTGGTAGTATCGAAATACTGAAAAACGACATTGTAATGGCCATCCTCAATCCACCTGATATATTCGGTGAAAATCCTTGTGAGCATGCGACCGTTGGAAAGTCTTCCTGCAATGTACGAGCGTTGACATATTGTGATCTTCATAAAATACATCGCGATGATCTATTGGATGTTCTTGCACTTTATCCAGAATTTCATCAGCATTTCATCGAAAATTTGGAGATAACTTTTAATATGAGAGATGTGAGTCCAATACTGTGTTGTTGCGAGCCTGGAACTATTGATGTTTTTCTCAAATGTCATTTTTAAAATTGGGAGAATGTTTTCAGGAAGAACAAGCTGGCGTTGATCCAATCTCTGCACGATTTCCAGTGAGCACACCAACGGATATTGACACTGATACGAGAAGATTTGCTTTCCGTCCACCTAGATATCGTTATGGGCCTGGCGGTCAAAGTTTAACGAGTGCACACTTATTGCCAAGTGGTAGACAAGACTCACTTCAGGACGATGCTGATGAATTGTGAGTTTGTCAATGTATTACTTGCCTGCGAATGCTAATTATGATAAAACTCTTACATAATTGTTATCTCTTCTTTCGTAATAATCTCGTAACTTTTAACCCTCTGGCTCACAATCGTATCCCCACTACCTATGGGGGCCGGACGTTCGACGTGGAAGGGGATGAGTAGTAAGCGCGCGAACAGTGCCGTAACACTAAGCGCACGTTTGGATACATGAGTTCCAAATATAAAATTTTTTAAAAGGAATTTATTGGTAGATAGCATGGAACAAATTTAAAGAAGAAAAGAAGCAATTTGAAGTAAAACATCTCATTGCTGTCAATCTCCAAATCATGAACAGGACCTCGATTTTCAACAAATGGTTGCGCTGGATAATTCTCAATATTTGAAGACCCTTTTCGTTCTACTTTTTCATCAATTTTGTTCTTTTTCATTGCTGAAAAATCATGTGGATTCATTTCACAATTTGAAGGTATCTTTCTTTGTTTCATGTATTTACCAGGACTTCCACATACACTTTTCAATGAACTTTCATTTTTTTTTTAGGCACTGACTGTATCACTGACTTTTTTTCGTTTTTTATCTCTCGTTATTTGTGGTCTATCCTCTATTAAAAAATTGATGTCATCTTTTTTGTCAGCAATCTAATTTGCCAGAGATAACCTTAAAGCTAGCAACGAGGATAATCTTTGCTTAGGATCCTAGATTATATAAATCTTTATTTTATATTTCTTTTTAAAAAGATATTTTCTGAATATATTTTTTATACATATGTATATGTGTATCATGACCGAAACAGAAAATTGAAAAAATAGCTTCTTTTAAAGAGATAAATAATTTGTATAATCTTGTGATATGAAGAAATCATTCAGTGTAAAATAATATATAATTATATTATATAATTCTCAATGAACTTTTCTTTTTACAGCTGGAATTATAATTCTATAATTCTAGCTGTAAAAAGTCATGGTACTAACGTTACATTAAATTCAGTAGCGAAGTGGTAAAAGGGTATAAGTCAATTTTGACTATTGACCAGTTTTCAATCAATGTTTCGGAATCTAAAGGAGATAGCAAAATTTTTGTTATAACCTTTTTTGTGGAGCCAAATGAGCGCTACAACAAATGGTTTCACAAAAATTTCGCTATCTCCCTTAGATTCGGAAATATTCCTCAAAACCTTAACTGAGAGATAAGTCGACTTAAATCCTTTTACCACTTCGCTACTGAATTATATGTTCCTTTGATTGTTTATCGTTACTTTTATTATTTTCAAACATAAATGAAAGGATAAAAAATACAACGAACCACTACACGGAGAGAAATATTCAATAAAAATTGCCAGAAAAAAGACGTAAAAATTACGTTTCGAAACGTAATCTGGGAGCGAAGTAAAATTCAATAAAAAGTGTCAATCGTCACGTAAATTCTACGATCTGTTCCGTAAAAATTACTCATCCATCCGACGCCTCATGGCTAGCCATGAGTCACCGTGAGGGGGAGATTTTAACAACACGTTCCGTAATTTTTCCGGAACTTTTCGTAAAAATTCTTAAACATCCAAGAATTTTCATGTTCTGAGGCATAATAAGTCTTGAAGTTTCTGTTAGATTTTACAACTTCCAGAAAAATTACGTGACTTTTTCGTATTTTTTCGGTGACAGACCCGAAAATTTACTGAATGTTTCAGATTTATTCTCTTATATTCCTATAGAAATTCACTGAAAACGATTCTCGCTTGCGGATTACGTGAAATGTTCCGTAATTTTTCTTGAATATTTCTCCCCGTGTAGCTTAAGTAAGCGCGCGCGAAGCGCGCGTTCTTTTTCTATTCCATCAAAACTTCTAGTACGTATTACGCGAGAATATGCAGAGGACCCCGATAGCTTTGCAATACTTACAACGGTCCTGACGGGACAGGAGTGAGGGAATAGTCACGTGGCCGTTTCTCACTAACAAATCGCGCGACGTTCGTACGGTTTGCGAGTCAGAGGGTTGATAACGCGATCAATTTTCTGGATGAATTCCAAGAATGAATAATCTGCATTGGCATTGTCGTTCGCACCACGACCATTTGCATAATGTTTATTGCTGAATTATCAACTCCATTGAAGATTATTCACACATTCATTACGTTTTTATTTGTGTGATACTTGTATACAACCACTTGAATGAAAGTCGCTCTCTGGGAGTATTTTATGAAATATTCACAAATATGGTTTTTCAAATTAGTGATAAAGCGAGTGGCCACGGTATTCTTGAGTTCAGCACAGACAAAGCAGGGCAAGATGTCACACCGCTCAATCTCGAGTTCGAGGAACCAAAACAAAGGAGCTCCACATTGAATTCAATAACCGGTGAGGGAAACCATAAACCTATTTTGTATTATGTTCTCTCCTTCTTCTATGATTCAACCCTTTGTTTTATTTCAATCGGACATTATTATTGTCTCAGTTGAGATGATTGTTTTGAAGTTGGGATCGAACGTTGCAGTATTAATTTATGATTGAACTCTGTGATGACACGTTGAATTTTACTAGCGAAACAATAAAACGGTTCAAGTAAATTTGGACTATTGATCAGTTTTCGATGAATATCTTGGAATGTAAGGCAGCTAGCGAAATTTTCATCATGACTTTTTTTGTAGCGCTCATCTCGCTCTACAAAAAAGGTCATAAGAAACATTTTACCATCTCTTGAATTGAATCGTTTTACCACTTCGCTAGTGATTTCTTTCGACTGACGGGATGATCAGGTTTGATAATTGTCAGTGAATAACGGAAAATTAGTGACAACACAGGGTTTAAACCTGAATGCAGCTCCTTGCACGATAACCCTAGTGCATCAGATATTCCGGAAATAAACGTACTGAGAGCATTTTTTTATCATGTTCTTTTCCATTCGTTATGGCTCTTATTCTTCTATGTGAACAGCTTTATTTGACCTTCAACGGATTGCCATCGATTGGGTTTCAATGATTTCTAGTTAGGAGATGAAAAAATTATGATCCGCATGCTTTGACCAAGAATTTAGAATTTGCATGATTTTTTCTTTCATTTTCCTCCTCCCAAAAAACAAAGAGAGAATCATTTTTTTTCAATGTTGAATAGTTGAATAATAATGAGAAACCTAATGACCCTTAAAATTAATGAATATTCATCGATCCAATCAATCCCCCAAAGTTACGAAATAATGTCGTTTAAATGATATTAGCGACTAACGAGACCCGATAATGAAAACAACATCCCCTTGGTAAAAATATAATAATTGGAAAGTTCCTGCGCTTTGAATGTGTGGCATTCCCGTCGTTCCATTGACTCTTATGATTTTCATTGCTCCCCTCCCCGAATTCATGACCATTAAAAAATAAAAAAATAAAAAAAACAGAAATCGTTTTTGGGTTATCACCTTCATAAACGTAAGTTTAACGCCTTATTCACACCTGGTTGTTCAGGCATGCTAACCCATCTCAAGCGCAGTATACCGGATCTACGTCAGCAGAAGATTCACCTACAGCCGCTGACGAGTCACGACTATCTAGCTAAACAGGGTGAGTATTTGAAATAATGAGAAATTAAAGAAAAAAAACTGAAGACAACAATTGAGGGATTAAGAAAAATGCACTGTGTCACCCCCTGTATGATATCAGCACTAACACCGCGAAATATCAATACCATCATTCCCAATCGCACTGGTTGCTGCATGGAAGTTAAACTGGAATGTGTAATCGCTTGATGAAATAGTAACTAACCATTGTGGTATATTGATGCAAAAGAAATAATGCGGCATTTTGGTAGGATGTAGGAGACATTTTCTTGGTTCATGGAATTGTTTGTGGTATTAAAGGGTTAATTTGTGTTTTAAGCTACGACGACATTGGTGAGACCAGGGAGACGTAGTTCCGCGGTGGTTGAGAGTAGTATGGCTAGTCATGGCATTCAACCAACATCAAATTCATCAAGTCATTATACAATACCATCACCATCGCAACAGCAGCAACAGCTGTTGCACCCTTCATCCAATGGTAATTATCACCCATGTATGAACATTTTTCGGGTTGACGATTAGATTAATTATCAGGGGATCATTGAGTTCGTCAAACAGTTTCCTATTCAACTCATGTGTTTCGTGAATATTTCACTCTTAATTTTGCCAATGAGGACTATTTTCTGCTCGATGTAAGTCTCCGGTGTTCTGTCGCATATCCGGTTCGTTAGTCTTTTCATTACAGCGATCACTTTATTTTGTGTTACAACAATTGGTTCAATATTATTATTATCGTCGAAATTGTGTATTTGGTACTCCTGTTGTCGTCAAATTCATGAGAAGTTTATTTGTGAAATTTTAAGTAATCGACTATTTTCTGTCGAATATATTTCTTTGGTCAAGGTTAATTTTACATTCATTTCATTATTAGCCCAATAAATCATTCTTCATTTATAGTTTGCCGATTTCTGAAATGTAGGAGTCTCGAGTTAAACTAAGTCATCATCACAGATGGCCAATATTCATTCATTTTTCATATTGTTTTTGAGAGCGATTGATTTTTGGAAATAATGAAAGTTCTAATAGGACGTGGAGAAGGCATTAAAGGGTTATATGAGGTTATATGTTTTTACATGTTATTATAGTTCAAAGGATTGTATCATGGTCGCGTCAGATGAAAATTCCTTCGACTTTTCGCTTCTTTCTCGTCGATTATTCCTATTTTTATCAATTTACAATTATTTATTCATCGTCGAAAGAATTCTGTTTCATATGAACAATCAAATTGTCAATTTCACCTAAAATGAAACACAATTAATGTGAAATTCAGCGAGGAACGACATGTGATTGAATGAACTAAAGGATATCGAATTCAACAGGAGACTTTCAAAGTGGACCCGGCCGACCACTGGACGAGTTGAACACTAGGCTAGATGAATTATCAAAACAAGTGTCATCCCTAGAGCGTACAATGGCAAGTGACATAAGACTCATTTTGGCATTGCTACAGCAAACATTAGACACATCCAAGGAGAGTTCCAGCACCGAAATGATGCCTGGCACAGCGCCAGCTGCAACAACAGGACCAAGGTCAAATCGTGCACCAGCACTGGCACAAAGATCAGCCAGTGAGCCACAATCATCATCGATACCAGCAACATCATCAACCAATGGAAATGGCACAAAAATACAGTCAAGTGCGTCTCACAGTCTTTTCCGGTGAGTGTTTACACGATTATGTTAGCTATTAATTTATATATTTTGACGTGATCTCAATGTTTAATATATGATGTTACTTTAAATCTGCATATTATTGCGCAACCCAAAACACAGTGACCCAAAGTAATTCATGTTTATTCTTTTTTTGTTTCCTACCATCGTTATTCGACGAAAATAGCTTTCTTTCCAAATCCCTGGATCAGTTGCATTTGATTTCGGCGCGTTTTGTTTTGGAAAAGTTGGACAAATACCGAAGGTGACGATATTAAGAAAAACAAAAGAAAATTGACGAGAATAAAAGAACATTTGAGAGAAATGAAAGATACATTGTTATGAAATTTTGTTTGGGGCTTTTTTGTTGCGATGGCGCCATGTGTTTATTCTCACTCACCATTTCACACTGCTCTTGGGGGGGTGGTAGGGGGGGGGGCGACAGAGAAGCATCTTGTTCAGTGAATCCTTGTAGATCTTGAATCTTTCGACTCCTTATGCTTGAGTTCTGTTCTGCTCTTTATAGTGATTCTCTTCAGATTCCTGTGCAACTCTGGAGAGTTATGTCTCACTGTCTCTTTTGCACACTCGACTGGAATGATATTTCTTTTGGGGAGATAACGACAGTGGATGATTACTGCTGAAGATTACTACACAGTATCTTCTTCATAGTAGAACCTAGCAGAATAGTAGATACACAGTAGCCTTGCATATTTTCGCTCTAGATGTTCGCGTATTACGAATCGCCCTCTTACTCCTTCTGTAATTAATCATCTGATTCTGAGATATACGCAGAATGTAATGCGTACATCTGGTATTTCAAATTTGATGCATTGAATAATGAGAAATAGTCCAATGAATCCGAGAAACTCTGAAGCTACTGAACTATTTCCTTTAGAAATGTAGAACATTTTTCTAATAAATGATTTTATCGCCCCATGTTTGTGCCAGTTTGTTTAGACATATGAATAATAAATTTGAATATGAATATAATGAAATATAATTATGAATATAATTTACTAAATTATATTATTAACCAGCGATAGGCATATCAATTAATCATAATTACCATTAAATTCTGAAGTTGTCAATTTTTAACATAAACCTTAAAATTTTGAATATTAAATTAATCATTAATTTGTACATGTAAATTTCGAAATATTCTATCAACCAATAATTTATGTAGGAAGATTGACAATTATTTAGATAATCGAAAATCAAGTACCTAAACTTAGAATTATCTTATTAACTAAAAAATTACATTTCAATACTATCAAATATTTTATTCACCATCAATCGAAAAATTTAGTTAATAAATTTTATAATATTTTAAATTTCTTAAATATAGTTAAACTTTGAACAATGTAAGGAGATAATCTCTTTTTAATGTTGTCAAAATTACCGGTAAACATGCACTTCGCCAACCTCTATCGATATGGGTTTTTGGTGGGGTTCATACCAGCCGCGTCCCCGTCGCGAACCCTGGGTCATGCTAAGTGCTGGTAGGGCTTGATTAATTCGTCTTACTATGCACTTTGAATTTAATTTGAATACCTTAATAAAAATTCAATATTTATATTAACATGCCTTTACTATAATATGAGATGACTCAAAGAGGTTTAAATTCATTAATAGCAACCTAAGTTTTCACGTGAGGGTGATGATGTGTACCTTTACCTTATTGCCCATCCCTGTTATTAACCCTCGAATACCCTAGTGGAAAAACATAAGGTGGAGGCGTAACATGCCTGATCAGAATTTCGGATCGAACTCGATCAGTTTCTGATCGAGACCTGAACAGAATTTTCACTCGGGTAGTCGCGCCTCTTCACCGAACGAGTCTGGTCGGGCACTAAGCGCTGCGCAGTCCGTGTATGTTCGAGCGTGACGTTGCCAGAACGATTCTCTATCTACCAGCTGGGAACAGCACGAGGACTGGCAACGTCGCTCGTCAAATTTCTACTACGACTCTGGTCGCGCAACCAGCGCAGCGCCGCTTTTCTCTGACCGCACTTCATTGAAAAATTAATAAAAAAAGATTTGGTGGCCGCAGAACCATAAAACCGGATTTAATGCCACGAGGACAGATTATTTGAGGAACTCCTACATTGGCATTTCGTGATTATCGATATTTTCGCAGTTATCATGAAACAAACGAAAAGGACTGCGCTTTGCTCATAGCGCGACCACTCGAGGGTTAATAATTTGCTTATCGGGGTTCATATTCAAGCTGAGAGGGGTACCAGAGTCATTCTCATGACGGTTCCCAGTCGTCCCGCTCACTACTGATATCTGATTGGCTTATTAGGATAAGCGTTGGAGAAGTAGGAAGTAGTGAAGGCGGTGAGAAAAGCAAGAGCGGAATTATGCAAACAGGGCCGTGCGGTGCAAAGAGTATGCAAACTGCTAGGTCCTACTTCAATATCTCCTTGAATGAAAGCCAAGATGGTTCATGCATGATAAAATTTCATAAATTGTACATATGAAAATAATCTATAACTTTGACCTCCAGTGCATGAACCAAAAGAGGCCATAGCAATAAAATTAAAACTCACATGACGCCATCCAATAATTATAATTTTATTCAATTTAATAGAGAAATGTTAACCTAACTTAGCGACGCATCCACCACCACTGTAAATAAAGTCACCGGCTTGCTCGAGTAACTGGCTATGCGGAGCTTCGTATATATTGTTGACTGATATTAAAAAATAAAAACTATTAATGAAAAAACCTAGCATCGGTTGAGCCGATGAAATAACTCTTACCTAGCACAACTTATAAATTTGGGACTAGAATTGATCCAAGAAAATGATACTATGTGGTGCAAAAATTAGGCCACCATCGAGCAGAGATCCAACATCAACATCTTCAGGCACATCACGATTAACAGTAACATCTGATACATCAGCCCTTGCCACTGCCCTGCAGAGTGCCCTGAATGGTGCTGCTAGTAGAACAGCACCAACCCGATCACAGAGTCAGCCGGTTGATCTTACGGGACCACCAACGACTTCACAATCACATCATCACCATCATCAGCCGCAGTTGTATGGATGGCATAGCCAACCAGCTGCTTTGAGACGTGGTGAATTCAGGACTGGGTAAGGGAGGCTATTAATTTTCGATCATCTGCGTTCACTCAGTAGAAAGCGCGGTAAAATTACACTAGTGCAGAGCTGGGTACTGTTTCGTAAAAATCAAATGAAAATACTATTCCAAATTGTTCAGTACGATGAAATACTGTTTGAAATATGTATTTCACGTTGACTATTTCGGTCGATCAAATAGTGTTTATTTCTATGTCTTTTTGAAATTGAAATAAAATAGTTATTTGATATTTTATTTCAACGATACAGAAAATGAAATGGTATTTACCATGTTATTTCACTATTTCGATGTTTGGCTTTATATGAAATAGTTTTTTTCCTATGAATATTTTCCTTTCCTATGCCTTATCACCTTCATTGATCGCTCGCGGTGATGTAATTGAAATGAATTACGAAGAATTGGCTGAATGGGCGGATTATCGCCTTTCGTCCATGGGTTACTTGCCGTGATTATCACTAAAGACGGAACTTTATATAGTATTCCACATTTTGTGACGTCATAGGATATTGGTGGATAGAATTTTGGAGTAGGTAGGAGGGCATTACATGAAAAATTCATGATCTTCTAATATGATATTAATTTCGTTCGCAACGTATTTTATATCTTGAAAAATTATTGTTATTAATTATTGTTTCTTAATTCTCATGGTTGCTTCTGCTCTAATTTCTTCTCTAGAAAAAGAAAACTTTCAAGTAATAAAAAAAAATTAGAGGAAATTCGGTGAATTATTTCAAACTGTCTGAATTATTGTCCAGATTGAAATAGTATTTCAAATAGTATTTTGTTCAGCTCTGCACTAGTGTGACTCAGTTTAAATTTCTGACATTATATGTTTCATCGGCTCCGGTGAATCATGAACAGAAAAAATTATATAAATTATTGGAAACCAAAACACTAATTGATATAGTCTTTCTTATGAGTGAATTAGTCAGTCTGTGAATTTGATTACCAAATTTAAATTGCTACCTCTATGAATCATCTAGAATTGAAATTCTCAAATGAAGATATACATTTGGGAAAAAATTGATCACTACAAGGCAAATGATGATAATTTTGTCGAAAAGATGTCATCAAAATTTCATAACAATCTGTCCTCAATTTCTGGAGAAAACCCCAAAATTACTTCTATCGAAATGCCTGCATGCACATAGGGTGAACAGACCAATAGCTGGACTCGGGCCAATACCTGAAAATTTCACCTTTTATTATGAATATACTATAAATACTAGAATGAAAACTGTACGGAAAATTAATCGATTTGGCCTTGTATTTCTTCACATTCAATAAAAAAAATTCACATGTTTGTATAAACTGGATGAAAATTCTATATTCCTCCAAACCGCCTATGTATTGCCCATGCACCGCCCA
Organism: Diachasma alloeum; assembly: GCF_001412515.2. Classification (NCBI taxonomy): domain Eukaryota; kingdom Metazoa; phylum Arthropoda; class Insecta; order Hymenoptera; family Braconidae; genus Diachasma; species Diachasma alloeum. Next base: position 297,461 of record NW_021680378.1, on the reverse strand, counting down.
TTTATTAGCCCTAGTGTCCACTTATTGGGATTCGGACGATATTCCACTTTTCCCTCATTCAATTATTCTTCTCTTCATTTTTTCCACTTCAAATTATTGTTTTTTCCTAATTCACATATTCTTTCAGGTCTAGAACTCATTTTTTATTCATTTAGCAACGTCATCGATGTTAAATCCTTTAAGAGGGCACGAGGGTAAAAAAAAACTATCGAAATGCGGGCAAATCTAAGCTCCATAAATTCTCGTCGTTTGGTGAATTCCGAGGCTCAAAAGTGGTCACCACCAAATCCCTAGCACCACGAAAGTGTTATGGAACAAGTTGAGGGTGGTGTGAGAAGGATAAATATTTTTAATAAATGATTAAAAATACGAGGTGGTTGACAGGTCTGGTCGTCGCCATGATGCTTGGATCCCTCTCCCTGGACCGCAAAGTACTTCCAAGATGGCGGCGCTCCCAGCTGTCAGCCACCTCGTACTTTTAAACATTAAAAAAAAATATTTATCCTTCTCAGACCACCCTCAACTTGTTCCATAACATTTTCAAAATACTAAGGATTTGGTGCTGATAACTTTTGAGCCTCGGAATTCACCAAATGAAAAGACTTTGTGGAGCTCAGATTTGCCCGCATTTCGGTAGTTTTTTTTTACTCTCGTGCCCTCTTAATAAAGCTAAAAATTACCTTGACCGTCCAGCTATTGGCCTGTTTATCCTACGCTTTCTTATCCTCGAAATTGATGAACTCCTAACTGATCCTATTTTCCAGATACAGTTCATTCAATAAACGTTCAGAACCCGAGTCCGACGATCCCTGGAGTACCTGTGCAGTATCAACAGTCGAGACACGCCCCACAGCAGCGATTCAGCGTCCCCGCAGTAGTGAGCAGAAGAAAGAACTAAGTCCCTCACAGTCTCATCGTAGCACAAATCTGGATTACAGTGGCACTACGACGATACCAAAGCCAGACATTAGAACTCAGCAAACGCCAGATATTCCAGCCCCGAGAACCGAGACAACCAGACAAACAAGTGAGGACATATCATGGGAGTTCACCTTGACCGAAGCGCCAATAGCACGATTGGAATCATTAGACGAACTCGATCAAGATCACGGTAGTTAAAACAAATGATTCATTCATCAATGATGAAATAATTTTCAGTGAATTTGTGCGAGCAGATTCAATTATGGTCATTAACAGACTATAACGTTCACAAGTAATATAATATTTTGGCTGTGCTTGTAATAAGCCCATTTGGGCTCTCCATCATCTATGTTAACATTATCGCAATTGCGCAAAAAAACACGTTATTACACGTCCACGTTTTTACATTTAAACGAATGGAGCGTAGATGAAATTTTATAATTTCAAATGATTTTGTAATGCTGAGTGGGGGCCCTGAAGAGACTGGTTGATCTGGAAGTATGAGTTCATGGTGGCTGGTGGGGTACCGATGCGATTCCAACAGGAATAATGAGAACTAAGATTTAATGCTGCAGAAAGCTTTCATTCATGAAGAATAGAGGGAAGGGGATCGAACTGAATGGGGGCCTCCATTGAAAATGGGGAGGGTAAATGAATCGGCACGGTAGGTGATGAAGACTCCTGCAGGTGGCTCTTGGATTGAATATGACTCATTCATGGACACAAGATTTCCCATGTAGTAGTGTATTTCTTGATTCTGCCTTAAAATCCGATTTATCCGTCAATACGCTTCTTAGCTTCTTGTTTTATTCTGTTTTCTATCATTATTCTTCAATGAAATGAAAAAAGTTTGATGATAGTGACGCGGAGGTGTTCTTCGTTTACGAAAGCGCGAAACTTCCTTCAAATGTTCAATTTAAAATAGCAAAATACATCTACTCTTGTTTCCACTTGATCCAAGCAAATCACTAATACCATTCTAAACTTCCGTCTCCACCACGACTGTGTCTCATCGCTCACAACTGCAGCGACCTCTACGATTTATTTGAAATTTTCGATTTAGGCCCAAGATCAGTACACTGATAGAATGATTTATTTGTTCCAAACGAGATTCGTTAACTATTAACGAATGGTAGAGTTGAATATGACCAAATGAATATTCGTTAAAAGTTAACGAATGGTTCACTTGAATGGCGATAGTCAACTCAAACAAGGCTCCCCAAATATACATTTGTTAACTATTAACGAATGAACATTTGGTGGGACCGAATAGACCCTAACCTCCTACCAAAATCCATTCGTTAACAATAACTAATCCGTTCTATCAGTGTACACAGTTCGACCTTCTTCTCTCTATTCTTGATGATTAGAGGTTTTCACTTGCTTTTCCTATTCGCGAACTCAATGTTGATGTGGGAGCCATCAAGTGGTCTGTCCACTAACTACTCTTGGGCGGCAACCAATAAGATTAAAGAGAATCCAGTGATCTCAGTGGTTGAGCTCTATCCTTGGTTCTCTCCGAGGGATCTCATTGGTTGCCGCCCAAGAGTAGTTAATTTAGAGACCACTTGGTGGCTCCCACATCTACGTTGCGATGGCGAATACCATATTTATTCATACCTCAAGGCCATGAAGAATAGAGGGAAAGGGGTCGAACTGCTGTGGGGGCCTCCATTGAAACTGGGGAGGGCAAATGAATCGGCACGGTAGGTGATGAAGGCTCCAGCAGGTGGCTCTCGGGTTGACTATGACCCACTCAAGGACATAAGATTTCCCATGTATTAGTGTATTTCTTGATTCTGCCGAAGGCCAATTTATGCTCTTGTTTTATTCCGCTTTTTATCATTATTCTTCAATGAAATGAAAAAAATTTGATAATAGTGACGCAGAGGTGTTCTTCGTTCACGGAAGCGCGAACCTTCCTTCAAATGTTCAATTAAAAATAATAAAATCTACTCTTATTTCCACTGGATCCAAGCAAATCACTAATACCATTCTGGGGAGTGATTTTGCTCGTTTTATGTCGACATAAAATCGTAAATTTCAACCAATGACAGTCCTGAATTTGGAATACTCAACTAAGATTGATTGAAATTTATGATTTTATGTCGACATAGAACGAACAAAATCGTTCCCCTGAAGTTCCGTCTCCACCACATCTGTGTCTTATCGCTCGCAACTGCAGCGACCTGTAGAGGATTTATTTGAAATTTTCAATTTAGGCTCAATATCCTTCGTACGCAGTTCGACCTCCTCCCCTCCGCTCTTCATGATTTCATTACTGTGCACGCAAAGCTCAACAAAGGTGATGATATCTTACAGAGGGTTTGAGAAACCCAGAATAACGCTCACTTTGGTGAGAAATGATTGAAACAGAACAAGAATATGACAGAACGACATATCGCGAAACGGAGGAAATGAGGGTTGACTGGGAGATGAGACGATGAAAAGGATATGTTGCGAGTTTGATAAAAAATTTAATAGTTACATTCAACGATAATTCAATGCATTAACGTCATGGAAAACGGAAAATTAAGTTAACGTGTTATGAAATTTTATACCGATCACGGCTCCATGAATGAAAATCAAGCAGATTATATCCTATATCACTATTACTATTACTGGCATGACATCATGTGTCCATCGTGCAGGCGAGAAATCTCACTGTTTCGTCTCCCAAAGTATTGTTCTTCTTCATGCTTTTTTTAAACCACAGAATAATGAAAAACTCGTAGAATTATTTTATAAACGTTGATTACGATACGGAAATAATATCAGAGATGAGAATATAAGAATAGAGAGGAGAGAGTGAGAACATTGTCAGTATCTTTACTATCCGTTGTTTAAATTTGAATAATTTGCTCAGTATTTCCATTAGATGATGATTTTATCCGCACGAACATTCGATAATAATTAGTCTGCATAATACGTCAGGTTTATCTTTCTTTTGTGTTATGAATGAAATGGAATACCATTAAATAATCATGTGCGATTATGACAGGAAGGCTTTCAAATGAATGAATGAGAAAGAAATAATGATCTATCACAATCATGATGACACTACTGTAATTGGTAGAATTTCAAATGATAAACTTTAGAGAAAATCTATATTAAATAATTTTAATTAACGTCGCACTATTATTCCGTAGATGCTCATGTAGTCTGGTTCGAGGAATAAAAAAAAAAACTACGTCGGAGTTTTTTATAAATTTGTTCTCACGATAATGCGCTGATGAAAATATTAGAACTTTCTGGTTTATCACCATTACCTCAGTTCACTTCAATGATTGAAAAAAAAAATCTTTTTAAATGATTGAATATTAATTCTCCCTCTTCTTATCGTTACTAGTGAACAATATAATGTTAGGTTTAGATATCTTGTTACGTATCGAATCTCGTCCTCATCCATAAAATTCAGGTGAATAATTATGAAAAAATGAAATTCATTTTTTTTATTCCCTTTGAGAAGGAGAAGCCGCATTAGTCACTCTGAATAATAAAGCTGTACTCAATCACTTGTAAGGAAGGATGAAATTATTCATTAAAACACATGTGATAAAGCTTAATCTTGAAACGAAGAGACAAAAATCATTGAGAAATTTAACGAAAGTCCTGAGCTGGACGCATTCGTGCGAACGTATTTTGTTCGTCTTTGCCGAGGCTGTGTCATGAGACTTCACCGTCATAATTTGTCATTCCTGAAGATGAGAAAATTGAAATTGAAATTTCCAACTTTTTTGAATCGCCAGAAAATGAATAACTTCAAGCTGAGAGACACAAGGAATGCAAAGGATCACGGTGAATACTCGTTTCAATGTATAATAAATAACTTTAATTATTAAATGATAAAAGAAATGAACTATTCACATAAACATAAAACAAAATGAATAACGAATTATTCGCGTTTTTTCGCAAACTATCACGTTAAGACCGAGATTATTGTATATAATGAGCAGGTTCTCTCCCCAAGGTTAATATTGGATTGTACGATTACGCGAAGAGCGCACTGATTTGTAACACATACATTAATATTAAAAAACGAATGTCAATAGATGACAAAAGTAGGAATTATTTATTATTTAGTTTTTACTTACCCTATCTTTCCTTGGGACCAAGTGTTCTTTATTTAATAAGAAGTGTTACACGGTTTCCCACCCAACCTACCCCAATATACAATTAAAAAAATATATGCATGATCGCCCACTAATTGACGAACTACGCAAAAAGGCCTCATCCTACACTGAGAAAACAAGAGTTTTTTTAGAAGTACTCCTTTACTTGTGTCAAGAAACTCATGGCTTGAAAATTACCAAGCGCGCAATATCTCACATTAAGAAAAAAGAATCTTACGCCAAGAAATTTTATATTTGTCCGAAAGATGAGAGTAATTGGTTAATATCAAGAAAACGAGTTCTCAAATCAATTCAAGTGGTTTTTGCATTAAAAGAGTTTAGAATTGAGGCGAAAAAAACTATTAAATGAATTAATTCAATTTTATCTAGTATGAGAAATTGATTTCTCGTCATTAAGAAATTGTCCTCGTTTTTAGAACAAGTACAAAATTACTTGGCGAATGCTTTTTTTTCTTAGTGCAAGATATTTTGCTCTTATTGGAAATGGAATAATTTAAGCAACCAAACCGGTAAATAAGTAAAATAACTTTATTAATTAGACGTTACATAATACGTTCGGAAGACACATCCGCTCTTTACCAATTCCTCTGAGGAACTGAACAAAATGACAAAGGGATATAATACCCTGGGCCTCTGGTGACGTGGACATAAGAGGTCCTATTCATTCAACTCTGTTTAGACTCAAAAACCAAAAGCATAATAATTATAGCCCGCACTACTCAGAATTTCCGTCCGTAAAAATGTTCTTCATACCCGTGTGTAAACATAGAGAGAAAAATATAAGATTCATTTTTGCCTCGTATTATTTCAACTAGAAATTCAACAGCTCTTGAAAATTTTCAAACCACAAATTTCTTGACATAGTAAAAACGGACTTCTCAAAAAACTCAGTTTTTCGCAGTGTATTATCGTTCCAGTTCCAGCACCGGCGTTGATCTGAAGAGATCAGGAAATCTTGCCTTTATACAAACCTAAACGATGATAAATTTTCCTTAAAAAGCGTGCAACTGTCTCAGTAATCTTGGGACATTTGACAGGATGCAATGAAAATTTCGAAAAAGCGTTCTCAAAATCTGTTTTTGCTTTCAGGTGATGTTCATACTCAGAACCAACAGAAGGGTACTTATTATTCATTACATCATAATATTTTATTCTTCATCATTAAAATAATTGCACGGTACATATCTATAATGAATACCGACAATACTAAACAATTTTTCAACTACAGACAACTAATATTACGATATTTATCCATAAATCATGTCGAGAAAAAATGTATTCATCATTATTTTTTGGTTAAATCTCCATTCGAGGTGAACTTTAGAAACGAACCCAGTACCAATGCTCATATGTACAAGACTTAATCGGTAAATATCAAATTTAGCCATACCAATATTGCAGACTTAACATTAATATCGAAGAGAAGATCAATATTTACACATCCGAAATTTCAATATGCACATACTATCTCGTTAATAGTCCCTATCTCTAAAACGAAGCTAAATAAATATATGTACAAGAGAATATCATAGAAAAGTCGAATCATTGGGTTATCATCACATGGACAAAGAAAATAGATAAATATCGAATGAAAAACTGGTGATATTAGAATCGTTAATTAGTCTAATCCCTAAAGAGCGCATATTATTTATCGTAATTATTATATACAACTTCCATTCTTTTCCCATTCATCATTTTCTTCAGAAGTCACGTTTTGTACACAATTTTGATGGAGTAAACCAGAAAAATTCCATTATTCAATAATTTCATATTCAACTGATTACCATGAGCAATTGCTAAAGAAAAGAATGAAATATCATGTGTCAAAAATCCTCAATTAATACAAAAAAACAATTTTGTAAAAAGATTTAACTAGTTTTCATTATCGGCCAGTTTTCAATGAATATCTCGAAATGAGGGAGATGGCAAAATTTTTATCATGACCTGTTTTGTAACTCTTAATTCGCTCTTCAAAAAAGGTCATTATGAAAATTTCGTTATCTCCCTTAGATTCGGAGATATTCCTCGAAACCTTAGTTAAGGGCTAAATCGACTTGAACCGTTTTACCCATGATAAGAATAGAGGGAAGAAGGTCGAACTGTTATGGTGGCCTCCATTGAAAGTGGGACGGGCAAATGAATCGCACAGTAGGTTACGAAGACTCCTGCAGATGGCTCATGAGCCACTCACTCAGATCCGATCAATTAGCCCCTCATGTATAGATATTCCAAATTTTTATTTTTTTCCTCATTGAAGTAGTTTTGAAGAAAATTGCGAGCTAATAAAAAACATTTGCTAGTTAGTACTTTTTTTAAAATAAATTTTTGAAAAATCACCTCTGAAAAA
>NW_021680378.1:246681-289884 GCF_001412515.2 Diachasma alloeum | reverse complement strand
AACATTGTCCAGTGGGGTCTAGGAGTCTCCCCTGGTTCAAAACCATCTTGAGAGGCCCTAGCACGCTATTTCTCGACCCGCTCTTTCATTTGAGCCCAAAAAAACATTCATATCTTGTCTGACATCGCTGCTACAAACTCGGGTCTACAACTCGGGCCTTCAATTAAAAGCCCGAGTTGAAGGCCCGAGTTTGTAGCAAAGATGTCAGACAAGATATGAATGTTTTTTTGGGCTCAAATGAAAGAGCGGGTCGAGAAATGGCGTGCTAGGGCCTCTAAAGATGGTTTTGAACCAGGGGAGACTCCTAGACCCCACTGGACAATGTTGTCACAATTGCGCTTTTCAATTGAAAACAGACATCATCTTTAGAGACATTTGTCATCTTTAAAGACTTCTGCACGCCATTTTTCGAGCCGCTCTTTCATTTGAGCCAAAAAAAACATTCATATCTTGTCTGACATCTTTGCTACAAACTCGGGTCTTCAACTCGGGCTTTCAATTGAAGGCCCGAGTTGTAGACCCGAGTTTGTAGCAGCGATGTCAGACAAGATATGAATGTTTTTTTGGGCTCAAATGAAAGAGCGGGTCGAGAAATGGCGTGCTAGGACCTCTAAAGATGGTGTTGAACCAGGGGAGACTCCTAGAACCCACTGGACAATGTTGTCACAATTGCGCTTTTCAATTGAAAACAGACATCATCTTTAGAGAGATTTGTCATCTTTAAAGACTTCTGCACGCCATTTCTCGACCCGCTCTTTCATTTGAGCCAAAAAAAACATTCATATCTTGTCTGACATCTCTGCTACAAATTCTGGTCATCAACTCTGGTTTTCAGTTGAAATTGGAATTGTTAATTTACACAATAATAGGAGTGCATTGACGATTTTTTCTTAACTCGCAAAAATCTTCAAACAATTTGCTACCGATTGGTGATAAAATTTTTGGAAATAATGAAATAGGGGGGATAATGCCTTTTTTTGAGGGGTGATTTTTCAAAAATTTATTTAAAAAAAAAGTACTAACTAGCAAATGTTTTTTATTAACTCGCAATTTTCTTCAAAACTACTTCAATGAGGAAAAAAATAAAAATTTGGAATATCTATACATGAGGGGCTAATTGATCGGATCTCACTCACGGACACAAGATTCCCATGCGTTAGGGCCAGTTTTTTGGTTAACTTAACCACGGTTAAAAGCCCCCCCCCCTCCCCCGGGCCCCGACCTCAACCAATCAGAGATCTTAACCTTCACTTTAACCGAGGCTTTAACGCTGGTTAAGTTAATCAAAAACTGGCCCTTAGTGTGTTTGTTTAGGGCCAGTTTTTTGGTTAAATTAACCATGGTTAGCTCGTGGTTAGAGTTAAATCCAGCCCCCCAGCACTGTAATTCCAGCTGTGGTTGAAAATGGCGGCGCCCATGTTTACGAGAGCGACTGGTTAAAATTCAAAAATATTGTACATGTTCGCCATTTTCCTCCACACTCATGACAGTAGGGGAAATAATTCCCCTCACGTGGGAAACGCGGGGGGGGGGGCTGGATTTAACTTTAACCACGAGTGAGCAATGGTTAGTTTAACCAAAAAACTGGCCCTTATTCTGCCTTAAAATCCAAGTTATCCATCGATACTCTTGTTATGCTCTTGTTGTATCCCGTTTTCTATCATTCTTCAATGAAATGAAAAAATTTGATAATAATGGCGGTATTCTTCGTTCACGAATGCGAGAAACTCACGTCAAATATTCGATTAAAAATAATAAACTACATCTATTCTTATTTCCACTTGATCCAAGCAAATCACTAATCCCATTCTAAAGTTCTCTCTCCACACTGATAGACAGAATTAGTTATTGTTAACAAATGGATTTGGTTGAAGGCTAGGGTCTATTTGGTCTTACCAAATGTTCATTCGGTAATAGTTAACGAATGCACATTTGAGAAGTCTCGTTTTACTTGACTTTCAACTTTCAAGTGAACCATTCATTAAATATTAACGAATATTTATTTGGTCATATTCAACTCTACCATTAGTTAATAGTTAACGAATCTCGTTTGGAATAAATGAATCATTCTATCAGTGCACCGCGTCTGTGTCTGATCGCTCGCAGCTGCTGCGACCTCTACGATTTATTTGAAATTTTCGATTTAGGCCCCATATCCTCTGTACACAGTTCCCCGACCTCCTCCCCTCTATTCTTCATGGTTTTACCGCTTCGCTAATTATTTTGTTTCCACTTGCTTCGTTGGGCAGTATTCACCGTGGCCAGAAAAATGTTGGGTTAGAGCCTAAATGTCCACATCCACGTGAGCGCACAAATTTTCACCACAAGAGGGCAGAGCACCGCTTCGATGAAAGATTGGCCTATCACACTGTTTAAGTACATATGTTTGATAGCTACACTCCTTAAATACACAAAAAAATTTACACAATTGAATTGTGCACTTGCATTAAGTCCGCAGAAAAGTTTTGCACAAACACTATGGTCAACCCTTTAAAATCGACACGCCCATCAAGTGCACAATCATATTCTCCACATTATAGAATAAGTAATCATATCTACATATTGCGCATTTCAAATTCCATAATGTGTAGATTAAACAACACATCGATACTTTATTTTTTTATAAAACTGCACATCCAAAACATAGGGAATTCGATTGTTCCTTTAATAAAAAATCCAGTATAACATTTTTGGAAGCCAATCTGTTCGGCGTATTGTGTCATTAGATTTTTTATAAATGATGATGATAGCATCCATACAGATATTACAGTAATACTGTATCCTGTTGTAAAAAGGAGAAAGGAAATCGATCTCGAAATATCTCGAAAATCTCGAATAAGCGTAAGCGTAAGACTGAAACCGAAGCGCCACTACGTGAGGAGGCGAGAAGGCGCGTACGTAGCACGCGCGGCCGATTTCGTTATATTATATTCTATACTATACTATTTCATAATACATATAGTACTCTATTATATATTGTACATTATACATAGTGTATATAATATAGTATAGTATAGAATATAATACAGTATTATCGTAATATCTTTAATGTATGCTATCATCATTTATAATAAAAAAAATTGGGTGGTGCCAGATGGTATGACCGTTGTGGTCTTTTACCTACCCGTCCCAGTACCTACGCGGTACCCCAGCCTAATTCCTTACCCGCACTTGCCTCTAAGCTAACTTATATCTAACTCCACATAACTAACTCCACATGCACTGGGTTCGTTTTCCGGCAGGGCTGCCAGATTTTGGCGGTTTATAGCCAAAACCTGTACAATTTTAAATGGGGTGACGTCACGATCTGGTAACACTGTTTTCCGGCGATGAAAACATCTTTCATCACCGGGACTCGAACCTGCGCTACTGGGACGCTTTGGTTTATAGGGCCAGCACGCTGACGACGAGCCCAAAGACGTCCTCTTATCATCATTTATAAAAAAAATTAATAACACAACACGCCGAATAAATTGGCATAAAAAACGTTACAATGGATGTATTATATATTTTAAAAAATACAATACATTCCTGAAACTTTTCTTTCGGAAAACTTGATATTAACTTCAGAAATCTAATATAACACTATTCACTACAACTGACATACATTAAGACCCATGCAGTAGGAAATACGCGCGCAAAGCGCGCCGACTAATCTAGTTTATGAAATTCCACACGTTTTTGGTGAGTTGTTGAAACTACACATTGAGGAATTTGAAATACGCCATGTATAGATATGATTACTTATTCTATAATATGGAGAATATGATTGTGCACTTGGCGAGCGTATCAATTTCGATGTGTCAAAAGTTCCTGTGGAATCAGGTGCATGTTCCATTTTGGAAGGTAGACAATATGTGTGCGTGCAATACTTTTGTGCGGACTTAATGCAAGTGCACAATTCAATTGTCTATTTTTTTGTGTATTTAAGGTACTTCCTCAGTGAGTTATACTTGGTGAAAATTTCGCAATGAACTGAAGACCTAAAATTTGAATCATATGTTGTTGAGGACAAGTAAAAACGACTCCCAAATTTTCAAGTATTTTTTCCACGTGAATTTTTGAGATATCCATCGTCAAACATTCAATTTTTGTCATTTTTAAGTTTTTCGTCCTGTTGTCCATGCATATCTCAAAAATTCACGTGGAAAAAATGCTTGAAATTTTGGGAATCGTTTTCACATGTGCTCAACAACATATGATCCAAATTTTAGGTCTTCAGTTCATTACGAAATTTTCACCAAGTATAACTCACTGAGGAAATACCTTAAGGAGTGTGGCAATCAAGCATATGTACTTCCAGTGAAGTGCCAATCTTTCATGTGAATAACTGGAGGTGGATAAAGTTGCCATGCACATTGCTGCGTGTGGACTTCAAAGCGGTGAACTGCCCTCTTGTGAAGAAAATGCGTGTACTCAACTAAATGTGGACATTTAGGCTCTTACCCAACTCTATTCTGGCCATTCGTGATCGCAACACAGACGTGGAAGCCATCAAGCGGTCTCTAAACTAACTACTCTTGGGGGCCAACCAATGAAATCACTGGAAGTGAACCAATGGTAGGCATCAATCAATGAGATCACTGGGCTCTCTGTGATCTCATTGGTTGGCCCCCAAGAGTAGTTAGTTTAGAGACCACTTGATGGCTCCCACATCTATGTTGCGATCGCAAATCGTCAATCCTGCCGTTTCATTGTTCCACATCAACCTGACAATATTCTTCAGTACCAGCCGTAGAACGGTTGATGCGTAGGGGTCGGCCTAGCCGACTGTTGAAACCCACTAGTGGTATAGTGTCCAAAGCCCTGATGATGATTACCAGATGCATGGGTTTGCGTTTGTGGAAGACTGGTGGGTGGTGTCGGTGGCAATCCCACCCTAGATCCACTTGGAATTGGCAAGTTCCAAGATGGCGTTGATTCGTTATCCTGGTTACCCTGCACACCCTGCTGTTGTCCCTGGGCATGAATATGCTGACCAGGATGATGAATCGGTGATACAGAGCCGATGGACAATTCACTGGGAGTCAACTGATCAGTAGGTGGATTAGAGCTACCAGAGTTTGGCCCCATCATCGTGACCAGTGAATTTGGGGTTGGGGGGAGTTGATGGTGGCCAGGCTGTTGATAAGTCGTTGAGGGCACGGTAACTGGTGGTGATACTTGATGGTGAGTCACGTGGTGGCTTATCGGAACAGTTGTGACTGGGGGAAAGAGGGTTGTGGGCGGGTAGGAGGCGGGGATTTCGTATTTAGTTTCGTACTTGGGCTCGAATTTGGGCTCGAATTTGGATTCGTAGGGGACACTTGGGGGAATTGCTGAGGGGAGACGATTTGACTCGGCCATTGCCGCTGCTAGCTGGTGGGGTATGGCGGTGTGATGGGACGAACCGTAGAGATCTGATGGAGAAATTATTGATATGAATATTGACCCAGCTACACGGAGAGAAAAGATGGATTGAAATTACCTAGAAAATTGCGGTAAATTTTACTATACGAAAGGTAATCGTGGAGCGAAATATAATTCAATGAAAAAATACTAGTCTATGGAGGATATTTTACGATTCGTTCAGAGCTGGACAAAATACTGTTTGAGAAATTATTTCAAATATTTATGACTAATTGCTATTTTGGAAGTATTGAACATCGCAAATAACATGGTATTTAAAGAGTTGGACTCAAAGAAATACTATTTGAAAATAATTTCTATTGTCAGCTGATGAAATATGGAAAATTTGAAATAGTATTTAAATAATTCGATCAAAGATCGTATTGAAATAATCCAGAATAATTCAGACAGTTTGAAATAATTGATCGCATTTTCTTGAGTTGGTTTTCATTGCTTGAACGTTTTTCTTTTCTGGAGAAGAAATTAGAACAGAAACAACGATAAAAAGTGAGAAACAATAATCAGAAACAATAATTTTTCAAGATATAAAATACGCGACGAACGAAATGATTATCATATGAGAAATATGAATTTTTCATGTGATGTCCTCCTACCTACTCCAAAATTCTATGCAACAATCTCGGGTGATGTCACAAGACGTGGAATGCTATAGTCCCGTCTTTACTGATAGTCACGGCAAATAACCCATGGAGGAACGGCGATAAATCCGTCGATTCAGCCAATTCTTCGAAATTTATTGCAATTACGTCATCACGAGAGATCACTGAACATGATCAGGGAGAGGAAAAGGACATTTATTCGTATTTATTCGTAAGAAAAAAACTATTTCATGTAAAACCGAACAGCCAAATAGTGAAATAAAATAGTAAATACTATTTCTATATTATCCCCTGGGCTATTCTACTCGGTCAACCTTAGATGTTTTTAAGGCATAAATTACATGGAAAGTGGGATGCTATATGCTATCCATCGACTTTTCGGACCTCTATACGAGGGTAATAATTGAATAATTATCAATGCACAAATTAAAAAATTCGGAGGCACACGGGCTCGCACACAAGTGGGGTATGATCCCGCATCGTCTGTTTGATTTGTGCATTATTCAATTATTACCCTCGTATAGAGGTCCGGAAAGTCGATGGATAGCATATAGCATCCCATTTTCCATGTAATTTATGCCTTAATAACATCTAAGGTTGACCGAGTAGAATAGCCCAGGGGATAATATAGATGTTGAATATATCGGTCGTAAAATGTCTTTGATTGTGATAAATACTATTTTATTTTCTCTATCGTTGAAAAGAAATATCAAATAACTGTTTTATTTCAATTTCAAAAAGACATAAATATTGATCGACCGAAATAGCCAACTTGAAATATATATTTCAAATAGCATTTCACCGTACTGAACCATTTTTAATAGTATTTCTATTTGATTTTCATGGATTAGTGCCCAGCTCTGAAAATTGTACGCGATATGGAGCAATGATTCACGTTCACTGGGATAATTTTTGGTAGACTCCGGGGTAAATTTTACAGTTTCGGCACAAATTTCCATCACGTTCAGTCAATTTTCCCGGGCCAGGGGAGAAAAATTGACTATTCGTGTCGCACTTGTTTCCCGATAGGGACAAAATAGTATATTTCAGGGCGAGTTACACGGGGTTTTTTACTCGCGTGGAGTTGTCGTCCGGGTCGAAGGCGAGGACTGGCCAACCATGCGAGTAAAAAAACCCCACGGTACTAGTCGTGAACGATATTTTCCCGTAGTGATTTTCACTTTTGCGAGTTTGGGGAAGGGCCAATACCAATCCCCGGACGAGGAAAAGTGAAAATTAGTGCGGAAAAATACTAAAAATTGAGCTCGCTCCGCGATTACTTGACTTGTTCGGTAATTTTGCTCTTTTTTCTCCGTGCATGTAATGAAAGTGTTCGAAATTTCGAAACATCTTAAACAACGATACAAACCTTGGCCAGAGGTGAAGGCAGTCTCCGAAATGGTCTGCCCCAGAGATTGCAGATGCATCGAGTGACTAGGTGCTGGTAGACTCGCAGCGGCAGCTGCAGCGGTCGCTGCGTGCGAGTGTCCACTGGCCGATGGGTGGAGAACGTAAGAAGTGGCTGCGGTTGCTGATGGATAAGGCACTGAGCCGTAGTAGCCCGATGAAGACGCCGAGGAACTCTGCTTCCTCAGTCGTGCCCGACGATTGCTGAACCACACTTGGATTCTGTTCTCAGTCAATTTCGTCCTCTGGGCTAACTCTTCGCGTGTGTAAATGTCGGGATAGTGGGTTCTCTCGAACGCCCTTTCCAGTTCGTCCAGTTGCTGGGCGGTAAATGTCGTGCGACTTCTTCGTTGCTTACGTTTTAGCACGACCCCTGGCTCACTCTCGGCGTCTGATTCCGATGTTTTTCCTGGAAGGAGTGGAGGAATCGGTGAGCATTGCTAATTAGGTGAGTTTGTTTTTTCGAAATTTTCATGTGGTTTTCAACGATGCTTAAGCGAGAAGTAGAATATTCGAAAAATGCAGCCAATTTAATGGAACTTTTTTCACATACTATTTAATCCATTTAGGCACCCCTTGCAAAATTTCAGAAACCCCAGCTTCAGGACAACAACAAAAATGAATTTTAAAGTTGCTGTTTGCATATGAGGTTAAATGGGTGATCGATAATTTAAATATTTTTTGCCGACTGGTCGATAATGTAGGGAAAATGTACCCGTTATCGATGGTCCCTTTAACCTCATGTATACGTAGCAACTTTAGAATTCACTTTTGTTGCTGTCCTGATCCTGGGGTTTCTAAAATTTTGCAAGGGGCGCCGAAATCGATTAAACAATATGTGAAAAAAATTCATGAATTTGGCTGCATTTTTCGAATGTCCTACTTTTCTCCTGAACATCGCTAATCTTCTGACTCGCAATCCTATCCCCACTACCTACGGGGGCCGGACGACGGACGTGGAAGGGGCTGAGAAGCGTGCGCGCAAACAGTGTCGTAGCGCTAAGCGCATGTTTGAATACAAGAGTCCAAAATATAAATTTTTTTTTAAAGGAATAATAAATTTCTAGGTAGATAGGAAGAAACAAATTTAAGAAAGAAAAGAAGCAATTTGAAATAAGACATCTCGTTGGTGTCAATCTCCAAATCATAAACAGGACTTCGATTTTCAACAAATGGAGACACTGGATAATTCTCAATATTTGAAGACCATTTTCGTTCGTTTTTCATCAATTTTATCTCTTTTTTGCTGCAAAATGATCTGGATTCATTTCACAATTTGAAGGTATCTCTCTTTGTTTCATGTATTTACCCGGACTTCCACATACACTTTTTAATGAACTTTCATTCGTTTTTCTTTTTTTAGGCACTGACTCTTCATCACTGACATTTTTTCTTTTTTTATCTCTGATTATTTGTTGTCTATCTATCAAAACTTCTATTACGTATCACAACGCAATACAACGGTCCTGACGCATCAGGAGTGAGGGAATAGCCACGTGACCATTTCTCACCAATCGCGAGGCGCGCTGTGATTGGTGGCCATCACACCGATACGGTTTCATACAGGTTAGCTGAGTTTCTGAAGAATATCTCCGAATCTAAGGGAGATGGCGAAATTTTCGTATTCATCAGTTTTGTAGCTCTCAATTTGCTCCACAAAAAAGATTATCACCAAAAGTTTGCTATCCGAACCGTTTGAACCGTTCTACCGCGTCAATGCTGAATTCTTCTCCCAATGTTCTTTTGCTCATTTCAATCTGACTCCCATCGACTTGTTTTCGCTCCGGAGGCTCTTCGACGGTTCGTTTTGCCACAGAAAGCGCGAACAGGTGATCAACAAAAACCAGTTTTTATCCTTCCGCGCAAAATAGATCATTTTTTCAGCGCAATTTTGTAAACGGCATTGGGTAATTAGGAGGTGGCATCTCAGTCGCGATGAGAGAGTTTTTTCATGCGAAGACGTTACGATAGAATGCGCGCCTAATCGGGCGACGACGCCTCGACGTCGGGACGCTCCTCTCCGTTACTAAATGCTCATTCGACACGCGACTATTCCCGGTGCCGTATTTTTCCGTGTCTTTTATTTGGGGAGGATTCAATTTTCATAAAATATGCTGAAGCCCTTCAATGAATTCTGATTTTACTAATGAACTTTGGGTTTAATTTTTCTTTTCATCGTCTAATTTAATTTTTTTGGACAGGGGGTAGCTTTGGATTCGTCAAAATAACTTCAGATCCTTTCTTTTCTTTTTTTCCCACCTCTATTCATTCATTCTCGCGTATATAGAATGACCACAAGGTGTCAGAGTGAAACAATATATCGTCCGACTGAGGAAGAAAAAAAAAACAAAAATCCACCGCCACACAATCGACCCCCGTTGGCTGCCTATCAACTTACAGTGACCCACGAGTCTCTTTGATCTCACGCCGACTAGTCACTCACAACGGGGGTAACGAAAAATTTACGAGAGAAAATATATCGACTCTGGGTGGAAAATTTTTCACACAAACACTGACCCATCGTATCCCACCAACTTGTATTTCGTAAATAGCAAAAAATGGATGATACAAAACATCACTTTTCTAGAACGATCCATTTTTTTACATGAGGAGAAGAAAAATTGATGCAGAACCCAGTATTAATCATGACGCCGTGTGTGATGCTCATAGGGCTCCCCACGGTGAGGCGGCGAAGAAAATTACAGACTCGATCAAGAGCTACCGTTGAACATCCCTCCCCCTCCCCCCGGAATTCTCATCGAAACCTAACAATTTCGCCCGCAAACGTTCAATTCGCTAACATTTCTATAATCTATAATACAAAGGAGATGGTTACAATGTGTCACGCGTTTATTTTTGCCGATTTTTTTCGCGTTTTCTATCTTCTGTCTCTATAGTAAAAAGAAGAGGGCCACAATGTGTCACGCGTTCATTTTTTTCGGATTTTTTCGCGTTTTCTCAATAATGAATTGTCAAAACACTAGGATACAACTCATGATAATGCGGACATATTCATTATTCTATCATAAGAAGGAAATGTTAAAATACGTCACGCGTTCATGTTTTCGGAATTTTCGGAATTTTTGCGCATTTTCCGTCTTCTGTCTTTTATAATAAAAAAGAGATGACCAAATTGTGTCACGCGTTTTCTTGTTCGGAATTTATTCGCGTTTTCGCAAAAATTAACTGTTAAAGTATCAGGACACAACTCATGATTACGCGAACATTTTTGTTATTCTATAATAAGAAGGAAATGTTAAAATACGTCACGCGTTCATTTTTTCGGAATTTTTGCGCATTTTCCGTCTTCTGTCTTTTATAATAAAAAAGAGATGACCAAATTGTGTCACGCGTTTTCTTGTTCGGATTTTTTTCGCGTTTTCGCGTTTGTGTGTCACATGACCGTCACATCATTTTTTGCTAATATAACGCGATCTGATGAATGGCGGTCATTTTGCATCTCTACTTGAAACTAATATGCCACTCACCGTCGGCAAGTTTTGCAGTAGCATCGTCCTCGCAGTCCTTTCCCCTAATCAGTCTCGATATAACCGATGCACTTGGCAATGTCGTACGGTCGCACATACCTTCTTTGATCAGCCTGTCCCGCACATCCCAGTGAAATATCCTAGGATTTTCACGTTTATATTCTTCGATACGACTTGCTATCTCCGGTGTTGCTGTACGTGGCTTGCTACCACCGATTACACCGGGACGAATGCTCCCAGTTTCTTGATAACGATTCAGAATTTTTGATACGCAGCCGTGAGACACTCGAAGCTTTCTGTAAATCATCGGTAATTGGGAATTAATTAATTGATTGTGGGAAAGAGTTTGCACATGATTTTAAAATATATTTTCCTACTTTAGTGATGCCGCGAGACACTTTATGAGGCAAAACTTTGGAGGGATGATCTCGTTCTCAATAAATACGGAAATCATTGCTCTCGTCTCAGTCTCGAAATACGCAGTATCGACTCCTCTCGTGATGACTCAGAGTCAATTTATCTCATCCTGGTCTCAAGTTTTTCGTGTTTTTCAATATAAAATCTCGGTTTTTGTCTCGGATTGTCTCGTCTCGGTTTTCTACATATAAAAACATGAAAAACTGGAAACCGAGATGAAATAAATTGACTCGGAGTCATCACGAGAGGCGTCGATATTGCGTATTTTGAGACTGAGACGAGTGCAAAGATTTACATGTTCATTGAGAACGAAATCATTTCTCCAAAGTTTTGCCTCGCGATGTCTCATGAAATGTCTCGCGGTATCACTAGTATACTTCTAGATTCGTCTAATTCAAATCTTTCGCTAGTTTCTTCGCTAGTGTAATGAAAGCTTGAATTTCCAAATTCATCGTGAAAATTGAACATCACATACAATTCAATTTTCAATAGATTGAGAATTTAGAAAATTGTTACTTGAATTTTCAAAATTTTCAAGGTTTTTCAGTGACGAATGGATCTGAGAATCGAGATTTACTTGAATATTCAAGAAATTAACTGAGTTCGCAATGAAGAAATATACAGAATCAAGAAGGATGTAACAGAACAATTCAATTCTTCAAAAGAACAGGATTGTTCCCTGGCACTTGAAAAACATTACCTTACAACATTATATATTTCTGTATATTTTTTTTCACACTGATTTCAAATTTATATAGTCGCATATAGTAGTAGTCGCTTAAGACCTGAGTTGTTATACAGCGAGCTTAAATAAACGAATAAAAAAAAATATACAGAAATTTCATGTAACTTTGTTACATGAAAGACAAAAAAAAATTTTCTAGAATTTCCTCAAAAATTTCAACTTTTTTCATTTGAAATTTCAAGAGTAATTTTCTAACAGTGTAGATTCGTCTCAATAAAATCTTCCTCTGGCCATTCTTTCTTCAGTTTCCGGTTCATCACAATCTACAATCTTCAAGGAACCCCGCCGGTAATGCAGAATCTCCCATTATCGATTGAATTTCACGGGAAACATTTTGTTGAATTCTCGAGAAATGAAGAGAACAATAAAATCGTATATTCTGGAGCAGAAGGAATAGAATTGTAGAGCGATTGGAATGTTCCAGATGACTAGAGTGTACACGGAGAGAAAAATACATTGAAAAGGAAAAAGAACCTTCCTTAAAAATTAGTGTATTTCATCAATGAGAAAAAACAATGCTGGTCACTCAGTTTTTCGGAAGAGTCACATGAGAAACTACGGAAAACGCATGAAAAATTAGTGCATCACTCACAAAAATTAGGATGCAACATATGAATTTTCCAGTACGGAATACCACTTTCTCGGGCCTAACGACAAAAAAATATTGTTCGACACGCGGCCGTGGGAACTTTTCTACCTCACATGATTACCAATTAAACTCACCTTCGGCTCGTCCTGTAACCTCATATTCGCCAGAAAAGTTCTTCGCGGCCTAGTGTCGAAATGTACAATTTCAGTGTCTCCCTCGACTTTCAGGCGTCCCCTTCGGCACGTCTCATGCGTTCGTGAGAAGATACACTAATTTTTGAAAGATTTTTCTCTCCGTGTATATCCTATATAATCCTATATAATAATAGAGAGGCGAAAAAATCTCGAATGAACACTCGAATGAGAACTCGAATAATAGAGAGGCGAAAAAATCTCGAATGAACACGCGAATGAGAACTCGAATGAGAATCGATTGTATGAAAAGTCGATTCGCATGTCGCGACGCTCGGACGCATGGAGGGGATGAAACATGATTGAAACCGGGCACGCAACGGAAAAATAATAAAGAACAAGGAACGAATATTAGGAATTTTATATAATAAAAGAGGCACCAAAATGTCGAATAAGCACTCGAATGAAAATCGATACTCCAAAAGTCGGATTCGGAACTCAAATGGGAACTATGAAGATCCATTTTCATGACCGCAATTGGTAGGGAAAAGGGCGCGGATTTCAAAACATTTTCTTGAATTCAAAATAGAAATTCAAGAAAGCAATGAACCTCTCTCAAAGTATTGACTACAATAATTGATAAAAAATCGAGAAATTCTTCGAAATTTTCCTGACAATTCTACAAAATCTTCGAATTTCATAGAAAAAAAAACGAAAAATCACTTAATGAAATATTGAAATTGAACAGGTGAAGAACTAACATGCATTGGTTCCATCAATCTCAACACAATAAGAATAATGATGAATAATTAATCTTTGGAAAAGAACGAAATGAATGGAAGAAATGGAAAAAAGCATAACGGAAGGGCATCAACGCTAGTAAAAGATGTGGCAGTAGGCACCCATACGTCACTTGAGTTTGAGTCTCTGATGCAGCAAAGAGTGTGAACAGTGAAAATGTTTCATTACCCTCATGTATTATCATTATGTGTGCAATAATAAAATTATTAATAAATCATTATTGCCGCGGCCAATTTCATTGTTGGAATGCTTACATTTTAACGGGAAAAATCTCACCTGGAAATTTCACAAGGTCGAATATTCTGATGAGACATCATGATGATCTGATGTCGAACACTATTCGGCAATGGACGGCCATTGATGAAGATCCCTCCCAATTGATTGACACGTCCTTGACCTGGGATTGATGAAAGATCTGGAAAAATAATACAACAAGAATGAATAGAAAAATACAATGTCATTGATTCGATTCGGTCTGGCGTTTTATGATCCCGAATAAAGTTGAAACAGTTATGACTGAGATTTGATAAAGTCGACGGTTATCCGACGGCTTAACGACCGGCCAATTATGATTATACCCTCAAGCCAATTTCACTTCTCAACTTCTTCACGGGCTATTAATTTCACTCCAATTTTCATTACAGTTTTTAAATGTCAATTAAATGTGACCAACATCAAAAAATATGTGTGAGGGAATAAAAATGGCAATAAAATTTTTCGAAAATTCTGGGAAATCGAGGGAACCTCTGCACGCATAATAGGCGGAGGGGGGGGGNGGGGGGGGGGGGGGGGGGGGGGGCTCGACGAAAAATATTGAATTATGAGGTGCAATAAAATATGGACCCCCTGGTAAAAGTGAATCCGTTATTCTGGCCGCACGCCTGGCCTCAGGTATCCCCGAATATTTCAAAGAATAACTTTACCTCAGTTACCGAAGGACCCAGAGGACATTTTACGCTTTTCAAGGGACAATTGAACTCTAGAGGTGGTGATTTAACGCTGTATTTGCGTTAAAATGTACTTTTTTTGGGGATGACCCTTAAAAAAAATTTGACGACTCTATTTGAGACTCACTTCTAGTTTTGCGACTTTTGGGAGCTGTCATTTATGAGTATTAGAAAAAATATTGGAATAAGAGGAGAAAAAATAACGGAAACATTTGAAGAATGAAGTACTTTTCTGGATTGCTGTATTTTTGTTGTAGATAATTCAATGTTATATTCATTTTCGAATGGAACGTCACATGTGGCGAAATGTGAAGACTCAAAATAACCATTCCGCCCGGAAAATTTCAGGTAGTGAAGGACTGCCCGATGATGTACAGCCCATAAATTTATGGTCTGTCTCGTTAATATAAATTTTCCGGTCCCTCCAGTGAGGTAGATTGAGAAATCCTTTCCGCCCCCTCTAGCGAACAATGTCCCCAAATATTCAGGATCGAGAATACAATTTTTGGAGTGAAAATTAATTAAGCGATTGTCCCCTATCCGAAGAAATCCCCATCCAATAGGGTGAACAGGCCAATAGCTGGACTCGGGCCAGTACCTGGACGATTTCACCTTTTATTGAATATTCTAAAAATAATAGAATGAAAACTGTACGGTTTATTATCATTATCAATAATAACACTAATGTATAATCGCGTGATGAAATGTTTTTTCGAAATATCAACATTACAGCAAGAAAACAATAAAATATTCGGGAGGTACAGTGCTGGGTTGCGTGGCGCTCCAATTTACTAAGCATCAGTGACAAAGTATCGTGGAGAAAAAAAAGTTCTGTTCCGAAAGAGTCAGGTGTGGGAAATAGCACAATATTTTCAGGAGGAAAATCGCATCCCGAAGATTAAGAATCTATTTGGCCTTGTATTTCTTCACACTCAATAAAACAAAATTCACATGTTTGTATAAACTGGATGAACATTCTATGTTCCTCCAGGCCGTCCATGTATTGGCCATCCACCGTCCATCTACTGGCCCTAGCGTCCAGTTACTGGGAATCCCACGTACGAAAAAACGAATGGGCCGAGCTTGGCCCAAGCCCGGTGGCCGGCCTGCCGAACTTCGGGACCCGTTCCTCAACCGGGACCGCGCCAGACTTGGTTGAAACCTGGAATGATAACATCGGGCCAGGTCTGGGCGCCCATCTCGGCCCAGCGTTGGTTGCCAGTCGTTGGCCAGGCTCAATTAAACATTACTTAATTACATGAATATGACAATATGGGTGATTGAAATACAAGTAATTTAATATTACTCCTCAACATTCGTAATAGGTTCAACGAGGAAAAAAAATCAATACCGGCATGTGACTGGTGCCGCACTGGCTGCCAAACTATTCATGGCAATTATCAATAATAACAAAAACAAAATAATTAACACTTTTTAGGATGATTTTTAGTATTCATTGTGCCCTACCTACCAAACCCTAACGCAATCATCGCTGAAAAACCGATTTTGTTAACTTAAAATATTACCCCCTAACGTGGGCTCGAACCCACGACCTCACGACTACTAATCCGACGCCCTAACCACTAGTCTACCGCGCAATTCGTAAAACCTCTACTTCAAATCTTCCATATTAATTCCATCTCGGTTTTTTTCGACTTGAATGTTTTATTATTCAGTTGATAGAAATATTAAGTGATTCAACTACAGTTTAATCGGTAAATTAATTCAATAATGAATAATAATTATTATTATTATTAATTACAATAATAATTGTAACAATTAGGATTACTGTTGAATGACGATTCTTCTTCTTTTCGTAATAATTAGCGAGTAACATGTGACTTCAACACCTACAATGTCACCATTTTTTTACGATTACACCCTTAATATTTTACCCTCAAGTTTCCACCCTTACCATTCAACCCTCAGAATGTCAGTCTTATGATTTTTTCGCCCCTTTCCATTATTGCGATTTGACCCTTACAATTTTACTCTTCAGATTTTACCCTTATGATTCCACCCCTATGATTCCATTCTCATCATCTCACCCTTACGACTTAACCCTTACAGTTACACCAACGGCTGGAGCCCAATGACCAAGCTCCGGGCCACCGCTGGCTGAGGCTTGGTTATCGAGCTCCGGCATGCCAGTGTCCGGCCAAGGCTGGGCCAGATCTGTCAACCAAGGCTCGGTTACCTGCCCTTCTCCCGAGACTCAAGCCCTGGTCCCCAGGGATGGCCGAACCTCGGTCCAAGCCTGGGCGCCCAGGCTTGGCAAGCCCAGGCTTGTGCCAGGCTTGGCCCGTTTCTCCAACACTGGCATTTCGTACGTGGGATGTGGACGATATTCCACTTTTCCCTCATTCAATTATCCTTCTCTTCATTTTTTCCACTTCAATTTATCGTTTTTTTCTGATTCATATATTCTTTCAGGTCTAGAACTCATCTTTTATTCATTTAGCTACCTCATCGATTTTAAATCCTTTAATGAAGTACAACGTTTTCTTAACCGTCCAGGTATTGGCCTGTTTACCCTACCAATTTTTCTGCACACGGAGAAAAAAATTGAAGGAAAATTACCAAACAAGTCATTCATCACACTGCCCGTAAAACGTCGTTAATTTTTCGCACAGTAAAATTTGCCACAAATTTCTGGGCAATTTTCATCCAATTTTTTTTTCCGTGCAGTAAAAAATTAAAAACAAGTGGGAAATTCTTCTATCGCATATAGTGTAGTTATTTTTGCTAATAAATTAGCAATATGAAGTATGCTAATGGTTGTTTTGCACATCAATTTCTTTTGTCGTGTATACACTGATCGAACGGATTAGTTATTGTTAACGAATGGATTTTGGTTGGAGGTTAGGGTCTATTCGATCCCACCAAATGTTCCTTCGTTAATAGTTAAGGAATGTACATTCGAGGAGCCTTGTTTCACTTGACTTTCGCCATTCAAGTGAACCATTCGTTAACTATTAACGAATATTCATTTGGTCATATTCAACTCTACTATTCGTTAATAGTTAACGAATCTCGTTTGGAATAAATGAATCATTCTATCAGTGTAATTAATTATTTATTTCATTTTATTCAATTGAAGAAGATTTGTTTTGGAGTAATTTTGCCAGATTTTCAACTTAGTTCAATGTTATCATCATCATTATTCTTATTATCCCTTTCTTCTATACAACCGATTGTCTTTTTTACAGTCCTATCTCTCCTCGCAGCCCTTCCATAAAATGTCAATAGAACAATTTTATTTATACATCCTTGAATGAATTTGAAATATAACAGTTAAAGAAACAATCATCAAGAACATCAAATTTTTTAGCAATCATCATAAAAATGAAATTAACCAATGTAGCTATCGTATTCATCCTTTAAGTTCGACTTAACAGCGTTAAAACAAACATTTTAAGCTATGATTGGATTCATTTGAAGCATGATATTCAACGATATCCCCGGAATTCTGATTTTCAAAAATACAAAATTTTCGCAAATTTTCAAATAAATCAAAATAACGATTATCGTCATCGCCTTCATCTTCGAACTCGGTCAAAAGGACATTCAAACATATTTTTAAAGCCATCATTCAATCAATTCAGAACATTTTTTTTTAATTTTCGCGAGACGACGGATTTTCGAAAAAATTCCAAAATTAAAAAACTAATCAATTAATGCAATTTTAATTAGTGGCTATCGATAGGGCTCAACAATACTCACATTTTAAAAAAAGATTCAATTCCATTCATTCATTACCGAACAATTGAACAGAAGCTTTACGAACGAGAAACGAAAAATTGCAGTTTTGACTTGTTGCATCAGACTGGATCGATACAACACAAAAATCCAAAACTTAAATTTGAACAATTAAAAATCTTCCATTCGGAAGCAAAGACCTCGAAAAGACCCCAAAAAATTCCTAAACCAAAGTAAAACATCGTGAAAAAAATAAGTCACTCACCCTGGAAGGGATATCCGGCATAAGGTCGCATCATTGGAAAGTTAGTGGTGATCGTCATGTCATGTAGTCCAAGAATTGCAACGAATCACTTCACACCTTCCACCTCGCGAAAATAATCCTTTAAATCACTGGATAAACTTAAAAAAAAACACTGAAATCACTGGTAACGATTGAAAAAATCACAACCCTCGGAAGTGATCACGAGTAACTGAATTTGCTCTGGACCAGGCTGAACTCCGGATGATGATGTTCTGACTCGCTGATCCCGACTGAAGTACCTCACTCCTCGTCTGTGATACCTAACCAACCTTGAAGCTCCGCCTTCCAGCGAAATTCAACCATCAGGATGCTGCAGGTCAAACACTTGAGATACCTTCTTCTCATTCGAAATGTGCGCCAGGTGGTGGGGGTAGAGCCATACTGCGCCTCTACCTGCGCAAGGCACTGACCAATGGGGGGAGACTTCGGGGACTGTAACTACTTTGCTGACGACACGCCCATTGGGTTTTTCGGTTGCACTCAGTTTTTCTACTGACTTCATCGGTTTTTGCCGTTTCGCAGGGGTTTATGGGCTTACCTGCAACACCATTCTTTTTGCGCACTCGTTAAGGATCATTTTACCTCTTGCTTTTTGGGAATTTCAGGGGCTCAGGTGGTGGAAGACACCTGAATTTTCGGGGAGATGAGGACGATGATTTCTTTACGGGTGATTATTTGAATGGTGCTGCATAGCAGGTTTTTTGAAATTCAGAAGATTCTTGAGACGTACTAAACGGTTAAGGGTATCCAAGTCCTTTGGCTATTTTTCTATAAATTACTTTTGAAGTAGAATATCAGAGGTTTCATTTGAGCCCCATTTGACCCTAAATTTCTGAACATTTTACGATGATTTTATTATTCAATCTTTGCAGGTCTGAATTTGAATCTCGATATTAAACCGTTAGAAACCATTTTAAAAATCTGAAAAAAAAAATGATAAAGTTTCCTTTTGGAAAGATTGATGAAATAATTAAAAAATTGCAATTGTTGAAGATTAGAGGCGTTTTTTGTAAATAATTTACAACCAATCAATTTTCCAACATAATAATCATTTGTTCGGAACCGTAACAAATTTATTTATATTCAGAACTTACTAAAAATCGATTTCATATGCCTAAGAAAATAAGGTTCCCGAAATTTTCAACCATTTCAATTATGTATTTATAAACAACGAATGTTTAAAAAATAATAATTCTGTGCAAAATGTAATTTCAATGACGCTGAATATTTATAATTTTTTTCAAATTTTTCTCACGCAGTTTAAATGGAAAATTTGATGATTGAAAATGGATGAATTTATAGTGTGATCTGTGCCAAACTGTAAAAGGTACTTTGGCTATTTTTTATCCAGTGAAATCCTTTTCTATTTTTGAAGCAGAACATCAGAGGTGTCATTTGAGTTCCATTTAACCCTAAATTTGCGGACATTTTACAATGATTTTCTTACACGGAGAGAAATGCTCAGTAAAAATTACGGAACTCGAAGTTCGCTCACCGATTACGGAATCGACTCAGAAAATTTAAATGACTGTATCGTAATTTTTCACAGGTGATTCAGATAAAAATTACGGAACTCGAAGTTCGCTCACCGATTACGGAATCGACTCAGAAAATTTAAATGACTGTATCGTAATTTTTCACAGGTGATTCAGATAAAAATTACGGAACTCGAAGTTCGCTCACCGATTACGGAATCGACTCAGAAAATTTAAATGACTGTATCGTAATTTTTCACAGGTGATTCAGATAAAAATTACGGAACGCTCTGGAAAAATTCCGTGACAGTTCCGTAAAATTTCCTACAACCACATTTCGCTCCGGAATTACGGAAAAGATACGTAATTTTTATTGTGTATTTCTCTCCGTGTATTTAAACTTTGCCGGTCGGAATTTGAATCGCGATATTAAACCGTTAGAAACCATTTGAAAAATCTGAAAAAAAATTATAAAGTTTACTTTTAGAAAGATTAATGAAATAATTAAAAAATTTAAATTGTTGAAGAATACAGGCATTTTCTATAAATAATTTATAAACAATCAATTCTCTACCATAAAAATCATTTGTGCGGAATCATAACAAATTTATTCATATTCAGAATTTACCCAAAATCGATTTCATATGACTAAAAAAATAAGGTTATCGAAATTTTCAACCATTTCAATTATGTATTTATAAACAACAAATGTTTAAAAAATCATAATTCTGTGCAAAATGTAATTTCAATGATGCTGAATATTTATGATTTTTTTCAAATTTTTCTCACGCAATTTAAATGGCAAATTTGATGATTGAAAATGGATGAATCTATAGTGTGATGTGCGTACCAAACTGTAAAAGGTACTTTGGCTATTTTTTATCCTGCGAAATCCTTTTCTATTTTTGAAGCAGAACACCAGAGGTTTCATTTGAGTTCCATTTGACCCTAAATTTGCGGAAATTTCACAATGATTCTATTAAAAGTCTGGAAACAAAATTCGAAAGTTTATTTTTGGAGAAGGATTGATGAAATAATTGAAAACTTTCAATTTTTGAAAATTGCGAGTATTTTTTATAAAGAATTTATAAACAGTCGATGTTCCAAAAAAATCATTTGTTCGGAATCATAACAAATTTATTCATATTGAGAATTTTACCAAAAATCGATTTCATGCACTTAAAAAAGGTTACCAAAAGTTTGAACAATTCCAATTATTTATTCATAAACAACGAATGTTTAAAAAAATAATAATTCTGTGCAAAATGTAATTTTAATGACGCTGAATAGTCATGATTTTTTTTTTCAAATTTTTTCACACAATTTAATTAACAAATTTGATGATTCAAAATTGTTGAATCAACATGAATTCGTAAAAAGTTGTGAAAGTTGTTCTTGTTGTTTTCAACTTAACACGCATCACCATCATCATACGGGCGTGAAACTCTAAGAATCAAATGACATCTGCATAAGAAGATCATGAAGGGTCAAACGGGATCGTGCGAGTGAGCTCGAATAAAAAAATTTGAGTTTCACTTTCATCGATGATTTCTAATTATTTCTGAAATCATCTGATTTCTTTATGATTTCCACTGATTACTGATGATTTCCAGAAGTCATTAGATTTCTGGTGATTTCTTGCTTGATTTCTAATCGTGTGGACCAATGATTTCCTAAGTGACCAGACCCTCAAGAACAATTAAAAATTTATTATTCTACATCTGCCAGCATGTCTGCTTCAATATAAAAAATCACTCTAAATATTTACAAACTCCAGCACCACTGCTTCAATGAAGCTCTTCGAAGTGTCACCCCGGTCCGTAAATCCAATTCACGTAATTCGTTCCAAAGCGAATGAAGACACCTCACTCCGCTCACTTTCCGGAAAGCTTCCGAAAGTCCAAAAGTGAAAAAGTGCGAAAACACAAAGGAATCGCCTAGAGCGATTTCCGTTGAAAAAAAAAAAAGAAAAAAACATACCTGAGATTTTCGCCTACTGATGCCACCCCATCAATGTTTATTATCGTCTCTGTTTGTGCGTTTTCATGAAGTCCCGAGCTGTGCGTGTCGCTCCGTGAAATCAGTCAAAACAGCGCAATTTAGTGAGGGACCCTAGACCGTTGAAACTCTGAAAAAAAAATGAGAGGATGAACTGTAACATACGGACTGAAAGCAATGAACCCAAATTATTCCGTGAGGTTCCTGGGGCCTGTTGATGGTACCAGAAGACGCGAAACGGAAGGTGCCCCCCGACGGTGTGGGTTAACTCGGCGTTACTTTTACCCGAGATTGCAGATCCAATGGGGCACACCCGCCGCGAGAGAGGATACCAAACAAACTCAGTTTAATGTCTTCATGCTACTTTTTCCTTTCTGTTGGCGGATATCCCTGCATTGATTTTACATAGTCCTTTCAATAATCTACGGAGGGGTAACTCAATGCGGAAGATTTTTGGCCACCTTTGGCCTTCGAATTTCAGTAGCTCATTTTGGCATGGTTAATCGAGGGTGATTGATGCTTTTAGAGAGCATTTTTCGGGGAAAAATTGTATTCGTAAACTTAGCGAAGTCCATTGGACGTTCTCTTCGATTTTCATCAGAGCTGGACAAAATACTCGGTTTAAGTCGACTTAGGTCTCAGTTGAGTTTTTGTTGAATAACTCGGAATTTAAGAAAGATAGCGAAATTTTTGTAAGATCTTTTTCGATTGCATTCACTTTTCTTTACAAAAAAGATTTTTAGGAAAATTTTGCTAACTCCTTTAGAATTTGAGATATTCATTGAGAACTGGTGCTAGAATGGAATTGACTTAAATAGTTTGACCACTTCACTAATGAAATATTCATAACTCATTGCTATTTTGGAGTTATTGAACACCGCAAATGAAATAGAATGCAAATAAATGGACTCAAAGGAGTATTATTTGAAAATAATTTCGATTGTCGACTGATGAAATATGGCAAATTTGAAATAGTATTCAAACAATTCGATCAAGGAACATACTAAAATAATCCGGACAATAATTCAGACAGTTTGAAATAATTCATCGAATGTTCTTGAATTTTTCTTTGCTAGAAAAGACATTAGAACAGAATCAACAATGAGAACTAAGGAACAATAATTAGAAACAACAAATTTTCAAGATATAAAATATGTATACAATATTTTTCATGTAATATCCTCTTATCTACTCCAAAATTCTATCCAACAATATCCTGTGACGTCACAAGATGTGGAATGCTATATAAACTCCTGTTTTTAGTGATAATCACGGCAAATACCCCATAGACGAACAGCGATAATTCATCCATTTAGCTAAATTTTCGTAATTCATTGCAATTACGTCACCGCGAGAGAGCAATGAAGGTGATAACGGATAGTAATAGGAAATTTTCGTAGGAAAAAAAAGTATTTCATGTAAAACCAAATAGTGAAGTGGTGAAATAAAATAGTAAATACTATTTAATTTTCTGTTTCGTTGAAATAAAATATCAAATAACTATTTTATTCCAATTTCAAAAAAATAAATAAATACTATTTAATCGACCGAAATAGTCAACTTGAAATATATATATTGAAAAGTATTTAGTCTTTCTATTTGATTTTCATGAAATAGAGCCCGACTCTGATTTTTATTCAATTTTCTATCAGGTTTTGGCTGATTCTATTAAAAAATTCGCGTTTTTTCCTATAAAGTAGTTCCTACTGAGCATTTTTTAATGATAAAAGTCCAGTAAAATTGCATAATTTTTCAATAGAATCGGTGAAAAGCTAATAAGTTATTTTTCTGTGAACTCTTCGCTTGCAAATTCTATGAGATTTCCCTTAGATTTTTTTCATTCAATTTTTTCAATGAAAAGAGGAGGAAAAATAGAATGGAGAAAACTCGGAAAATTCATATCAAGGAATTCCTATAGAAAATTTCCCAATAGAAAAATTTGTATAAAAAGAAGAAATTCTACAATTTTTTTTCTATAAAGGTTTCTATTCAGCATTATCAATGAATAAAAATGCAGTAAAACAATGAAATTCTTCAACAGAATCGGTCAAAGACCAATCGAATTTTCAATATAACTCCAATAGAATTTTCCTGCAAATTCTCTATAGGTTTTACTATGAAATTTCTCGTGCGTGGGCTCCACTTCAGAAGCTCTTCTCCCGACAAAGCTGGGGGTTTGCAGAGATTGTTAGAGAAATTTATGAGGATAAATGCCTCTTTTTATCACCAGGTTTTGGGAAAAAAATAAAATCATCATGAAACCCCTGAACAGCTGAAATCACCCAAAGAAATATACATCCACCACCCGAGCAGAAGAGTAATAGCTATGATGCGTCCAGAGGGGGTAAACTTTGGTAACAAATACAAAGGGCCCTCCAACCACGAGGGTACCACAGGGACCGCCATCAGTCCACTCAAGCCACCTTATACACTTGTACCATTTCTCATGGCACCCATTGGTGAACTACTCAACGCTTCCAAACCGCAATATTGCGGTTGACCACACAGAATTACCCGAGAGACATCTCAGTGAGATATTCATTGGAAAAATCAGTGGTGATTTACGATACTCACGAATTCTTACCACAACAGAAAGTATATTTATGACGGTTTTCATGTTTTTATTATAAAACTCATTGTGAAAATTCTTGCTCTTCTGTTATTTCGAGAATATACTAAATAAGGTGGATTATTTACGGGGTAGGAGGTGCATCAGGACCCTAAGTAGCATCACTGCTCCACCCTTGAGCCCTGTTAATCCTGTGCTGGGGCAACTTTCGATTCGAATTGAAAGACATTGTTTTCGGAATCTAAAAATTTGTTTCTTCATTCTCTAATTTGGTCAGATGTGACCAAATATCGGGGATCAAATGGAAAAATCATACATCTTTGTTAAAACTATAATAATAGTCATATTTATATACATTAGCAGTTTGCTCAAAATTCAATGAAGAACGAAAAACTTTGGCTACGAAATTGGGATACCCTCAAATAACGATTGAAGCCATACGAGAAATCCTCAACATAAATAATAAAGAAAACATTCTCGCTCTCTTCCTCTTCTTCAGTAAAACTCGTAAGAAACTGTGTAAAGACGCCACGGACTGAAATTAATAAAAATGTCCTGAATTTTTCATGTCGAACAGACAGAATACTATAGGAACTACTATGTGAGCCTCGAAACGAAATAGTGTTAAGCATTATATTAATTACTACTCTGTAAATACGTTAATTGTCTCGACTCTCCATTGTACAAGACTGTACTGGTCTAAACGATGAATAAATTGAATTGAATAAAAACGATTATCTCCTTATATCGTTCAAAGCTTAACCATATTTAGCAAATTTAAAAAATTATAGAATTGATCAGCTACATTTTTCGATTGATGGTGAATAAAATATTTGATAACTCGAAATGTAATTTTTAGTTAACAAGCTAATTCTAACTTGAGGTAGTTGATTTTCGATTATCCAAATAATCGTCAATCTTCCTACCTAAATTATTGGTTAATAGAGTATTTAGAAATTTAAATGTACAAAATGATGGTTATTTTATTATTTAAAATTTTTAAGATTTACTTTAAAAATTGACGAATTAACAATTTCACGGTAATTCTGATTGATTGATATTCCTTCACGGAGAGAAATTTTTGATAAAAATTATCCTACCATTCTATAAAAGTGTATTATGAGTCATCGTTTCCTCATTTCTATCCCGAAATTTAGTAAAAATTAATATATGATGATCAAATTTAATTCTACGTTAGAGAAATTTTATCCTGATAAAAATAAAAATTACCATGCCGGTTGAGTAAAAATTACTGTACCGGTAGGATAAAATTTACC
This sequence comes from Diachasma alloeum, assembly GCF_001412515.2. Taxonomy (NCBI): domain Eukaryota; kingdom Metazoa; phylum Arthropoda; class Insecta; order Hymenoptera; family Braconidae; genus Diachasma; species Diachasma alloeum. Next base: position 264,029 of record NW_021680378.1, on the reverse strand, counting down.
AACCGTTCTAGAATTTTCGTTGTTATTTACATAAAAGTTATTGGACTGGATGGTTAAAATTTATTATGCGTTAGGATAAAATTTCTCTAACGTAGAATAAAATTTCATCATCATATATTAATTTTTACTAAATTTCGAGATAGAAATGAGGAAGCTCATGATACACTTTTATAGAACGGTAGAATAATTTTTATCAAAAATTTCTCTCTGTGCATCGCAGATTTTTGGAAGGAAGGAGTCGTTCTGCTTGAGGATTTTCAACAGCCACTCCCAACAGAGTTTCATGATCCTCACTTCGATGTGGGGGAGATGAAGGTTGGAATTATTAAAATTGAACAACACGACGAGAAAATATTTACTCCCAACGGCTTTATTCCTTCACGCCACCTCAAAATCACAAACAAAATGCCGAAGAATTCTGAAAAAAAATCTTCTTTCGTCGTCCTGAGATAGTTGTCTAAGCAAGGTGTCAATACTGAAGAACGTGTTGACGTGCCTCGCCGTGAAAAATCCACATGGGGTCCGCCGTTTCGGTCCTCCTTTCACGTCATACAGGCGTGTAGACTCCGGGCAACATGAACTGTGCAAACGTGAACTGAAAAAAAGAACAACTATCAATAGTGGGTATTAGGGGACGAAGAGGGAAGATGGCAAAAAGGTAGTTGGCCAGAGCCCGAATTCTGGCCACCAACTTGGCTGCATGAAAAAGTCTCTCTTCTGGTCGTCACGGTGTCCCTCAGTCGTGTCCTCGAGGCTTCAGACGCTATTTCTCCTCTCACTTCAGCGCTCCTCATTGCCAAAAGGGCATGTGTTGGTGGATACCTGAAAAATTTTTCAAAATAACGAACAACTCCATCTCACTCGGACAGTTGTAAATCTCTTGTTCTTGGGGGTTGCATTGTTGGGCTTGGGAGGAAGGGACGGAGGCGAGTATGATGGCTATACGAGAACGGTTGTAAAGTCATCATTCCTGATATATGACGTCTCGAAGGTAGTGCCTTCTTGTGAAGACCAGGAGTGCGTTAAAATTTTCCGAGTTCATGCAATTTTGGAGTAATGGCTTGATATTATCGAGGGGCTTTTTGAATCTGATTATTTTGGCGGGACAGGGGCTCATCACACCTCGGATTTCACGGGGCATGCAATTTCACAGTTCAGGAAATTCGAGGGGAAAATTAGAAAATATTGAGAGTTGATTATCTCATCATATTTGAGGTTTAATATTTTGACCCTTGAAATTTCACTCGTAATTTTTGGGATGTTTTATACATTTTATTTTTGGGAATATAATGTTGGGATTGATTGTTGACACTTCCAAAATCTCAATAATGCGGTTTATTCAATAAAAATTATCAAAAACTTGTGCAGGAAGCGGATAATGACGTGACAACTCCCTGTACTTCGTAATTGACTCACGACGCGGCGCAACTTCCGCTCCGTAATAAATTAATTTATTAATTTATATTATTTCCAAACTTAAATGATTTAAGTTTGGAAATATTTAAATATGTATGATAACGGTTGGAAAAAATATTGTTGTAATAATTCTATCACAACTCCCTCTACATCGTGTTGACTCACGACGCGGCGCTGCCTCCGCTCCAGGGGCTTGGGGCTTGGTGATGTCGTAATGAGATTATCGAGGGGCTTTATGAATCTGATTATTTTGGCGGGACAGGGGCTCATCACACCTCGGATTTCACGGGGCATGCAATTTCACAGTTCAGGAAATTCGAGGGGAAAATTAGAAAATATTGAGAGTTGATTATCTCATCATATTTGAGGTTTAATATTTTGACCCTTGAAATTTCACTCGTAATTTTTGGGATGTTTTATACATTTTATTTTTGGGAATATAATGTTGGGATTGATTGTTGACACTTCCAAAATCTCAATAATGCGGTTTATTCAATAAAAATGATCAAAAACTTGTGCAGGAAGCGGATAATGACGTGACAACTCCCTGTACTTCGTAATTGACTCACGACGCGGCGCAACTTCCGCTCCGTAATAAATTAATTTATTAATTTATATTATTTCCAAACTTAAATGATTTAAGTTTGGAAATATTTAAATATGTATGATAACGGTTGGAAAAAATATTGTTGTAATAATTCTATCACAACTCCCTCTACATCGTGTTGACTCACGACGCGGCGCTGCCTCCGCTCCAGGGGTTTGGGGCTTGGTGATGTCGTAATGAGATTATCGAGGGGCTTTATGAATCTGATTATTTTGGCGGGACAGGGGCTCATCACACCTCGGATTTCACGGGGCATGCAATTTCACAGTTCAGGAAATTCGAGGGGAAAATTAGAAAATATTGAGAGTTGATTATCTCATCATATTTGAGGTTTAATATTTTGACCCTTGAAATTTCACTCGTAATTTTTAGGATATTTCATACATTTTATTTTTCGTGAAGATAATGTTGCACTGATAGAACGGATTAGTTATATATTGTTAACGAATGGATTTTGGTTGGAGGTTAGCGTCTATTCGGTCTCACCAAATTTTCATTCGTTAATAGTTAACGATTATTCATTTGGTCAAATTCAACTCTATCATTTATTAATAGTTAACGAATCTCGTTTGGAATAAATGAATCATTCTATTAGTGTGGGATAGATTGTTGACATTTCTAAAATCTCAATACGTGAGAAATTCTACAATTTTATCATTTCATTTATTCAAGAAAAATGTACGAGAGATGGCGCTAACGTACCGGAGTTGTGACGTCATTCAAGGTCATCTGATTATTTTAAAAAGATCTTTTCAATCCGTTTTTTTTGTTATAAAAAAAATATTCTCAGAAAATTTTACTTTGAGTTCATACATAATTTGACACGAATTATGGAATAAAAAAATTAGGGAAATTCGTAGAATTTTTCCATCCGAAAAAAATCATCTTGAATATTCGGAAAACACCGGAAATGCAGAAAACGTCCTTCTCGAGTCCCTCCATCCGGCGAAGGCATGCTCTCGGTTCCTTCGCGTGACGGGTCTCTCCCGTCATAAACTCATAAAATAATAAAAACATAAATATTCGTCATTATCGCCGATAATCCGCATTGTCCGGGGCCCGAGTCAGACGCGCGCTTGCGAGAAAAAATATCGTCCACCCCTTTTTCCCTTTTTTCGGGTCCAAGGATATAGCACGGACGTACTCTTCCTGAACCCCTGACAAAAAAAAATCGGGGAGGCAAAAAAAAATTGTGCCTGCGTTGGCAAAAAGATTTGTCACCCCTTTTAAAATATCTCAAGATGTACAATTTTTTCCCCGGGGTTCCCGGTACTGGGGGAAAAATTTATTGCTGTTTGGAGAAAACGGAGCAGAAGGCATTGAGAAACAGGAAAATTCAATGTTGGGAAAAAATGTTTTCGTTCCACTTCATTCAAAAATTCACAATTGGACGAAAAAATCACTGAACCTTTCAATTTCAGTCCAATTATTCCGGGAAAATCAATGAAAATCAATAATTCTGATGTATTTTTAAATTTTTGAATAATTGAAAATTCCGCGTAATTTTGTGAGAGAAAATATTAGCTATGTTCAAAAACTATATGTTCCACGTGAGAATATTTGATAAAGTGGAACAGATTGACTTGATGGAAATTAACCAACAAAAATTAAATTTTTGTTGTGATCATCGGAAATATCCCTAGAAGAATTCCAGCTGTTGGAAAAGTATAATCTATTGTACAATAGTCATTTGATCTGAGAGAACTCCATAGGTTTATACCATAGAAAGAATAAATTGACGAGAAAATAAAAATAAAAAAAAAACAAATTAGCCTCTCCAAATTATTTAGTTTTGCCAATAACGCAGTTTTCGGCAAGAAAATTCAGTGGCGAAACGGTAAACCGGGTAAAGCCGATTTTGACTTTTGACTATTTTTTAATAAATATCCCGGAATCTAAGAGAGATAGAAAATTTTTTCGCATTACCTTTTTTATAACCCTCAATTGGCTCTACAAAAAAGGTAATACCAAAAAAATTTTTATCTCTTTCAGATTCCGAGATATTCGCTAAAAACTGGCCAATAGTCAGAATCGACTTGACCCGGTTTACCGCTTCGCTATTGAATTATAGTTTCCTCTTGAAATTACCAATGGTTCCATGGAATTTTTAATGTTCATTGGACAAAGATATACACTACTCAATAACATTCACTTGATTAAACCGGAGCCTCATATAATTCAGTAGCGAAGTGGTAAAACGGTACAAGTTAATTTTGACTATTGACCAGTTATCAATGAATATCTCGGAATCTAAGGGGGAAAGCAAAATTTTTGTTATAACCTTTTTTATAGACTCGATTGAGAGCTACAACAAATGTATTTACGAAAATTTCGTTATCTCCCTTAGATTCGGAAATATATCTCAAAAACTTAACTGGGAGATAAGTCGACTTACCGTTTACCACTTCGCTACTGAATTCTTGAAAGAACGAATGTATCTACTCGAAAGACATAAATGTCTCACGAGAACAATTACTGCTGCGAAAATTCTCATCTTTTGGTGGAAGCTTTCTTTTTTGTTTACAAGTAAATTGATTAGAACCCGGAAAACTCATTTTTTCACTCAGTGTATTGACACTTCCAATGAAAATTCTTGTACAAGTAGAGGAATTTTCCTTTTAAGTGAATTAGGATTTTTTTAAACAGCTCACGATAAATTTGAAAAAAAAGTCGTTACGCTTTAACCTCGTCACTCCCCCATTGGTGATGAGTTCGAGTAAAAGGAGAGAATCCTTCCGCGGATGCTGCTAAATTATTTCTCACGATGCCAAACGATCCCATCGAAGAGCTCTCCAGTGACCCCGTACGATCGCTTGTTTTTATTATTTCCACCCAACTTTCCTTTCATTCGTCAACTTTTTTTCCATCAGCTTGAACAATTCATTCCCCTTGTCCGTCGTCTTTTGAACTGCGTACAAGTTGAGATTGTATATCGATTGCTGTTTTTGCGGGACGATCGATCAAGCGAAATTTCCGCTGGAATTGCAGACACAGGGTTTTATTTCTTGCCGATGAAGAAAGCAATGCATTTTAATACCCATTTTACGTATTCTTGAAGTTATGAAATTTTCAAAAATTTCTGTACATGTTCATTTACGAGAAAAATTCTGTTGAATTTCTATTCAATTTCTATTGAAAATTCTGTCAGTTCTTGGAAGATTTTGGTAAAGAAGTTCGCAGTTCTATTGCGCATTTTTACATAAATTTAATCTAATTTAATCTTTCTATAGAACTTTTGCTATTGAGACATTTCCTATAAAAATTCTCCCAAACATTAATTTTATGAGCGTTTTCTACTTGATGTTTTTTCCTCTCGTCATTGAAAAAATTAAAAAAATCTGTGAAAATTTGAGCTTAGAAATTTCTATAGAAATTCCTCTATAGAATGAGTTCTATAGCAAAATTTGCAACCGAAATATTTTATAGAATATTTTCTACTGAAAAAATGGTGCAGATAACCAGCGGAATTTTTCAATAGAATCGGCAGAAGTCTATAGAAAATTCTATTGGATTCCTATTGGATTTCTATTTTCAATAGAAATCTAATAGAATATTCTATAGACTTCGGTTGATTCTATTGAACGATTCCAGAAGTTATCAGCACCATTTTCTCTATCGAAAGTATTCTATAGAATTTTTGGGTTGTAGATTTTTTCATAGAATACGCCAAATAATATATTATGTCATCATGCGATAAAAGTATTATCTGGCGAATGTGATTAATCCTCGCCTTCGGCTCGGATTATAATGCCACATTCGCCAGATAATGCTTTTATCGCCGTGCGACATACGGTTTTTTCGGGCCTAACGACATAAAATTTATTTTTGGCGTATTTTACTGAAGAGTAGAATCTATTTTATACAGAAAAACAGTACAATGTCATTTTTCTTCTTAAAATTTTCTATTTTGAGATATTTTCTATCGGAATTCCTCAGCATAAATTTTCCAAGTTTTGTCCATTCTATTTTTTCCTGTTTTCATTAAAAAATTAAAAAAATTGGGAAATTTGAGCCGAGGAATTTCTATATATAAAACATCAGCAAAAACGAGTGTCTGAATTTCACACACTTTTTGTAGACATCTCTCAGACACTAAAAAACGTCTGAATAAAATGAAAACGTGTCTAAATTTCAGACGAACCGGTGCCCAATCATCTTAATTCATGTTTGAAATTCAAACAAATTATCATTTTGTTCAGACGTTTTTTAGTGTCTGAAAAATGTCTACAAGGGGTGTATGAAATTCAGACATTTGTTTTTGCTGTGATCTCAATACAACGAGTTTCACAGAAAAACCGAATTCCATTCATCTAATAGAAAATTCTACAGAAATCCAATAGTATTTTCTAGCGAATTCCCGATTTTTCCTTCAACTTCCAGTTAAAAATTCCATAATTAAAAATCAGTAACTTCGGTACTTGAATTAATCAATTCCCCCACTAGCGGCACCAAAAATTCCGAAAATTGATAATGATTATCGTCAGTTATGATTGAAGAAGCCCGAAAAAAATCCCTCAAAAGTTGAATGAAACGAAAACAATGAAGTAACTACAAAAAATCATAGAAACGAAACGCGGAGAAGGGGTGAGTAATCTCCTCCTGGATTTCCGTCGGTCAATCACACCGTGCGGTTGTTTCATCAGAGACTTGAGCCCAGCATACACACAGGAGTCAAGTGAGTTAGAAGAGAGGAATAATATATCCTTGGACCTCACCGCGGTAGGTCTCCAAGTGAGATTGATCATTCCATCCTTCTTTAACCTTTGATGTAAACGCCACTTCATTCCTCTCAATTGGCTTCTCATTTCTTCCTTCATTCGTTTCTTTTTTTTTCTTTTTCATTCTCAATTTTTCAGGTAGTGATGTCGGTGGTGTAGGTTGTTTCAAGTTGGGGGCCCTTTTTCCCCTCCAATACAATCAAGTGTCTTTGAGTGCGCACAACTAAGGCGCCGCTACCGTCTGCTGCAATTCACCTTCGATCATCAGGAAAAGGTTTGTACACAGTGAGGTTGTAATAATAAAGTGGACTGTATTTTATCGCTTCGGGAGGGAAAAAAAATTACTGAAAGAGGATTTAAAAAAATTAAAAGAGTATCCTTTCCCTAGAAAGGGGAGGACATGAGTTGGAGAGGATCTGAGGAGGATAAATAATTTCAAGAACTGTTCAAAAGTACGAGGTGGACAGCTGTGGGCGTCGCCATCTTGGTTGATATCCCTCCCCCTGACAGAAGGCGCTTTCAAGATGGTGGCGCCTCCACCTCGTATTTTCAAATATTTTAAAAAATTATTTAGCTTCTTCAGATAATCCTCAATTCACTCCATCTGAATTCTATAGAATGAACAAATATTTTAAGCCATCTTTTGGATTTTGAACATTTTAAATCTATAATAAGAATAATACTTTTAACGGTTCAGTACTTTCCTCTAAAACATTTCGAAAAAATGGGTATATTTTCACGTATTTATAAGGGTTGGAGAGGACAAATAATTTTTTAAAATTTTCAAAAATACTGGGTAAACAGCTGTGGGCGCCGCCATCTTGCTTGGTTACCCCTCCCCTTGTCGGAAAGCGCTTTAAAGATGGTGGCGCCGCCACCTCGTATTTTCAAACATATTGAAAATTTATTTAGCTTCTTCAGATAACCCTCAATTTACTTCATCTGGTTTCTATAGAATGAACAAATTTTTTTACCCATCTTCCGGATTTTTACAACGCCTTTTGGCTGAGAGTTCATGGCGCAAAGTTGTTCCCCCCCTTTTAACATATCTTTATTCTGGAGAGAGAAAAGCGACACATTGTTATAAAAATTCGTCAGTAAAAAATTAGAGAAAATTTTAATTCTATAATAACCATCGTTATTGATACTATCGTATAGATACATGATTTCGTCAATAGAAACGTTGAATGATAAATATTCTATAGTAAAAATTCCTCGGCTGAAATTTTCAAAATTTTTTATTTTATTTTTTTAATGAAAAAAAAAAATGATGTGAAAAAATTCGTTCAATTCATGTCGAGGAATTCCTATAGAAAAGATGAAATTCTGGGGATTTCCTATAAAATATTTTCGGTTGGACATTTTCTACAGAAAAACGCCATCGGCAAAAAACTAATACAATTTTCAACAGAAAATTTTAAAAATTCTATAAAATTTCTTACCGAATTCGCGCGGTTTTTCTGTGAAATTTTTTCCTGCGTGATAATTTAAATACAAAAAATTGAAGTTTTCTATCTCGTATAAGAAAAAAAAAGATTGCTCTGACCACTAAAAAATAGCCGATTGTCTACTGTGGTATTGGATGCACAACGCTCTAACCAACGAAATGTTCTCATCCATCAACGTGGAAACGTGTCGAGTCACTCCTGGGATCGCTCGAACGAAACCGTTGACACGGATATACACATATAAATCCCCTCACCCTCTCGAATACAATTCTCATTAACACAAATTATTGACTCTGTCGAACATACGCCTAAAGAGTCTCAAATATTTTGTACTTGTGATAATTACCACTTCACGCCAATTTAATAATTAATAATTTTTGAATTATTGATTTAATAACTACTAATTTAATAATTAAATTATTAACTACTAAGTTATCATATTAAATTACTATTAATAAATTACTTTATATTTTAAATGCTCTGTATTAATTATTTAGACTAATGTTTAATGCATAAAAAAATGGATTTCGCAATTATCTAAAAATGTTTTCATCTTGTTTTAATTTTTCTGAATTTTTCTTTTTTCATTGTGTTTCGTGCGTATGTATGACAATATGGCCTACCGCATTTACACTTGAGACCAATTTAAAGGATCGTTTCACATTTTCGCTATACTTCACGGCGGAAAGCGTCGCAATGGTAAAGCGAGCGAGAAGTGAGGCGAACAGCGGATGATAAATAGAGGACCACACGCGTCAACTTGCATAAAAATGTATGAAAATAATGTCAAAAATTACAAATTTTTCCGTCCCCTCTATTTAATTTTCATTTCGAAAAGATGGAAAAAAATTATCGACAAGTCTTGAGAAAAACCGTGGACTTCATGAAGTTTATCATCTCTCCATTGTTCATTGAATCAACCGGATGATGCTTGGAGTAATTGTAATTAACAAATAATCAACTCGACGAGAGACAAAGACGAGGATTGAAGAAGGAGCAGTGTCATGCTTCCTTGATGACATTAGTTTCGGTCAATACATACGTTTCTCGTAATTGAAAAATTTCCCTGTCATGCTCATTTTGTTTTGTACGTGTGGTACTAAAACAGTTGGTGCAACAGTATCACATTTACAAACAATTGTTCTTGTAGTAAAAGACAAATCGAAAAATGATCATTTCAAAAGGCTCAGATTACCTTGAATGACGTCACAACTCCGGTCCGTCAACGCCCTCTCACGTTGACTCAGCGTCTTCAAAAATTAAATGTGCGGTCAAGAAAAATGAGGTTGTGGTATGTCGTTGTGGAATCAGTTAGAAAACTATTTCAGACTATAGACAGATGGATAGAAATGTTCGTTATTCATTCCTATAGGAATGAATATCCTATAGCGGATACTACACTTTTAGAAAAAATAGTATATTTCGTAACGAGTGCAAAAAACATTTTTTCACGAGTTACGAACAATATTTTTCATCACAATGTGGCGGAAATTGGACTTTTAGGCACGCGGAGCGTGCCGACTACTAATTGACTACTAATTTTCAGGAAAGTGACACTGAATGGGATTTAGGGGGAAAAAAATCGTGAAATTTCAGGTATCGCTGAAAATTCCGTAAAATTACAGAATTTTAAGCAGCTTAAAGACGAGAATTCCTCAATTTATTTGAATATTCGGTGCCAAATTACATTGAATTTTTAGTGAAATCTGAAATTTTATAATTTTTTTCCCCCTAATTTGCATTCAGTGTTCCCCTGTCCGAAACATTCAAGAATATATTTACCGGAATTTCCTGGTTTTCTATTCATTTTACAGGGAAAAATGGATCTGAAATTTACAGTTCTCTCTGGTTTTTTCATGAAATTCTTAATTTTCAATGACGAAATTCCTTCAAATTTCAGTGGTAATTAAATTAGATAAAAATTTCCAAAGAGTGTAATGGAAATTTCGGACAATTTTTTTTAATAATGTAGCGTTTTGATGTCGTTCTGTCATTGCTCATTCTCATGAAAAACAACATGAGAACGCGTAATTTCTCCGCCGTCTTGACAGTTTCCAATGCATGCTTTTTTTACTTGAGGAAACATGATCTTCTAAGGAGAAACCAATATTGAATAAAATGCAACTGTTATTAGTGAGGTGTTAAGACACCCTTAATCGTACAAAGAATGGTTTTATTTATTGATGTTCTGAAAGTCTAAACTATCGAGTAGGGATATTCCATGAATTACAGTCGCGCTATTTTTGGAAAATTTTTTAAATTTAAAATCGCAACTAGGTTCTTAGCGACTTTCCTATTTACCACTTATGGGAATGAGATATATGCAGCACTTATATCTAGCATATATTTGGCATACCACATTTTTGGCCGAAAATATATCTGAGATATATTGCAGATATATGTTAAATATTTTACATCGAGATATATGTGTATATTTATATCTAGGATATATCTGGCATATGACATTTTTGGCCGAAATATAAGTAAAATATACTGAGATATATTTCCGGATATATGTTTTTTCCGTGAGGGACTAACGATGAAATAAACGTGAAGTTGTTTTATATCGAAATATCTCGAAACTGCCTGATCGCTAATGCTCAATTCTGATTGGTCAATGAGTCACGTGAAAGAGTCGCTGCAAAAAAATCCCCGGTATTTGCAAATTCTTCAAATGCCAAAGATTTTTGTACGTCATATTTTTCATTCTTTCATGTGTGAAGTTAATTTTTAAATCAAAACATATTTAAATTGCCTAATTGTTGATCAGGAGAAAAAAATTTTATTTCTAAATGTTTTTAACTCACAAATTATTCTTCACTTCCCAAATTTTAATTTTTTCATATTTATCATACGCAAAAATGATCAAAATTTTCATACATAAATTCTATAACTCTACAAAATTCATGAAAATTCTTCGGTTTCCCAAATAATTCGAGAAAAATCTTTGAAGATCTACGATTATCTGGAAAACTGAAATTTTCCGAAGAATTCAAGAACTTTTTTCAGTTTTCTAGGAAATCAATTCATAACCCTCCACTCATTTTTCAATAATTACAGATTTTAATCAGATTATTTTAAAAAGTAAAAAAAAGAAATAATCGAAGATTAAAAATTATTCACTGATGTTTCACTCTTCATTCCCTTAATTCTCTTTCAGTCATTGTCAATACTTATAGAACATGTATGGGTATATATGAAGTTTAATAAATTCGATTTCTTCATTTTCACAACGAATAGATAAGCGCGCGGACAGGTCTGGTCGTTGAAAATTTGGTACATTTCGTCAAGATTTCATTTTGGTTAATAATTTATTACAGTAGATGGTATATTTTCATAAGTTTGAGTATAGAATTCCTGAATTGTAAACGATAAAGTTCAATAGTTTCTTCATGAAAATAAAATATAAGAATCAAATTCAGTAGCAAGTAAACTTGCACAAAATTTTTTACAACCGAATACCACCGAGATTACTGATTTACCACGCACCAGGGCATCCGTCATCTCCCGGTACTAACACCATCATTCCACTTCCACATCCTCTTACACAGCATGTTTGTTTCTGCTACGTGTATTCCGGTAGTCACTGATAGAAGTACTCATAAAGTCGACAAGAAAAGTGGCAAATGGATGATGCCCCCCCCTCCCCCCGCCCCTCGCTGCGCCAACAGAAGTCCCTGGGTGTGAAACGTCCTCGAGGAGACCCTGAAGTTATTTCCTTTTTCTGATCGTTATTGTCATTTTCTGGGTTCTCTCGGAACACCAGTTGCATATAATCCATTGCACATTTTATCGTCATATTTTTCTTCTATTCATCTTCCTGATTTTTCCATTGTTTCTTCATTATCATTTCGCGTATATAAATTTGAAGTCGTAAAAATTACACGAAAATCCATTAATTAGCTCTCACCAAACTGATTTAGAATACAGAAAAAATAATATTTTTTAAAAAGGTAATGGAAAAACTTTAAAAAAATTAAATGCCTCTATTGAGTCATCTTCATGGATTTTGAGGTTAATGCAATATTTTCACGGCAATAGTCCCGAGGAAATACTGTTAATAGTCCCCAAGAGTCGAGCTTTCTCACCCGAAAAATCCAATTTTACAAAAATATTGGCTCGATAATGAGAAAATACTTGCAGCGTCACTTGGTCGGTTGGATAAAAAGATTCAGGAGGCGGTGGTGGTGGCGCATAGCGGCAGACCCCACCAACTCCGGAGACGATGTCCCACGCCCTCGTGAGGCCAACGAGCGAGTGAAAAAAAACTCGAGCTGTTGAGAGGAAAAAAAGGCCCTGGCAAAGGGGAAAAGTAATAGAAAAGTAAAAAATGAAGCAATTCAAACTGTTTCTCATCACCTCAGTGTCTAACTCCTGCCTCTAGACCTGTGTGATCTTGCAATATCAGTAACAAAAAAACTTGTACGAAAAAAAAAATGGAGAAGTCCATCAATAATTGGGCTACTGAGAGACGCCTGCCCAATTTTTTTTTGCCTGAAAATTCGAGAGTTTTGAATATGACTCTGTATTTTTTTTTCGTAATTTTTTTTTGTTTTTCGGGGCACGAGAGGGAGAAAGGTGTGCGGCAATTCGAACGATCAAAGGACGAAGGATAATATCCTCTCTCGTACCGACGCTTCGTCATCGTTTAATTTAAAAAGCTACCGGTCTATACGACGCGGTACTTCTGCATCTCGGCCTCATGCAGGTGTGAAATACGCGCATTCTTCGGTTCATCGTATCAACACCCAATAAGTGTACACAGTGAATACACATATATGAACCTTGTAATTACGTGAAAACACACATTATGGTATTTTATTGACGCCATTTTATATGAGATTATAGAATCGTTGAAAATATTTTTATTGAAGAATGAGAATTTGACCCTGAAAACTTTGCGTCGTGAATTCCTGGGCAAATGAGGATGAAAAAATCTGAAAGATGGCTTAACCATTCAATAATTTCATGTAAAATAACGTCACGAAAAAAAATTATGTACTTTTACGTATTTATAAGGTCTGGAGAGGATAAATAATTTTAATGAATGTTCAAAAACACGAGGTGGACAGCTGAGAGCGCCGCCATCTTCCTCGGCTACCTCTGTCCGTGCCGGAAGGCGCTTTGAAGATGTCGGCGTCTCCATCTCGTATTTTCAAACATTAAAAAAAGTTATTTAACCTCTTCAGATAATTCTCGATTCACGTCATCTGGATTCTATAGAGGGAACAATGAAAATTCAATAGAAATTTGATGGAATAGAAAATTCTATATGATTTTCATTGAATTTCTTCTTTCTTTCTATTGACGAATTCCAAGGCTTTGTGCAGGTTTTTGAATATAAAATGTCCAATAAAAATTATTTTATTGAAGAAACCAGTAGAACTTCACCTTTCCGTAGAATTTTTTTAATTGAGACATTTTCTATAGGAATTTTTTGACATGAATTTTCCAAAATTTTTCCACTCTGTTTTTCTTTTTTTTCATTAAAAAAATAAAACAAAAACTTTGCAAATTTCAGGCGAAGAATTCCTATAGACAATATCTGAATAGAATAAATTGTATAGAAAAATCAAATTCTATTGATTTTGTCTATAGAATCTATGCCCTTTAACATTTTTATTGACGAAACTAATGGAAAATTCAATAGAAATCTAATGGAATAGAAAATTCTATACGATTTCTATTGAGTTTCTATTAGTTTTTGGCAGATTTTAATGAAAAATTCCGCAGTTTTGTGCACGTTTTTCAATAGAAAATGTCCAATAGAAACTATTTTATTGAAAAAATCATTAGAATGTCGTCTTGCTATGCAATTTTTTTTATTGAGACATTTTCTATAGAAATTTCTCGATGATAAATTCCATTAAAAAAATCGAAATCGCTTAAATTTTTTCTATAAAATATTTCCCATTGAACATTTCTATTTGAAAAAAATACACAATAAATTCTATAGATACTTGTATTCGCTAGGTTTTTCTAAATAAATTTTCTTTGTACCTGATTCTTTATTGGAATTTATTTCAAGACACTTGACATTGAACTGTTTGTTCCTAAGAAAATTTTTCCAATGTGAAGGTCTCTTTTTCATTAAATACAATACCTTCACTTCAACCTTAGATACCGCCCCGAAGAAGTGAACAAAAATCCCTGGGAAATTCCCACTCAACGTAACAATAATGAATAATGAAAGGAAAAAAATTAAGCGAAAAATGCATCACACGTAACCGATCCTACCTATGGTTTCACGTTATTCAGCTAGTCTATCGGTTTGTTTTTGTCAGTCACTAGTCGATGCAGTTTGCATCTTCCCTTTCGCCCTCCCGTATGGAGTTGAATCCGGTAGCCAATCGCAATCCGATACGCCTCGGCGATCCCTCACCCAGGGTGGGTAACGGCTTGGCCAACTTAACGCGCACGATCGCCCAACAAACGATCCGAATCACGATTGAACGATCCATATCGATCGCGCCGGTGTTCTCAGCACCTCACCACGTAATTATCTTCGTTATGTAGACTCTTTCTCAATTCTCACAGATTTTGCTCTGATTTTTTTTTACAATTAATCGCATCGGGATTAGAATGTGTTGATGAAGATAGAACAAAACATTTAATAATTTTGTATTTTTATTTTTATAATTAAAAACAAGTGGGAAATTGCGTTTGTCACAGTGTAGTCAAACTGTTTTGGCTGATAAATTAGTAATTGGATTCATTAAAATAATTATTTTTCCAGTTATCAAAATACACACACACACACACAGGCGTGCATACTTTCTAAAAAAAAAGCATGGACAATATCTCAAATCGAAAATGAGAACTCGAACATGGCCGATATTTCGAATGAATGGAGAAAGTAAGGCGGTTTTCATAAGTACAATCGTCTTGCGTCGAATTTTCATGAAGTCCGCCTAACACTTAAAGGAGAATTGAATGCCATTCTATGAAGCATGAGGAAAATAAAATAAGGAGTCTGAGGAAAATAAAATAATTCTACTTTCTTAATATTGCGTTTACTAAGATTTTCTTCGAACAAAGTTGATTAGAATTAATAGCTTTAATTATGAGATTATCTCACATTTTTGGCGTTAAGGACAGAAGAATCTGAATGCAATATAGTGAAAATGATGATCGATTTTTTCACTATGAGCTAATAATATTAATATCCAAATACAATATTTCTGATATGAATAAAAAGAAGCTGTCACTCAATATTCCAAATGAAGTTTTAATTTTTAATTTGGTGCTGAAAACACGAGACGACAATATTCTAAGCACGGAATTATATTGATGAGATGAACAACAGATAAATTGAATTACCCTGTGAACTAACTAAACATTGATAACAGTGTGGACACGCACTTTTACCAAAGTATCAACAAACATTGAATTCCAGAAATTCACACTCTAAAGTGTGTTCCAGAAAGAATTGAATTGTAATTATGATTAAAATCCCATTCAGTGAGGATAGGAATTAGAATAGAAGCAAAATCATTTATTGTAGTATCAAAATTTAACAGTTGATAAATCGGAACACACGATTCTCATCGGTGGTGTTACTTTTTGCAATAAAAATGATTATAAACAATTAATTGAAAGAAAGAACACCGCTTAGTGGTTTAAAAATAGCATATTCCAGCTCCTATCGCCAGAGTTAGTTATTCTGACCCAAAAAATTGGAAAAAAATTGAAATATCGAAAAACAAAATCCCAAAGTTTATGTATACATATCACACTCCATTGACTCTACAATCCCGGAATTAACGTCAAGGATTATCCGAAAGTTTTGCCAATTCCGAGCATTCAGTTTGCACCAACAGTCCGCCTAATCTTCCCCTAATACTGTCCCTCCGGTCCCTCTGGCCAAAAACGCAATGTCAATTCTGATGTTAATCCCACCGGGATTATTCCCCATCCCGCCCACTTTTTTTGGAGGTTTGAGGGCTCCCGAGGGGCCCTCCAAGACGGAGCATTGATGCACCAGTCGAAGACGCCTAATTCAGCGACAATACGAGGGGATGAACACGGCTGCGGTGGATGCAAACAGCGATTGGGGGATGGGGCTGGAGGAGAAGGGGAAAACAGCAACCACAACCAAATGCGTGACCACGTGAATAATAACACTCTGGTTACCGCGCCATAATGATCGTACCTCGAACAATAAAAACGTCGAAAATTTGTCTACTTAGGTATTCATCGTCACTCACCACGCCCAAATTTTCGGGGTGAGTTCTCAAACGAATTGCTAATCCTTTTGGTGAGGGATTTCATGGTGGGTTCCATAAGCTATTGGTGACCGGGAAAAAACAACTGAGAAATAGCCTTCGTCACAATATAATTGATATATTTTTGGTAATAAATTAGGAGTTTGCTTGTTTGGTTTATTGAAAGCCAGGTGATTCGATAAAAGACACTTCTTGAGAGCAATTCAATAGCGAAGTGGTAAAACGGTTCAAGTCGACTCATCTCCCAGTTGAGTTTTTGAGGAATATTTCGGAAACTAAGGGAGATAGCGAAATTTTCATAATTACATTTTTTGTAGCTCCCAACTGGCTCCACAAAAAAGGTTGTAACAAAAATTTAGCTATCTCCCTTAGATTCCGAGATATTCATTGAAAACTGGTCGATAGTTAAAATTAACTTGTACCACTTTACCACTTCGCTATTGAATTATACTTGGTTTTTACTAAGGATGTCCAAGTATTTTTTACAGTTTGGTGCAGACCACACTATAGATTTCACCAACCATTTTCAGTCTTCAAATTTGTCAATTAAATGAATTTTAATTTTTTTTCTAACGGGTCAACATCGAGATTCAAATTCCAGAGCTGAGGAATATTTCATGAGAATCAAGTAGAAAGACTATTCCAAATGGTTCAGTACGGTGAAAGACTATTTGAAATATATATTTCAAGTTGACTATTTCGGTCGATCAAATAGTATTTATTTATATGGCTTTTTGAAATTGAAAAAAAATAGTTATTTGATTTTTTATTTCAACGAAATAGAAAATGAAGTATTGTAGTATTCACTACACGGAGAGAATATAAAACCTAAAAGTACGATCTGAACATAGTAATTTAGGACTATGCCGAAATGACTTTAAAATTTCATTCATCTCAACCGAATTTTTACTCGTGTCAAAAATTTTAGTTTTCA
>NW_021680378.1:223233-246671 GCF_001412515.2 Diachasma alloeum | reverse complement strand
ACGCAATTCATTTTGTTAATTTAATAAAAGTGTTTAATGAAAATAATTTTTATATTTAATAAAAATGTTCAATGCAAATTGAAGAGAAAAATAATTGGAGTAAAATTTATTTTCTTATCGCTCCCGATTCCCGGAATTTAGGCTTACCGTGAGCGCCTGGTGGGGGAAGAGAAATACAGTCCCATTCTCAGAATCGGCTGCCCCTACAGCCCCGTGAGTGCGACTATAACGAGAGTCTACTGTATAGGCCGAGCCGAAGGCTCGGCCTACAAAGCCACATTCGTCAGAAAATACTTTGTGGACCTTGTGATGAAAATAACTATTTATTCTACCACTTTCTATTATACTGACTCGCAATTTTTTATCTTCAATAGTAAATTTGGAGTATGGCGAGGATGGTCCGCGATTATTATGCTCACATACTAAAAAATAATTTTATATTTTTTCCGTGTATTTTATTTCTGTATTATCCCCTGGGCTATTCTACACGGTTAACCTTAGATGTTTTTAAGGCATAAAAACATAGTAATAATAAAAAAAACTTGAAACTTGAAACTTGACATTTTTATATTGTTTTTGGGGGATAATTATTCAATTATTTCCCTCATATAGAGGTCCGGAAAGTCGATGGATAGCATATAGCATCCCGCTTTCCAAGTAATTTATGCCTTAAAAACATCTAAGGTTAACCGTGTAGAATCGCCCAGGGGATAATACAAATGTTTAATATACCGGTGAAAATTTCTTTGATTGTGGTGTATTTTATTTCACTATTTCACAATGTGATTTTACATGAAATTTTTTTTTTTCTACGAATATTTCCTTTTCTAATCACTTAGCACATTCATTGATTTCTCGCTGGGACGTAATTGCAATCAATTACGAAGAATTGGCTGAGTGGACGAATTATCGCCGTTCCTCCATGGGTTATTTGCCGTGATTATCAGTAAAGACGGGACTTTAGCATTCCACATCCTGTGACGTCACACAATAATGTTGGATAGAATTTTGGAGTACGAAAGAGGACATTACATAAAAAATTCATATTTCTCATATGCTAATAATTTCGTTCGTAACGTATTTTATGTCTTAAAAAATTATTTCTCATTATTGTTTCTCAGTTCTCATTGTTGTTTACCTTCTAATTTCTTCCCCGAGGCGAATATTAGGACCTGAATTCCCCCTTGAACACCTATCATGAGTAGGAGGACCAGGATGAAGTTAGGGTGTATTTACATTCAGAAAGACCCCCTGGTTTCCGCCTGAACGTGCGAATTATTTCCAAATTCCGAGGGTTCAGGAGGAAAACAGGAGGTGTGTTAAACCTATTTATCGCCTCCACCCCCTAAAATGTTTTCCACTCCATCCCTCCTGGAAAGAACCTACAAACCCTTTCGAGGTATTTTTTTTTAATTTTTAATTATTAACATGAGAAGTACGGGTGAAAATTAAGGTCATACACAAGGGTCATATATAAGGGTCAAACATATCGGTCAAAAACGACAGTCAAAAATAAGGGTGGGAATTTCAGTAATTTTCACCGCAAACAGAAATGAACAAAATAGTGAGCTACTCAATCATCCTGGCTATCAGGGTTAATTCAGGGGATTTATGATTCATTTTCATTCGACAGGAGGAGAAGGGGGAAAAAAGTATCAGTTGAGAAGGGTTTTACGCCTTTAGGATGCTGCAGGATCATATAAGGAGTTATTCAGGATGTATAGGGTGAAGAAAGGAGGAAAAAATATCTCAAGGAGGTAATAGGGGGGAATAAGGTACAGATATTCGACTCGGGAATTCTGTCGAATCATTCGCAGGAGAATTGCGAGAGCAAAAAAATAATGCAATCCTCCTGCCGAAAAAACGATCAAGAGCGACTGGAATTAATGAAAAAAAGATGAAGAACGTGATAAGCTCATGCGAAAAGGTGCGAACTGCGGAGGGGAGACTCTCGAAGAAGATCGACGGGGGCTCCTAATTTGCGAGAGGCCAACCGGGGTCGGGAACAAAAAGCTGAGAGAGGTAATTTTGATACTTCGGAGTGTGCAAGAGACGGAGACAAAGTCTCGGAGACGAGTAGAAAGAGAGGGGGAGATGACGCTCCACGTACCTGTGTTGGTGTAATATTGCTGGCTGCAGTGTGTCCGCCGGCTGATAAATTAATTTACACCGGAAACCCCTGACATGAAAATGACGTCATTACCCGCTATCAGGGAGTGAGGGAGGGAGTGGAAGGACCACATCGGTATGTTTAAATCATTTTTTTTCAGTGGCAGTTGGATTTTGATTACATTCTCTCAATTTTTTTTTCATTCAATTTTTCCAATTTAATTTTCATTTAATCAATTCCGTTTCACCAGAAATTTTATATAGTATCTTAAGTAGATCCCAGAATTTTCCAAACATTTCAAGTGAGCAAGTCAATTTTGCGAGATAAGAAAAAGCAATACGAATCAAAAAGAAATACGAATGGAAAATTCCAAA
Organism: Diachasma alloeum; assembly: GCF_001412515.2. Taxonomy (NCBI): domain Eukaryota; kingdom Metazoa; phylum Arthropoda; class Insecta; order Hymenoptera; family Braconidae; genus Diachasma; species Diachasma alloeum. The sequence goes on along the minus strand of NW_021680378.1, from coordinate 244,187 downwards.
AAATTGTTAATGCCATGCTTATTTTTTTTTCCGTCTGTCTAATTTTGCTTGTACTCTCAATTTTTTTTTTTTAATTTTCAAAATGTAATTTTCCTTCAATCAATCCCCCATATTCATGAATTTCGTAAATTATTTTCATTTGCTCCTATAATTTTCCAAACGTTTCAATGAAATCTTAATTTTAGAATTCCTGTGCTGAAAAGAAAAAAAAGCAATACGAATCAAAAAGAAATACGAATGAAATTTTTTCTTGCATTATTTAAAATGAGTCATGAATAGAAGCTCAATATCAAAATCAAGTAACATTCTGAAAACGTTGAAATTAATCCGAATAAGTCTTAACAATTTCCCCTCATCACTAAAGTCCCGAGTTGATTACTCATTACCCCCAGATGTGGCACATCACGGTGGACCCGGTTGGGCTCCCAGTGTTACCGCCACCGACAGCTTCCCCTCGACTTATTCTCCCCTTATCTTTTTTTTTCCTCAGCATCCTCCTCATTTAATCCTCCGCGACGACGCACGGCGGATGCCGGCCATTGTTGCGCGCACGAGGAAAAACCACATTGAGAGAGTAGACTACCAAGAGTGCACAGATCACTGTGTGGCGCATCAGAGAATGCGCTGTATGACGGTGTGGAAAAAAAATGAAGAAGATGAAAAGCATGAGGGGGAAAAAATTCAGTTGAGAAAAAGAACGCCGCGGGACACAGACGGCGATCCTCGTTTGAGGTAGCCGCCGACTCATTCACGTTACGAAATGAGATCGGCTTCCCCCATCTTCGTCCATCGCCGAGTATAGCCACTGCTGTGACTCTTATTTCATTGTTTTTTTTCCATTCATCACAACTTTTTGAAATTTCAAAAAAAATTACCCGCACGCAAAATTACATATGTGGAACATATATAAATAAATCTATGATCTGTAAATGACACATATTGTATAATAAACATGTAGACGCATGTATTCTGCGATGTAAGTGCTATTTTTCGCCGATTTCTATATATATACACTGATAGAACGGATTAGTTGTTGTTAACGAATGCACGGAGAGAAATTGTTGATAAAAATTATCCTACCGTTCTATAAAAGTGTATCATGAGTCATCGCTTCCTTATTTCTATCCCGAAATTTAGTAAAAATTAATATATGATGATGAAATTTTATTCTGCGTTAGAGAAATTTTATCCTGATAAAAATAAAAATTACCGTGCCGGTAGAGTAAAAATTACTGTACCGATAGGGTAAAATGTACCAACCGTTCTAGAATTTTCGTTGTTATCTACATAAAAATTACTGGACTGGAAGGGTAATAGTATATTTCGATACAAGTGCGACGGGGTGGCAACGAGTGTGAAGTTGGCAGCCCGAGGCGAAGCCGAGGACTGCCAATCACACGAGTTAAAACACCCCATCCGAACTATATTTTTTGTTAGTGATGTTACGTTCAGCGAGTGCCGAACTGTGCCATTTTTCGTTTACTAGTAAACGAAAAGTCTTTTCGTTCACAAGTGTCGACTTTCCGTTTACTAGTAAACGAAAAGGCACTTTTCGACACGGGCTGAACGTAGCAGCAGTGACAAAATAGTATATTTCGTAACGAGTGCAAAAAAGTGTTTTTTGGCGAGTGGGAGGTTTATATCACGAGCCGAAGGCGAGCGATATAATCCCTCGAGCTAAAGAACATTTTTTCACGAGTTACGAACAATATTTTTCATCACAATGTGGCGGAAAATGGACTTTTAGGCACGCGGAGCGTGCCGAAAAGTTCACTTTTCGTCACAGCGTGATGAAAAAATCATTCTATCGGTGTAAAAAATATATGTAATATGTACACTGCTAGAATGCGATGGCATATACAATATATGTCATTATATAATCGATATATATGCGAGATAAATATACGAATATTAAATTCGTATGGATATAAGATATATCGCACGGCTGTTGATCATATATGGAAATTCATAGGCAATATGTATCCAATTTATGCCATGCAATTTTTTTAAATTGCACTGAGAAAAAAAATTTCCAATATCTGAAATATATTTTCTTGAGACAGCGTAGCCCGGCCAAAGGGTAGAGCTACTTTAATATTTTCCAGTAAAATAATAAAATAATAAAAGTAGGGGCTATTTATCTTATAAATAAAATTTTATTTTATAAATAAAAATAATAATTTTCCGGACTATTTATCGCAAGGAGAATAATCCAGAAGCTTAAAAAAATAACAATCCTTTCCAATTATTTCTTCATAAAAGTTTACTTTTCATCTCAGTAAATCTAGACTTGAAGTATTTCACAAGGTCCATCAGCAATAAAATCATGAATACCGAGAAGTTGAGTCTATCTTCAATGCAGGTCTTTAACTAAACCGTAAATTCCACGCTCAAGGTGGCATTGAGAAGTTGCCTAAAAGTGAAGTGCAGTAAACGATTTTTGGTTGTCGTAAAATCATTTATAAGCTAATGGCCAAATACGACCATGAGATGAGATACCTCAAAAGGGACATTTGGCCAAATGCCTGCTGACGAGGTCGGCTCACCTCGCTTTATGAATTACGACACCAAGGGTACATAACCTCCTGGAATATTTTTCAGAAAGGGAGTGAAGGAGCCAACATCTCAAATGTCAGTGGTCATAAACTGAGATGCAAGTTTTCCTATTATTTCACTGAAATTTTCGTTACACTTTTGGATGTTTCGGGGTTACCTCTTTCTCATTGTTGTGCAAAGGGGTTTCGGAGGGTGAAAAATTATTATTCAGACTCGGGGGTTATGAATAAGCACAATAAAACGATAAATAATGCTGTTAGGTGATAGGGTTCCAACTGTCCATAAATCATGGACAATATTCAAGATAATTTTCAAGGAAGCTTATTGTTTTTTCACATGAGGAAATTTCATAGATTTTATTTTTATGAAAAAATTCAGAGTCTCTGCAATTTTTATGAAGCTCTAGGTATTGATCTAGCGCCTTTTACGTTTTGTTAAAATAGGAACCTCATTTTTCTTTTCAAATGAAGAAATTTCATGGATGTTATTTTTATGAAGAATTCTGACACCTCTAATTTTCATTGGATTATTGGCCTCAGATCTAGGACCTTTTACGTTCTTGAATTATAATTTTTTTTTTTTTTTTTCAATTATAGAAAGGAATATTTGGAAAGTTTAACATGGAATTTAACCATGATTTGGCACGAATTATGGATTTGAAAAATTGGAAAAAAATTATAATTTATTTCTATCGAATTTCGTGATTAAGCCCTAGATATTGATCTAGCACCTTTTACGTTTTGATAAAATAGGAAACTTATTTTTTTCAAATGAGGAAATTTCATAAATGGTATTCTTATGAAGAATTCTGATGCCTGTAATTTGTATTGGATTATTGGTCTCAGATCTAGGACCATTTACATTTTTCAATTATAATTTGTATTTATTCATTTTTTTCAGTTATAAACAGGAATATTTGGAAAGTTCAGCATTGGCTTTAAGCATGATTTGGCACGAATTATGGATTTGAAAAATGGGAAAAGATTTTAAATTTATTTCTATCGAATTTCGTGGTTAAGCCCTAGATATTGATCTAGGACCTTTTACGTTTTGATAAAATAGGAAACTTATTTTTTTTCAAATGAGGAAATTTCATAAATGTTATTCTTATGAAGAATTCTGATGCCTGTAATTTGTATTGGATTATTGGTCTCAGATCTAGGACCATTTACATTTTTCAATTATAATTTGTATTTATTCATTTTTTTCAGTTATAAACAGGAATATTTGGAAAGTTCAGCATTGGCTTTAAGCATGATTTGGCACGAATTATGGATTTGAAAAATGGGAAAAGATTTTAAATTTATTTCTATCGAATTTCGTGGTTAAGCCCTAGATATTGATCTAGGACCTTTTACGTTTTGATAAAATAGGAAACTTATTTTTTTTCAAATGAGGAAATTTCATAAATGTTATTCTTATGAAGAATTCTGATGCCTGTAATTTGTATTGGATTATTGGTCTCAGATCTAGGACCATTTACATTTTTCAATTATAATTTTTATTTATTCATTTTTTTCAATTATAAAAAGGAATATTTGGAAAGTTTAACATGGAATTTAAGCATGATTTGGCACGAATTCTGGATTTAAAAAATTGGAAAAAAATTATAATTTATTTCTATCGAATTTCGTGATTAAGCCCTAGATATTGATCTCGCACCTTTTACGTTTTGATAGAATAGGAAACTTATTTTTTTTCAAATGAGGAAATTTCATAGATATTATTCTTATGAAGAATTCTGACGCCGATAATTTTTATTGGATTATTGACCTCAGATCTAGAACCTTTTACGTTCTTAAATTATTTTTATTTATTCATTTTTGTTCAATTATAAAAAGGAATATTTGAAAAGTTTGACATTGAATTTAAGCATGATTTGGCACGAATTATGGATCTAAAAAATAGGAAAAGATTTATAATTTATTTCTATCGAATTTCGTGGTTATCTGGAGAGTGTACAACACACCGTCACGGTGTGTCATATAATAACTTCTGGGCGTGTCGAGGAAGGCGGGCTAAAACTCTGTCTCCCACCATATCCTCGATCACATAGTGCATGTATCTGTTGTCGTCTTCACTGTTCTCCATCGCTAAAATCATTCGGTTGAATGAAAACTGAGACGTCTGACTCCGCGTACTTCGTATAAAATATCCATATACGGAGATAAATTTTCTAGAAAAATTCTAGTACGAATACTGGAAAAAATCACAATCCACCGGCTGTGAAAAATTCTAGTGCTGTTAAGGTAAAATTTCTTGGTATTTCTAGTAGAATTTACGGGGAAATACGGGGAAAAATTCATGTTTTCCCCAATAAAATTTCTAGTGCCGGCACTGGAATTTTTTCCTGGCCACCGCTTTGCGCCTCTTCCTGTGCTAGCACTAGAATTTTTCTAAAAAAATTCTCTCCGTGTATCCGGGCTCATTTTTTTTACGAAAAAAGGGTCTCATCCTAAGGCCCAACGGCCTAAAGGGTCAAATGTGACAGGGGAATGGAGTGATCATATGGATCTGCCCGTCTTAAGGGTCAAAACTCCCTTTCGACCGTTGTAGTTATTTGACCTTTATGATCACTCCGCATATCTCTTCCGTCTGACCGTTAAGACCCGTTCACAGTAAAATAAATCGTTGATGATGTCTCCAGTGTAAGGAGTTGAATATTTCGTAGTTAACCCTCTAATTCAAAAATCGCCAATCACAGCCCGCCGTGCGATGCTCTAGTGAGAAATGGTCACGTGACTATTCCCTGTGAGCAGGGTTGCCAGATATTTCAGGCGTCTCGTCGCCACACGGAGAGAAATATTCAATAAAAATTACGTATCTTTTCCGTAATTCCGGAGCGAAATGTGGTTGTAGGAAATTTTACGTAACTGTCACCGAATTTTTCCAGAGCGTTCCGTAATTTTTATCTAAATCTCCTGTGAAAAATTACGATACCGTTACTTAAATTTTCTGAGTCGATTCCGTAATCGGTGAGCGAACTGTGAGTCCTGTAATTTTTAATGAACATTTCTCTCCGTGGAGTGATCCCCTTCCATGTCGCCTAGATCGCCCAAAGTTGATGCTAGTGTCGCCAAAAAATCGCCCACTTTTTATGCAGGGGAGGGTGGGGTAAAATGGACACTTTGGACTTTTTTAAAATTATTCGTAACTCAGAAACGAATTTATCAATTGAGCTCAGTTTAGGCTTATCACAAAGGGCAAGAATTGTTCTTTGTATTGACAAAAAATTTATTAAATTTCATCGACATTTCAACCCCTCATTAACATTTTGTCAAGTGTCCGTTTTATCCCAACCTCCCCTAATTATTTTTTCAACAGGCTATGCATGAATACGTGCATATTTAATGTAATAAACCTTGATTTTATCAAGACGATTAGTTAAACCCCTGTAGAGACATCACATCACACTCGGATGTGGCCACTTGGATACGAAAGATCGCCAAAAAAACAGATTTACAAATAAAGTCATCATGAGAGTGTGTCAAAACATTGATGGAACTAATTGATGAGTTCATTTAAAAAATGGTCTAGAGTATAGCTTTTAGAAAAAACAATTGGGAAACTTAAGGGACATTTTAAGGGATATTTTCTGCTCCTCATTGTCGGGATAGATGGCTAGATGAAGTTGGAATAGCAGAATTGAATACAGATATCTAAACAAGAAAATCAGTAACTTGCGAAAGTAGATGTTGTGAGTAGTACCATATTTCATCATACACGGAAAAAAATATACTTGAATAAAGTATATTTTATACTCGAGTCAAGTATATTATATATTTCCCAGCAAACAGTATGTCGACAATTTGTCGACAAATTGCCGATGCTTTCTTAAATTTTAGATGGCACTGGCAAAAATTATTTTCTGGGTTAATTCAAGAATATTATTCTTGATTCTAGTGTATTTTATTTTGATTCGAGTATAAAATATGCTACAATCAAGCATAAATATAGCTGAATCAAGTATATTATATACTCGAATCAAGTATATAATACACTTGATTCGAGTAAATTATATACTTGATTCAAGTACATTTTATACTCAAGTCAAGTATATGTTTTTTTATGTGGATGAAGATTTTTCAAATATATTTTTCCTTCGAGCCCTAAATACTACGAACACGCCAAATTATCGCCAAACCGCCAATGTCCATATTTAGACGCCAAAGGAACTTCGAAAATCGCCCATTTGGCGGAAAATCGCCCGATCTGGCAACTCTGCATGTGAGTGTGTGTCCGCGTGGGTCATAGTCAACCCAAGAGCCACCGGCAGGAGTCTTCGTCACCTACTGTGCCGTTTCATTTGCCCTCCCCACTTTCAATGGCCGCTCCATAGCAGTTCGACCTCCTTCCCTCTATTCTTCATGATAAGAGTGCACCGATGGTGATATCTCTATGTTATAAAAATCCAAATCGACTTCTGGTGATAAAAATTTGGTGCTGAAAATTAAGACTCCACAATTAAGAGTCACAAGGGTTAAAATAAGGGTCACGAGGGTCAAAATAATGATCATGAGGGTCAGAATAAGGGTCACGAGATTCCGAATCGGGGTCATAAAGATCAGAATAAGGGTTACGAGGGTCAGATTACGAGTCACGAGGGTCAGCATAAGGGTCACAGGGGTCAGATTAAGAGTCATAAGGGTCACGAGAGAAGCGAGCAGCCGGCGTAGCCCCCTAATCTTAAATAAAATGTCTGGTTTCAGTGCAATTCTCAAAATTCCACTCATGTCCTTGAGGTGTCTTATATAAAGACTCAACTGCATTTTTTTTCTAATCTCGATGCAACTCAGTGGGCACGCGTTTTGTCACACGTATAGTTTTGTCATCTCCCAGACCCCTTGCTTTCTCCCTCCCCCTCCCCCCACTTTCCATTCCTCCCTAAAATGATTTACGAATGTTCGAAGGGCAATAATTTGAACAAAAAAACATTTTCGAGTCAATGACTTTATGGTAGGTTTATGGTGGCCGGCGTGTGGCCGTCGTTCGACCATAAGAAATTGTAGTGGAAAAAAAAATTTTTCTCGCATGTCGCCTGACATTCGAGGAACCTTCGTGTGCCTTGGGTATGGCCCTCGCGCGACCTCCGGACGTTTATTATGATTTATGGGGGATTGGAGACGGGGTTTCTGCATGGGCACCTCTAAATTTTTATAGACTAGATGCGATAGCTAGCGAACCACCTGCAGAGCGCCGAGAGGTGCTGGAGAGGCTGTCAATTATCAATTTGATGAATTGTAATGAGGTTTCCTTCGGGTGAATTTACCACGAATTATCCTTCGTATTTCGCGACTTTATGCAATTCTGGGATTTTATTAATGAAATTGTTGGGAAATACTTTTTATGGCGAGTGCGGTGGGCGATGTAATATGGAATAGATTTGTTTCTTTATTTTTCTAATTAATTTTAACGAAGGAATTTTTTAAATTAAGGAATTTAATTTTCTCTATAAAGATGAAGAATTTAATTTTTCTTCAGAAACATTACAGAAAATTTAATTCTAGAGAATTTTTCTGTGTGTAAAAATTTAAGAATCTCTCCTTGACAATTTTCTAGAACCATTGTGGTCAAACGGTTCAAGTCGATTTTAGTGATGGGCCAGTTTTCAATGAATATCTCGAAATCTAAGGGAGATAGCAAAATTTTTATAACCTTGTGTGAAACTCAACTAAAATTCTAGAACATTCTGGTCGACTAGCTCGGCCTACTTCGAAAATCCCCGGGACCCTTCGGGTCATCAGTCATAAGTGATCGAAACACGCGCGAATCAGTTTTACGCTTAGCCCCTCACCGTATAAGTCTATCTCGAGCAAATCACCTGTAGAAGTCGTATAGTATCAGTACAGTTCCGATCAGTACATCGACTCAGTTCATACGTAAATCGCGTTAGAGCCGATCACTACCACTTTGGAGCTTTCTTGTCAAGAGTCGGAATAATTAACGACCCAAGCTGTTCTTGCGGAGCCGAAAGTCAAAACTTTGAGCATATCTTATAGCACTGCCCAAAATATGAGCAACAAAGATGTAAATTGACGAATCGATTGAAAAAATCAAGATGTACTTTGCCTTTTACCGCTGAGAAATTTTCAAATGCCAAAGACCTTAAATATATTGAAGAAATATGGAAATACCTAAAGGATTGTGAATTAAAGATATAAATTATAGATGAAAGATAAGAGAATATAATGTATAGAACTTAATATTAATGACAGTGTAAATAACCCAATTAATGGGTTACACCACTTTAAAACAACAAAAAAAACTCAGTTCATTTATTGAGTTTTATAAATTCAGTCTAGAGTTAATCAATGCAGTTAAATAATTATCAGTATAAATTCAGTTAATCAATTAATAACTTTCTAGACATTCAACCGTGTATAAAGTGTACATATTTTCAGATTTTGGTGGCTGTTGGCCACCAATAAATTGTGACTTTAGAAAACTCAGTATTTTTTCTTTCCCGGTTCATCCTACTTTAACTATCCTCTAACACCTCCCACAATCCACCCAATTTACAGATCCTTTCCTCAAACAAACCTTGTCACTAGCACTCAATTCGCTCTATATAAAAAGGTTATAATGAAAATTTCGCAATCTCTTTTAAATTCGGAAATATTTCTGGAAAACTCAACTAAAGACTAAATCGACTGAAACCGTTTGACTACTTCGCTACTGATTTTTTGCCGCTGATATCCAGAAGAAAGTTTCTACCCCAGTAGCAGTAAATAACATTCGTCCACATTCAGTAGCCAAAAACGAAATGGTCCCGGTAACCCACATTGGCGAGTGAAATTTCAACTTCAAGGTTGGCCTGTACAAAAGGGCATTCTTCCCTTTCCCAAGTTAACACTAGGAAAAATTGCCAAACGCCCTTGAAGGGACAGTGGGTCACAGGGACACACCACTTGCCAAGGATGACCTGAAAGCCCACAAAATCGTAAATTTTGTATTTCGAAAGTATAAAGTTTGGTTTTTAAGGAATATGTTCACTGGCCAAACGGTAGCTGAATTTTACCTCTGTAAATTTCACTTGTACATGAGACACTCGTTTATGATTTATGGGTGTGGTAGGATGGTAATAAAAAATTTCACTGAAACAATTTACCTGATTCGAGATAAGAATGCCCGCACGAAACAATTTCATGGGTAAATGTGGTGAATTCGATAGAAAATTTTATTATTAAATTTCTGTCGAAAATTCCGCAGCTTCACGGCGCAATTTTTTTTATTGAAAATGTTCAATAGAAAATATTTTATTGAAAAAATCAGTAGGTTTCCAGGTTCGTATATGGCCTTTTCCACTGAGAAATCTTCATTTATTGCCTTCTCATGAGTTATTGCGTTTTTCTATCCTCACATATTGTTGATGAAGTGCAACAATAACCGTTTAAATCAAATAAAAAATTATTTGTTAATTAATTGTTTGAATCAACTAAGAAAAGATTTCAGCATTTTTTATTTATTATCTCTTAGACTGTGTAGTACAGCTAGTTAATTTTTTTTTAATATCATAAACATTTTCTATCAACAACATTCGGGCATTTTGTGTCCATTGAACATTTCTATTCTAAAAATGCGTAGGTAGGTAAACTGCACAATTTTTCAGTACAATCAACAAAAAAATAATAGAAAATTCTACTAATTTTTGGCTGATTTTATTGAAGAATTCTGCACCTTCTGGAAAAATAAAGAGTAGAAACTATGTTATTGACAAAATCACCGGAATTTCATGTTTCATTGCAATTCCAACCCAAACTTTTCAAGTTTTTTCAATTATTTTTTCCTTTTGTTGAAAATATAAAAAAAAAATTCTAGAGATTTTATCTATATCATATTTTCCCTTGGACATTTCTATTGAAAAAACGTGCTCACGGAGAGAAATAATGACGAAACTCACAACTCGTTCACCGATTACGGAATCGACTTAGAAAATTTAAGTGACGGTATGGTAATTTTTCACAGCAGATTCAGATAAAAATTACCGAACGCTCTGGAAAAATTCCGTGACAGTTCCGTAAAATTTCCTACAACCACATTTCGCTCCGGAATTACGGAAAAGATACGTAATTTTATTAAATATTTCTCTCCGTGCAGAAATTTCAATAGAAATACAATACAATTTTCTAGCGAATCCACTAGGTTTTTCCATAAAATTCAAATTTCTCCATTTGATAATTCATGCCAGAACGATGAATGTTGCTAAAAAAACTATCGCAGAATGTACAAATTCTAGTATTTCTAAGAAAGCCATCAAGAAAAACTCTGTCAGTGAGCCAATAATTCACCTGAAAATGACCCCCCCTGAGTGTGAAATTCGGCTACTGGACTACTGGGACAGTAGGCGCGAGCGAGCTGTCGACTTTCTACGTCTCCCGTTGACGCTGAAAATGGAAAAATCTCCCGTGGGGTAACGAGTGACAGGAGCAGTTCACGAAATACATGAGAACAGATCTACTCCATGAAAAACATGTACCTTGGCGCTCCTGACCCACAGCCGGCGGTCCATTTTTCCAAGATCGACAAATTTTCACTTGGGCCCCTGTTTCCAAAATGTTTGGATGTATCGTTGACAGGAGTCGCGTGGCTCCTCTCAAATTCAATAGTTCCTCTTCGAAAAATCATGGGAGTAATGTTAAAAAAACTGAAATGCATAATGAATTCATAAAAATGAATTTTGAAGAGAATTAATTGTCGACTCGTGGTGCTCCCCCCGCTGATGATCTATAATTTGACATCAATTAATTTCTCACTCCATTCATTTTCACTGAATACAAAACCTATACTCTCAATAATACGGGCGTCAGATGGACCGTAAAATTTACCGTCCATCTTCCAAATCATCTCGACATATGGCTGGCACTCTCTCATTCTTTTTTTCGTTCGCCTCTCTCAGCCCATTTTTTCACCCATTTCCTGCCTCAAGTTGGAATTAAATTTTTTTATAATTCGATAAAAACAATCCTTCGTTACCACATGGAGACATGATTACTGATCGAAGATTGATCAGCAAAAAAATTGATTGGTCTTCCTTGTGTTTGGTTGATCCTGTGTTTCTGCTGACTGATATTTTGTTTATTTACATGTTTTTGCATCCGGAAAAAGGATTTTTTTGTGCCAAACATGCAGAGAGTGCGCCGGAATGAAAAATTTTTGTCACAAAAATAGATTTAGTAGTTCAAAAAAAATTGCATCCTCTGTACATGCAAGAAATGTCCTTTCTAGCACTACTCCTTCGTTATTCGATACTCCCACACGTATTTTGCTCCCGAAAAATCTTTGTTTTATGCGAAACAAGGGATAGTAGTTTTTCGTTTCGGCGGTCTAATAATCACAGACAAGAAATGAACCCTTAGATGAAACAATAATAATGATATGATAGCAATCTTGTAAGTTAGGGATAAAATATTTGTTGATAAATTTTCCTCTCTATGAGATATTTTCATCCTGAAAAGGCACCGTCTGGTGTGAATTATCCGCCTCTTCAACCAAATATTTCGTTGCTGTCGAAAGCAGAACAATTATTCACATTTGAGACTTTCCAACTCGAACCAAACAAATTCTTTTTTGGCAATTTTCAACTAGCGATTTTGTTAGCCCAAACAAAACTGTTTGATAGGGTGTTTGTTTGTCTCTCAGTGTATACAGTCAGAGGATATAACCTAAACGAACAGAAGAAGAAGAAGAAGAAGATACGAAGTTTGGTGAGCGTGTCTGTATATGTAAATTGAGTAATTAAGTGGCTAAAGTAATTCCAAAAAATCTGGAATTTCATCAGATTTTAGGTCTTAATGCGAACTAACTCTGCAAAATTTCAGACCGATCGATCTAACAGTTCTTGAGAAAAACTGATTCATTTTTAAATCGTTTTCTGCAAATATCTTCAAAACTAATGGACCTATATCGATTTTTTGTTTTCAAAATATTCGTTTCGAAGCCTTCTATCTAAAACAATTAAAACATATACATCCGTTCACACAAAGTTTTCGAGATATTCTCGTTTTTCCGTTTTCCACATAAAAAACTTTCTAATCACTTTAGCTTGTGGAAAAATCAAGATATCAATTTGAAATGTGGACAGAATTTTCCTCTCATGATAACAACAGTTCGTATCAAAGATGGACTCAATCGCATTAGTAGTTTCAGAGAAATTCGACTTATTTTTAGAAAAATTTTATATGCAATAGGGGAGCGTGGGGTAAAACGGACACTTTAGGCTTTTTTTCAATTATTCATAACTCAGAAACAAATTGATCAATTGAGCTCAGTTTAGGCTCATCACAAAGGGAAAGAATTGTTCTTTGTATTGAAGAAGAATTATTAACTTTTATCAACATTCCAAACCCTCATTAACATTTAAACAAAAGTCAAAAGTGTCCGTTTTACCCCAACCTCCCCTATCTTGAAAATTACGCAACCGATTTTTTTTTTTTCAAAATATTCGTTTCGATCTCTTCAACCGAAATCAATCAAAACACATACACCCGTTCGTGATACACAACAATAGTTTGACTAGACGTAGATTGCCGTGAAGCGCCTGATGAATCAAGCTAAAATAATTTAACGAAATGCCGCATTATGACAATTTACTCAACGTCGTAATTATTTCTTCAATATCCCCTGACCTTTCCTAAATTGATTAATATCATGGAGATGAGAACAATCATTGATTAAAAATTAGTTGAAATCATAAAAACCTTCAAAACGGAAAAAATACTTCGAACCCCACAAATCAAGTGGCAACAAGTGGCCCATGCAGTGGTAAAAAGTTTTCTCCCCGAAAAATTTCAACTCAATATTCGTAAATCTCTTGTCAGCCGCCTGGAGGGACAATCACCTCATGAGGACTACTCTTTCAGAAAAAGTGAGTAGATCCAGCGATGCCACGAGCCAATTGCCCTGCAGTTGGTCCAGAGACCAGAACTAAGAATGGTCGAAACCTCCTTCTCCCCCTCGAAAATAAGGTGAGGGCATACAGAAGTCAGCCCACGAGGTGGTAGACCCAAAGACCCAGTGGCCCTAAATTTTCTAAATCTGTGTCACTGGAAACTTTCAATTTTACGGTCTCCGACATTTTTGACAGTGGGCTTCTGGGCTTCTCTTTTTTTCCCGTATTCTTCCTTCTGCAAGGTCCATTTTACACGGAGAGAAATATTCAGTAAAAATTACGGAACTCACAACTCGCTCACCGATTACGGAATCGACTCAGAAAATTTAAGTGACAGTACACGGAGAGAAATTTTTGATAAAAATTACCCTACTGTTCTATAAAAGTGTATCATGAGTCATCGTTTCTTCATTTCTATCCCGAAATTTAGTAAAAATCCTGATAAAAATAAAAATTACCGTGCCGGTAGAGTAAAAATTACTGTACCAGTAGAGTAAAATTTTCGTTGTTATCTACATAAAAATTAGTGGACTGGAAGGGTAAAAGTGGTAAATATTTGAAATACACGAAAGAAAATATACTTGAATTGAGTATAAAATATACTTGATTCGCGTATATAATACACTTGATTTAAGTATATTATTCTTGATTCGAGTATAAAATATACTAGAATCATTAATATACTTAAATCAAGTATATTTTATACTCGAATCAAGAATAATATACTTAAATCAAGTATATTTTATACTCGAATCAAGAATAATATACTTAAATCAAGTATATTTTATACTCGAATCAAGAATAATATACTTGAATCAAATATATGTGTACGTCCACGCGAAAAGGGCCCACCCTGTCGCATCTAGTTTCCGAGATATTCACGTTTTTCTCTCCACATCTCCCATTTAAACCAATGTTAAATTGTTTTTTTGATCGTCTATACTGACGTTAGTTTTCATTCTATCGGGTTGATTTTTGACTCAAAATGTGAGAAATCTGATCAAGATTATCGGAACATACATAACTCCAATACCGTCAAAGTGGGCCCTTTTCATGTGGACGTCCACATATAATATTCTTGAATCAAGTATATAATATACTTGATTCAAGTATATTTTTGTTCCGTGCAGTGTTTCAAATAGTATTTTGCCAAGCTCTGCTTATTACACCCTAATGAATCAAACCCAGAGTTAACTCTGGATTAACTCTGGGTTCGATCTATCACACTGAGAGAAAAATCTGAAGTTCGATTTACTATAAGAAAATAGTTGAGGCAGTTTTGGTGAACAATACGATTTTTTTTGTATGCGGCACATAACATTATAGTAACTTCACAAGCGTAATTTTTGCAAATCAAAATGCAGTTAAACTAACCAAAGTTCAAAAGTAACCACGACAAACCTATCGTGAGCAGAACTATAAAATAGTAGCAATGACTACATTCCATTGTAGTAATCACTTCTCCGGCCATAGCTACCGTAACCCATGAGAAATTGTTGAGGACTTTTTGACTATAGTGCGATAGTGATGGAATATAGTCAGAAGAATCATATTTTTTTCTCAGTGTAGGGCAGTTGGAATTATATTGTTTCCAACTAAATAATTGCTTCATGTCACAAGATTGTTAGATTACTGCATAAAGTATCTAGAACAGAGGTCATTCAAGAGCTCTGCTTTGCTTAATTTTTGCCAAAGATCCTAGATTAGGCAAACCCTATTATATCTCTTTGAAAAGAGCTGTTTTCTAATAACATTTTTTTCATAAGATATAAAAATTTCAAATTTCACCGGTTTTTCGTTGCAAGGATTAACTTGCTAACGCGGCCATCGCCCGAGGGCCTTCAGCCAGGGAATGTTGAATGTGGAGTGGATTTTTCAGTTGAAAATTCCGTGGAATATTCGGTTAGAAAATTGTCTTGAATTTTCAGTTGAATATTATGTGGAAAATTGTGATGAAAAATTGGTGTGGGAATTTTGGCCCGGCCGGGGCTCGAACCTGGGAGCTTGAGGTTGTGAATCTCATGCTGCTACCAAGTGCGCTACACAGCCGGGTTCATAAGATATATATGAATAGAAAAATTATAGTCAGAAAATATATTTTTTCACTGAAATATAAAAACAAGATTTGTGTAATCCAGGATCTTAAGCGAAGATTATCCTTGTTCCTAGACTTCAGGATATCCCTGGCGAAATAGATTGTTGATAAAAAAGTTAACACTGATGTTCTTATAGAGAAAATGAAGAAAAGACGGGGAGAAAACAAAATGTGAGTAATTGGAGAACAAACTGACATCGCGGTTCTGAAAGATGCATTTCCTGAGAGTTTTAACCTAAAGAATCTACTATTGAAGTAAGTTCTATTCGTGATATTCCTGAAAACTGAGAATCCCCAGTAAACTTGGTGCATCCTAATTCGGCACGCATGAAAATTCCCCACAAATAACGAAGGAAAAGCATCCACCAAGATTATTAAATTATTTCAGCATACAAATTTGCCTGTCTTCATTGCATGGATTAATCGGGAAACTAGTGATCAGAGATACCTAGGAAGTCGGATCATTTCAGTCGGGTTAAGAGGTCACTTCATTTCGCGTGATAATTATAGATTCGGTGCAGCTCATGCTCGAATGGTTCCCTCGAACGTTTAAATGATCCCAACTTCTTGCATTTATAACGGTTTATTAGACCTCGATTTATCCAGATTTTGCGAATGAAAGGATGCCCATTCGAAAGGTATGGTCGGGGAACATGCGATGTTAAATTGAATACCTGAAATTTTTCCCTCGAAGTGGAAAGCGGAATTGGTTCTGAATAGAATCTAACGCGATCTATTTTCATTGTTGGGTACTATCTTCAGATGAGAATTTTATTTACCTCGAGAGGCTATCGTATTAACCGTCAGAGGGAGGTAGTTCATTTTTTTCTGTCTGACCAAAAGTTGCTTATATTTTATCGACTGATGCTATGGCAGAATATTTGTTTATTTTAGAAGTGCAAGATCACTAGGGGAGGGGTTGTTTGTACAATTCGAATGTGACTACAAATTTCCGTGCCCATCTGTTCCACCGCCTCCCGTACAGATGCCGCTTGCCCTAGAATGTCTCCAAAATGGATTGTGTCCAGCTGAGATTGTACAAACGACCCCCCCCCCCCCCCCCCCCCCCCCCCCCCCCCCNCCAAACACTAATTGCATTCCGGGGAAATTTATTTCACGAAATTTTATTTATAATTTTATTTTTATTACGTTGCAATATTTACTCTGCATGGAAAAATTTACTTGTAATATTATACTTTGTTCATTATTGTAGATTGATAAATTTGGCCCTAAAGAGAAGTACTTTCCACACTTTGCGTACTCGAAATATTGCCAACTCAATTTCAATTAAATGGTGTTAATTATTGTTGGATACGATTGCCGAACGGCCCTTGAAAAGGATTTTATTGAATAATTTAATTATGAGATTCAATATATCTGACTAGCAACATTGGTTTAAGTAGCGAGATGGTAATCTGAAGGTTGTGGGTTCAAATCCGTCTCGTCGGTATTAGATTTTTCATTACGAATTCTTTCAATAAAATATTAGTGAGAAAATTTTAACAAGTAAATGTTGTGGAAACATTCTCCCATTGGAAGATAATTAAAAGCCAATGGATATATTTCAAAGTAATAACATTTATCTTTAAATATTAAGATACAAATATACAACGATTATATACAATCCATTGGGTTAATAACATTCTCCTCTACCTAATGAGTATATTACATCAATTCGTTTAAAACTTTCTCAGAACAGTAATTAGCAATAGTCGCGATCTTCGCATTTGAACGGATGAATCAATGTCAAAGGAGAAGATAGAGAGCATTCTCAGATGAAGTCCGTAACGAAAATCTTCTTGAAATCCGGAGCGGATCCACCGATGTTGTGTCTGCAGATATCTCCATTGTCAAGATAACTGATATCAGATTTTGTCAATGCACTTTTGAGGCTTGCCATTGAGACATTGGGCTGTTTTGTGTCAGGGTAAAGCTTGTCCAAATCATTCATCGAGTAACCCGGCGTGATTTTCTTCAAATGATATGATTGAATTATGGGTTTTGTCGAGGTTTCTTTAGGATTATCTCTCTTTTGTGATCCAGTTTCGCTTGTCCAACTCTTCTCGATGATTTTTGGAGTGAAAGTCCGCATGTTGATTTTTGTGTCAAGGGTTTTCTTTGAGGGGAGAAGGTCGTCTACCTGCAACCAAAAAAGAAAATTGCACTGTTTAAAGTAGTTTTTGAATTGTTCTTCAAATGGGCATAAAGCTTTTACCATTTGATCCCCTAATTTGCAGGTTTTACGGCCCAAAAATTCCGTACTTATTTCTATTTTAATTTTCCGGGCCCTGTTTCATGGCTTGTGTCATTATTTACATTGTACAACATAATGTGCAGTTAATAAACTTCAATCAATCATACACCCAACAAGAAATCGTCTTGAATCAAACCGAAAAATCGGTTTGAATCAAGTCGGATGGAATCATGCCGGGAACTGACTTATTACATGTTGGATCGTCGGCATGAATCATGTCTGACTCGGAAAGATGTAAACTGGTACATCGGTCTGATTCAAGTCGATGTTTCGACTGTCCCGTGTATAACTCCCTATAATCACCTTGAATCAGGCAAAAAAATAGACTTCAATCAAGCCGAGGAATCGACTTGAATCAAGCCGAAAAATCAACTTAAATCAAACTACAAAATTGATTTGAATCATGCTGAAAAATCGACTCGAATCAAGTGGAAGAATCGATATGAATCAAACCGAAAACAAAAAGCCGAAAGATCTACGTGAACCAGATTAAAAAATCGACTTGAATCAAGTCGAAAACTCGACTTGATTCAAGTCGATTTTGGCTTGGCACATTTCTTCTTAAAATGATCCACTTTTCTGCTTATATCAGGTCTGAGATTCGGATTGATGGAATCCGAGTAACTCAACCTAAATCAAGTCGATAATCGACTTGACTCAAATCGAGAAATCAACTCGAATCAAGCCGAAAAATCGACTCGAATGAAGTCGAAGAAGCGACTTGACTCATTTCTTCTTGAAATAAAATCCACTTTTCTGCTTAGATAAGGTCCGAAATTCGGATTGATGGAGTCCGAGTCACTCGACTTGAATCAAGCCGAAAATCGACTAGAATCAATCCCACGTTGACTTGAATCAGTACATTTTATTTGGTGTATTTTTCATTTTAGAATGAAGTGTGTAAACTTTACATACCTTCGTCCCCTTTCGTTGAAAAAACTCGAAATCATCGTTAGCAACAGTGGTAACAGAGCAGCAACTTCTGCTGCGGCTCTTGCACGAGCTCATGGTATCAAAATCTCCGCTTCCAAAATCACAGCTCTCATCGTCAGAGGACTCATACCCAGCCTCCTGATCATAGCCATCCCTTTTTACCTCAAAACTCCTGTCCTTCTTCAACAGATCCTTGGCATCATAAGTCCTCGAATCGAGTCCTGTTCTCGAGTACTTGGCATAATCAAAACTCTGATTTCTCCTGACCAAATTTCTCGTGAATTCTTGCTCCTCTCTCCTAGCCGACGCGGCCTCCAGTCTCGATGCACTTCTTACCTGCTTTCTCGGCCCTTCCTCGCGTATTTCGTCCAGACTCTTTGCGAACTTTCGTTTTGGCTCCTCCAATTGAACAAGATTCTCCATATTCTGACCGAAGACATCGGTACTGCCGATTTTTCGACGATTAGTGAAGTCAAAATTCTCGTTCAGACGGAGAAGACGTTGCGCCGAGTGCTGATCTGACACGATTGATTTTGTTTCTTTCGAGTGACGTGGCTCGAAGGTTGATGAAGTAAAGGATGTTAATTCAGCCGGAAGAGAGCCGTAGGCATTGTCTTCGTTCAAAGATTGAGTCCGGGGATAATGCTGGATACCCATTGTTATTGTTCCCGTTCGCGCTGGAAAATTAATGATGAAAATTATAGTTGAGACCTAATCGGTTGAGTGATTTCGCATCTTTCGATTCAATGTAAAATAGAGTTTGTCGGGAGAATTGTTCATTGAGATGGAGAAAAAAGACTTTTGTAAAATTTCTTCATATATTTAGAGCGATTCCATTGTTGAAATTGAATAAGGGGATCTATCATTCATGTTGATGGTTCGTATATTTGCGATAAGGTATAATGTCTCAATCTTTGTGTTATGACCTGATGAAGTGAAGAGCTACACAACATTTGGAGATTATTTATTATAACTCACTTCGATTTTGATGACTGTGCAGTCTTCCGTAGAGACTCCCATTAGTCAGTGGAAATTTCAGTCCGTGATTGAGATTTAATTGGAGTTTATACTCGGCATCCTGCTCAAAATGCCTGAATTTTCCGTCTAGTCCACCTTAACATTCATGAAAAACCAAATATAAACATAAATATCAGTGGGGAGTGTTGTAAGGCCAGGGGAAAATCGAGACATTCAAATTTCGCGCGTTGAATTTCAGCGGTTGGCAGGCGTGGATGCCACCATCTGGCAACCGAGGGAGCGGCTATCCAAACAAGATGGCGGCACCCTCATCTCGCGTTTTCAAACATTTCTATAAGTTATTTATCCTCTTCAGATTTCCTTCAACTCGTCGCATCCGTTTTCCATGAATGGAAAACATTTTTTAAGTTTTTTTTTTCAATCACATTTCCACTAAGAATTCATGACGATGGAGAAAAGAACGGAGACGGTCGAACTAGATATGGGGGATATGGTGCCTAAACCGAAAATTTCAAATAAATCGTAGAGGTCGCAGCAGTTGCGAGCGATCAGACACAGGCGTCGCGGACAGAAAACTTTAGAATGGTATTAGTGATTTGCCTGGATCAAGTGGAAAAAAGAGTAAATGTATTTTAGTATTTTTTATTGAACATTTGAAGAAAGTTTTGTGCATTCGTGAATGAAGAACACCTCTGTGGCATTATTATCAAACTTTTTTCATTTCATTGAAGAATAATGATAGAAAGCGGAGTGAAACGAGAGCTTAACAAGAGTATCGACGGAGGAATCGGATTTGAAGGCAGAATCAACAAATACACCAATGCATGCGAAATCTTGTGTCCGTGAGTGGGTCATAGTCAACCCAAACGCCACCTGCAGGAATTTTTGACGTACCGATTCATTTGCCCAGATCCGATTAATTAGCCCCTCATGTATAGATATTCCGAATTTTTATTTTTTTCCTCATTGAAGTAGTTTTGAAGAAAATTGCGAGCTAATAAAAAACATTTGCTAGTTAGTACTTTTTTTAAAATAAATTTTTGGAAAATCACCTCAGAAAAAAAAGGCGTTATCCCCTCTATTTCATTATTTCCAAAAAATTTTATCACCAATCGATAGCGAATTGTTTGAAGATTTTTGCGAGTTAAGAAAAAATCGTCAATGCAATCCTATAATTGTGTAAATTAACAATTCCAATTTCAACTGAAAACCAGAGTTGATGACCAGAGTTTGTAACAGAGATGTCAGAC
>NW_021680378.1:122506-222295 GCF_001412515.2 Diachasma alloeum | reverse complement strand
ACAAGATATGAATGTTTTTTTGGGCTCATATGAAAGAGCGGGTCGAGAAATGGCGTGCTAAGGGCCTCTAAAGATGGTTTTGAACCAGGGGAGACTCCTAGACCCCACTGGACAATGTTGTCACAATTGCGCTTTTCAATTGAAAACAGACATCATCTTTAGAGAGATTTGTCATCTTTAAAGACTTCTACACAAACTCTGCTACAAACTCTGGTCATCAATTCTGGTTTTTAGTTGAAATTGGAATTGTTAATTTATACAATAATAGGAGTGCATTAACGATTTTTTCTTAACTCGCAAAAATCTTCAAACAATTTGCTACCGATTGGTGATAAAATTTTTTGGAAATAATGAAATAGGGGGAATAACGCCTTTTTTTTCAGGGGTGATTTTTCAAAATTTAATTTAAAAAAAGTACTAACTAGCAAATGTTTTTTATTAGCTCGCAATTTTCTTCAAAACTACTTCAATGAGGAAAAAAATAAAAATTTGGAATATCTATACATGAGGGGCTAATTGATCGGATCTATTTGCCCTCCCCATTTTCAGTGGTGGCCCCCGTATCAGTTCGGCCTCTTTCCCTCTATTCTTCATGTTCATAACGCAAGAATTTTCATGCAAGATTAGGTTATAGGTCTTTCAGTGTAAGTTTTTCCTTCGGGGGAACCCCCTCTCTACGTGATTTCCACTTGAATCCGTGTCTCCCACTCCAGAAAACGAAGGAAAAGATTCTACCGGAAGGCCTATAGTACTCACAGTGTGCCAGCTTCCGCGATCGATCTTGCTTCGTATAAACCTTAGCCACATATCGGCAGAACATTTTATCGAACATGGCCAAAAACACCGGAAGCATCGTGTCCTTCACCAGCGGCAGCCATATTGCCAAATTTTGAACCGTGCAGTAGTCCCTCAGTAGTTCCGGTCTGAGTGATACAATCTGTAAAAAAATAAATAATAGAAATAATAAATCCAACGAAATATGAAATTTTTATGAGAAATTTTTCGTGCCGAGGTGAATTATAATTTCAAAGTGAACATGACCGCAAAGATATAATTATGACAAGTAGTTTCTTCTCCGCTTTCGCCAGAAATATTCGCGCTCGATGTTTCTGTGCATAAAAACCATTATGCAGAGATGTTTAGTCGAGGCAAAACTGCCGAGGTTTAATGAGTCATTTTCGAAATGCACAGCATTTTTTTTTCTCGCGGGGAGGGGGAGAGGAATTTTCGATTATATAAATTAGGAAGGAAATGCGGACTGTTTAAATCGGCATGAGGAATTAAATTTAATTAGACAATTCATTACGAGTTGAATTTCCTACTGGTGAGCACGGGTTGACTGTCAAAGAGGCGTATGTGTCTTATCTCTCTCGCTATTGATGAAAAAATTATTTTCACTCGAAAAAAATTCCATTAATCATAAAAGGATGGTTTTCACCTCAATGAAAATTTCCCTCCACAAGCCTCATAATTTTAACACTATAAACACGAAAGATCGTCATGAAGAATCACCTGAACCGTTGCGCTGAGCAAAATCGAAATATATAACAAACATTTCACTCGATCCGTTTGAAATTCACTCTGTATTGTGAAAAATAATTATGATGATAATTACCCACGCGGTCTATCGTAATTACCGTTAGTATCGAGCGGGGATGGTGTGTCTGTGGTGAATTAATTAATTCACAGATACACAGACGTGGTTTTGTTTTTTTCTCAAATTTCATACATAGAACCTGGGTTTGTGGAGAAGGAATGGAAGTCCCGAAAGCGCGACCGTTCATGCTCGTTTTCACCTCAGGCACAAACGTAAAATCGAAAGTTTTCAACGATGTAAGACGTTATTTCGTGTACTGAGTTTTATTAGAAGTTCTTAAATTAGTGATTTTTAATTAAATGATTAATTTGTCAAAAAATTGAAAATAAAAATTCTTTCAAATAAAAAATTCAAAAAAATGAAGAATTTTATACGAATTTTCTCATTATTATTATATTAAACATGACACAAAAAAATCAACTGTAATAAAAAATCATTAAGAATCTCATCAATTTGATAATAATAATCGCAATAGCTAGTTAAAGCTTGACCCCAATCAAGATAATGGACTTCCCCCTTGACAATTATGAGTGAAATAAAAATTTCAGATGTGGAGATAATAAGAGTTGCTAGTTTCATTTGACAAAAAATGAAAAATGAAAAAAACTGTCAAACGTTGGGTGTTAAGCATCGAGGATTTTCGAACGAGTGACTGCACACCGGATACCGGGTTGGATGAACCTTTGGGTGTGACTTCCTCACGTGAAATACAAGAGATAATTATTACTGGTATTTCCATTTTTATTGAAAATATTCAGTGACAATTGTACGAAAATTTAAAAAAATATATTTTTGCGGAATTAAAAGATTGATAAATTTATATGCGATATTAGCAATTCCGTTCAACATTTCACCAACATTTTGCATTCTAATTCCGTAATAATCATGAGAAAAAAATAATGAATGTTTTTAGATCAGAAACATTTTTCCGACAGACTGCACTAAGAAATACACCATTTCGTGCGGAAATCATAATGAAATCCGAAAGTGTATCATTAAAAAAAATTCACTGAAATCAATTTCGATTGATCATAACTATTACTCTGTCAGCCCATAATTACCAACGTCAAGCTATTTTTATGCCCCTCCCCCCTGCAATATTATCCCCTGTTTGTTGTATTGAAATATAATTCGATGTTTGCGCTTCAGGGAGCTGAAGCGAAAGTTTCACTGGTGGACTTATCAACACATATGCGCACGTTTTACTTGAAGATAATTCATATTCATTACTGAGTACTGAATGCCTGTCAATGCCGCTGGGACTCACGCATTGTGATTAAGCAATTATGTACGAAATCACGCCATAAGAGTATGAGTTCTTCTTATAAGATCCCCATGGCGCTGGATATTTTTCAACGAAAGAAGAGCGGTCATATATATGGGTCTAACGGTCTTGTGACAAATTAAATTATTAACCCTCGGTCACTCGCTCAATGATCGCGGCATCGTCTGATTTCATTTTTTTTATATTTTAGCGTGTTTCTCGATGCTTAAAAATTCCGAAAAAATTTGAGTTCTTGGTTCAATCCATTTATTGAGCGTTGGCGTTGCCTGTTTTTTCTTTGGGAAATTTGTTTAGCTAAAAAACAAAAAGAAACGTCGCACGAACAGAAAAGCGGCGCCGCGCCGCCTGGTGCGGGTGAGTCCCTGTCAACCGCTCGAGCCACAGTGTTGCTACATTCACTGCCACATTTGAAATGCGCGCATCACGCTAAGCGCCAACGTGACAACAGCGCGCTCGGTTTAACTCAGCCGCACTGCGCTAATCATGCGGCGGGTGAAGGCTGGCTGCCGAGCGTGAGTGATCGAGGGTTACACGGAGAGAAATATTCAATAAAAATTACGTATCTTTTCCGTAATTCCGGAGCGAAATGTGGTGGTAGGAAAATTTACGGAACTGTCACAGAATTTTTCCGGATCTCTTGTGAAAAATTACGATACCGTTACTTAAATTTTCTGAGTCGATTCCGTAATCGGTGAGTGAAGTGAGAGTTCCGTAATTATTACTGAACATTTCTTTCCGTGTAAGGTTCAACATTAAATTAAATTCAAAAGCGAATCCCTCTTTTGCCCCTTTCGAAAACGAGGGAAAGAGGACTGTATGAAATAATAGTACACTGAAAGAAAAAAATAGCTCTGCCGAAAGACTATATGTTCCACGTGAGTACATTGGATGGAGTGGAACGGATTTACTTGAAGTAAATTAACCAACTGAGGGCCGGGTTGTTCATGTTCCTTTTCCCCTAAAGATCCGTTTTGCAAACGGAGTTTTAGCTAATGGTCCATTGAAATAACACATGGAGCACTCTGGCGAAACGGATGATTGGGCAAACGAACCGTTTGTTAAACGGGCCTTCAGAGCAAAAGGTACATGAACAAACCGGGCCTGATAGAAGGAAATTTAATATCTTTCACAAAAATCAATTTTTTCTCGTCATCAGAAATATTCCTAGAAGAATTCCAACTGTTGGCAGGAAAAAAAAAATCTATTGCACGACAATGATTTGATGTGAGAGAACTCCATAGGTTTATATCATAGAAAAAAATACATCGACGAGGAAAGAATGTTTTTTTCTACATTTTTTTTATCGTTATTTTACATCGCTTCGACCCGGTTAGCGTATACTGCGATGATGATCTTTTTTTTCTACATGAATGAATTACCGACAATAATTGATCGGCGGTAAAAATTTCATTGAATAGGGGAGCCCCGAAGGAGTTATCTAATATAAAATATCAGGTTTCCATTTTTCTCCGTATTTTTCCGTTCTTAAAATCGGAAAAACGTGCTTTCATGCCTCCGGAATAATCCTTTCTATTTCGCTAATGAATTGGGCCTGAGCTCTGTTGTATTTTCCAGGAGCATTATGTAACAGCACTTAAATTATTAGTTGAGAAACTTCAAATTTACGAGCAAATGATTTTTTCGCAGGACTAAAACCATTTTTCCTCCTGAATCAATCAAAAAAGGAGACAATTAAAAAATTGAAAAAAAAATCTCGTCTGAATTTAAAATTTTAAGATCAGATAATCATTATCACCAATCAATTTCGAGATACAATCTGAAAAATAACAGGCACAATCTAGGAGTTGAACGCACGCTGACTTCCCCAGCAATACAAATCGATTAATTCACCTGAATGTGCATTCTACGCACGTCCAACGGCCGTTCGAAATCGTGCGAGTGAAACTGTTGACCTGATCTCGTAACCATCACTAAACCGAATCGACACACCTCAAAGCCATACTCCCATGCTCCACAGACTGTGCAAAACATGCGAGTTAAAATTTTACTTCATCACCATTCTCCAGTGGTCTGTGCCATTTTCCCATTGGACGCATGATTTATATATTTTTTTGCTTCCGAATGCAAGCTGTGTAATCGTTCAAATTTAAGTCTTAAATTTTTTGTGTTACTAGAACACGCGTATTCTTTTCCATGGGTGCCAGAATAGTAAATCCTTACCTTTTCTCACTTTTCTCAATTTTTATCTCAATATTAATGCATGAAAAATCAATGATTTCCACAAAGTTTTCCACAAAGAGAATTTAATAGTCGAATAATTTATTCGAAATCGTCATAATCCTCTCCATCTTCTTCGTTTCGCTTTTGCTTTTTTCGTACTTTTTCATTTTTAAGGATGTATCATATACTATATACATATATACTATCCTATATCAATTTTTTTTGCAGTTAAAAAAATTAAAGTATAAAAAATATATGCATATAATATATACATATATACTATTGTATATATATATTTTTTGCAGAACTGGATATTCTTTTATTACAGTAAGAAATTAATCTCCCTCTTTTGACAATTAGTGCAGACAAAAAAATAGAGTACATAAAAGAATATACATAGACATCATATTGCATTACTTGATAAGCGGAATAGAGGCTTCAAAAATCGTTACACTGAATTTTTTTTAAGTGGAGGATATCGACCGAGTGTGATCCAAAAGGTCCGAAAATGCAATGATGAGACCTCGTCCGTACGTGTGTGTATGAGTGTACGTATGTAACAAAATTTTTCCTCAATTGTTCGCTAATGAACGGATGGAATTAAATCGCTTTTTTTTAATGTAGATATTGTTGAGCTCTATCAATCGTCATTAATTAAAATTTAATTCATCGATGAGTTTTTTTAGTTTTCGCTTTTTTTCAAAAATCGGTTGTCCCACGATAACTAAAAAAAATGTTCCGAATTGATTGAATGATGGCTTAAAAAAATTGTTTGGAAGTCTTTTTGACCGAGTTCGAAGATGAAGGCGATAGCAATAATCGTTATTTTGATTTATTTGAAAATTTGCAAAAATTTTGTATTTTTTGAAAATTAGAATTCTCGGGATATCGTTGAATTCAGATCATAGCTTAAAATGTTTGTTTTAATGCCATTAAGTCGAAGTTAAAAGATGATTACGGTAGCTATATAGGTTGATTTGATTTTTATAATGATTGTTGAAAATTTTGAATTTTTCATGAATTTCCCTGAAAGTGAGCTTTCTGATAGTTTCTTCAAATGTGATGTTTCAAATTCATTCAACTATGCATAAATAACATTTTACTATTAACATTTCAGTAGTGAAGTGGTCAATCGGGTTAAGTTGACTTAGCTCCCAGTTGAGTTTTTGTTGAATAACTCGGAATTTAAGGAAAATAGCGAAATTTTTATAAAATCTTTATCGATAGTCTTCACTTTTCTTTACAAAACTGATTTTTAGGAAAATTTTGCTAACTCCCTTAGAATTTGAGATATTCATCGAGAACTGGCGCTAAAATGGAATTGACTTAAACCACATTCACTACTGATTTGATTGGACTGAGGGAAGAGATAGAACTATAAAAAAGACAATCGATTGTATAGAAGGAAGGAATAATAAGAATAATGATGATGATGACATTCAACTAAGCTGAAAACTCACAAAATTATCTGACAAGAATGCTGATTCAATTTAATAAAATGAAATAAACAATGAACTATACATAATAGAAGGAAATGATGTGCAAAATAATCATTCGGAAGCATATCTCTAATTTATCAGCAAAAAAACTATACTATATGCAACATAAGAACAATTTCGCACGTGTTTCCGCAGGAAAATATATTTTCGAATGAGGACAAAAATAAAGTGGGTCTGACTTTTCACTGAGCAACACTCTCCCTCGATCGTTATTCATCGTAAATCTCCATGGATGACCAACTTATTCAAATGTATTCGCAAAATACAGCGATGAGGCTCGAAGAAGTAGGATGAATTTATTCGTTTTCAGAAGAATAATTCATTCATTAAGAGCTGACAACTAGAGAAATTCCGCGTCCGATTAGATTCATAACACAAGAGGAAATGAAGAGAAATTATCGGATATTTCAACAGTTCAGAATGAGGGCAGTGAAATTGAAAGGAAGAGCATTTATCAAATAAATATATCCGTCGAATCTTAATTGAATTAGAAACAGCGGAAATAATGATAAATTGGAAAATGGAATAGGTGAACCTTTCAATTTCACCGCTAGTCAAAAATCAGAGTGACAAAACATCAGTTCAAGAATTGCTTGCTCCAACGAATTAATGGGATTCAATACCCGTGGCGATGACTCCAATCGTCATTCCAATCATCGCGTAGAACTATTATGATGCAACATGCTGATAAAGATCATCACAAAAGGTTAGGACGATGTACCTAACTAGAAATTCCGATGATCGAAGAGACAATCCCAAGAAGAAACACTGGTTTTCTGATTTGCCTATGAATGCACAGCTTATGAAATTCTTCATTGAACGAGGGAAGAATAGGAACTGCTGGAGGAACTATTTCAAGTGATGTATGATAACGGATTCATCCGAAATGACAATGGCTGTTGTTGCGGCAGTGTCCGCCTACCGGGACAAGTGGTTCTGGGTTCACGACAGGTCAGTCACGAAGTATTTCTAGTATTATGTATAAGATGACTACTTGTTCAATGAAATTTTTACTACTAATTAATTAATAGCGATGATTGATGGCTCAATAGGTGTTTGCATACTATTATTTCGCTAGGGGGCTACGCCCCCTGCTCACTCCGCTCACCAAACCCCATATGGCCTCCATGACCCTTATTTGGACCCTTATTCTGACCCTTGGATTTTGATCTTTAAAATATCTGTTAATAGCGATGATTGATGGTTTAATAGGTGTTTGCATACTCTTATTTCACTAGGGGGCTACGCCCCTGTTCGCTCCGCTCGCCAACCCCCATATGGCCTCCATGACCCGTATTTGGATCCTTATTCTGACCCTTGAATTTTGCCCTTTCATGTCTGTTAATAGCGATGATTGATGGCTCAATAGGTGTTTGAATACTATTATTTCACTAGGGGGCTACGCCCCCTGCTCACTCCGCTCGCCAACCCCCATATGGCCCCCATGACCCGTATTTGGATCCTTATTCTGACCCTTGGATTTTGACCTTTCATGTGTGGTAATAGCGATGATTGATGGCTCAATAGGTGTTTGAATACTATTATTTCGCTAGGGGGCTACGCCCCCTGCTCGCTCCGCTCGCCAACCCCCATATGGCCCCCATGACTCGTATTTGGACCCTTATTCTGACCCTTGGATTTTGACCTTTAAAATATCTGTTAATAGCGATGATTAATGGCTTAATAGGTGTTTGAATACTATTATTTCACTAGGGGGCTAAGCCCCCTCCTCGCTCCGCATACCAATATGGCCCCCATGACCCTCATTTGGACCCTTATTCTGACCCACATGGTCCTTATTTAGACACCTACTCTGACCCGTGCGATCCGTAATCTGACCCTCATGATCCTTATTCTAACCCTCATTTTGACCCTTGCGACCCTTACGCCCATCAAAAAATATATAAAAAAATATCTAATATGGGCCAATTACATATATTTTTCAAATTTATAAAGAAGGTATAAAAAATATATATAAATCATATATTTTATATTTTTTTATATAAATTGGGCCAATTTAAGATATTTTTTTATATATTTTTCAAAATATAAATTTTTCCCTGTGGGTACTTTTAGACCCTATTCTTGATCCTCCCGTATGAGCCTTAAATCCGTTTGACCGTCATGATCACCCATTTTCGTTAAAAAATTCCCGAAGCCACGGATGTCTTGTAAAGAAAATCAACAATATTAAAAAATTCCAAAACAAAATGGTGAAAAAAAAGAAGAGAACACTCACCAATACAGGCAGATGATCGAAAATGTAGCACACAAAAATTATGCTATAAACCGTCGATCTGCTTCCTGTCTCATCAACCTGAGGTCTCCTCTTTCTCAGACAAGCCCTAGAGTTCGTTGATCCACTGGTGCACGAGCCACTTGACGGATCCCAATGGTGAGGATGGCATTCGAAAGCACCCGAGGAATTCTTGGAGCTAGCCTCGGACAGATCTGAAACTGACTGCAGTAACTCGGACTTTGGGCTGCGGCAGGTATCCTTGAAAATTGCCCCACAAAGACCGCAAATGGTCCCTAATAGCAGCAATGCCCTCAGGGAATTGACGAAGAGGCCGTACTTGGGGGATACGTCTTGAGCGAGAAATACACATGTTTCAGGCTCGAAGTTTAGTATTCCGGTGAAGCCTATGCAGGCACTTATTACCGTGAGACATACCAAGTGGTACTTAATGTGATTCTTTGTCACAGTTAATTCGTCTTTACTGATTGCGGCAAAAATGGCTATTGATGTTAATGTGAGCTCCTGAAGAATGCGAGATGTGTTCAACAGCCAAACGAGGCTGGAGCATATTTCTACAAATAATAGAAAGGAAATTTCATTAATTTATTAATGTTGGCGCCCATCTCGGGAGTAGAAAAAACTATTGAAATGCGGGAAAAACTTTAATCCTCTGACGGTTACCGTAGTTTCCCGTTTACGTTTTAAACTGAGTTTACTTTTCACCGTCACAAACATGTTGAAACGTGCATTATTCTATGAATTTATTTACATCTTATTTTGAACAGAAAATGATAATTTGAAGATTTAAATTCGAGCGCTACTATCTACTTACTTCGTCAATAATCTGGGGACCCTACGTCGCTACCAGAATCATACGCGAGGTCATGAAGAATCATGAAGAATAAAGGGGAGGAGGTCGAATTTCAATGGGGACGTATTTCTTTATTCTACCGTCAAATTCGATCCATCCGTCGATACTCTGGTTATGCTCTTGTTTTATTCCGCTTCCTATCATTATTCTTCAAAGAAATGAAACAAGTTTGTAATAATGATACAGAGGTGTTCTTCCTTCACGAAAGCGCCAAAATTCCTTCAAATGCTCAATTAAAAATAATAAAATACATCTACTCTCGTTTCCACTTGATCCAAGCAAATCACTAATACCATCCTAAAGTTCCCTCTCCACTGCGTCTGTGTCTGGTCGTTCGCAACTGCTGCGACGTTTACGATTTATTTGAAATTTTCGGTTTAGGCTCCATATCCTCCGTACACAGTTCGACCTCCTTTCCTCTATTCTTCATGCGCGACATTATTTCACGACTTTATTCGTCTTTTCGAATTGTTTTTCTTCCTTCATTTTGTTTTATCCTGTCTACTAATAAATTCCTTTAAAAAAATTTTATATTTAGGACTCATGCCGCACTGTTCTTGCGCTCCCTACTCATCCCCTATTGAAGATAAGATTGCAAGTCAGAGGGTTAAACCATGAATTCTCAGCCAAAAGGGGACGGAAAAATCTGAATGATTGTTTTGAAAATTTGTTCACTCCGTAAAAATCAGATGAAGCGAGTTGAGGGTGATCTGAAGAGGACAAATAATTTTTAAAAATATTCGAAAATTCGAGGTGGAGGCGCCGCCATCTTTGAAGCCCCTTGCGGCAGCGGGAGTGTACGCAAGCAAGATGTCAGATAATTTCTTGAAATTATCCATCCTTCATGTTTTCTCATCCCTTTTTGGCTGAGAATTCATGGTGCAACTTTTCCCGCTGTTTTTTTTTACTCTCGAGGCCGCCTAATGAATGAATGAAGTGAATATAATTGCAATGCAGTAGGATGAATGCCATATTTACCTCCAAAGTGATTGGCAGGTCTTATAAGCGTGAGTATGGCATATAGTAATAAACCAATCTGATGAGCTAAACTCTCGATGATGATTGCAACAGTCAGCACGTCGATTCTTCTTTTCAAGGACGATGGCTGGTTCTGGTATATCAACAATGACCACGACAACAGTAAAATGCAGATTGGTGAACCGACACACGTTGCCAGCCATTCGCCCACTTCGCTACGCATTTCTGAAACAAAACATTGCAATTTAAAAACATTTTTTTTTAAATAAATAAATGAATGATTAAATTTGTCAACGCGACAATCGCCTGAGGCCCTTTAGCCAGATGAATATTATGCACGGAGAGAAATGTTTTAGAAAAATTTTAGTGCTAGCACGGAAAAAGAGGCCCAAAGTGATGGCCAGGAAAAAATTTCAGTGGTGGCACTGGAAATTTTATTGGGAAAAACGTGAATTTTTCCCCGTATTTCTGTGAAAGGTTCACAGAAATCCCCAGAAATTTTACCAGAAATACCAAGAAATTTTACCTTAACAGCACTAGAATTTTTCACAGCCGGTGGATTGTGATTTTTTCCAGTACTCGTATTAGAATTTTTCTAGAAAATTTCTCTTCGTATGTGGAAAATTGTGATAAAAAAGGGAACTGGGAACTTGAAGTTGTGGATGTCATACTACTAATTTTTTTTTTCATAAAAATTTGGTTATTCATAGATAACGATATTTATCATTTGAGTACAAACAGGCTTTACATTAAAAAAATAGCAACATTTTTTGGAGTTGATGAACCTATATTGTCTGAGTAGATTTTAGAAAATCTTACTTCTTTCGTATTTAAACGTTAATAGTTTTCCTTATTTCGAACGATCACAAGTACGCGAAGCGGAATTGAATATTATAAAAGGTTTTATCTTTGTCACAGATTTTGTCACGGACGGGTGAAGCGAATTTTGTACCGGAGGATTGAGACATTATTTATGATCGTTTATTTTGATGCTCGGGGATTGGGAAAGTGAATGGGATAGATTTTCGTTAGTGTTGGGTCATGACACATGCGGGTGGTGGAAACCGGTAAAACTTGAACGATAGTTCAATTTTTATGCGATTGAGAGAGACTAAAGTACTGTTGGCCCAAAGACCATTCTATAGTTTTAGGCATGTTTTTTTATGAAGTTTATGGAAATTTTTCCCTTCATTCTTGCGTAATGAGAACTACCATTAAGGCATTCATTTTAAATGCAAAATATTTTGTTGAAAAAATCAACAGAATAGATTTTTCCTGTCTGGTTAAAAAATACTTTCTATAGTCTTTCTTTATAACTTATAACTTTCTAGTATAAACTAATTTATGTCGGAAATATTCTATTAAAAAAACGTGTACCAAAACTAGGGATTCTCAAATAGAATCGGTCGAACCTAATAGAATTTTCAACAGAAATTTAATAGAAATCCAGTAGAATTATCTATCGAATGAATTAGGTTTTTCTATGAAATTTTAATGCGCATGAGATTGTGTTTCATTAGAATCGAAAGTGCTAGTGGTGTTCATTAATTTTTTGAAAAGAGCGAAACTAGCGAAATCTCACCGTAGAGAGTGGTTTCATTCGGCTGGCCTAATTGTCTTCATACAAAAGACCTAGGTCACGGAAAAGAAATCTCATGTGACGGATATACATCAAGACCGAGTAGTTGACCTCCTTGATTTTGAGATTTGACAATTTTATTTTTATCTCTTCAAAGAGACGTTCTGAAATAAGATGTTACTTTTCAGTTGATAATGCGGAGGGAGTGGAGAATTGATTTGTTACGTCTATCGGCGTCAATTAAAGTAGCTCTACCCCTACGGCTGGAGTCATTGAGTCTATTTCACAAAAAATACATTCTAAAAATCAGTATTTCTAGCTCTAAATTATTAAAATAAATCATAGAGGTCATGAGCATAAGTATTATCTTATATCAATTTTTTAAAAATAAAGTGCACATAAGCAGTTTTTCAATTGACTAGCTTGCAAATAACTGTGGCAACGCCGTACGATCATATGGGAAGTTGGAGACGAGCGGAGCGGGCGCCATCACATGGTCACTGTTGTCATGTCTATTCCTGATGCCAGTATTATTAATAATAAAAAAAACTAAACCATAAATCGTTATCCAACAGGTGCCAATATTTTTCATGATTTTTTTCTCGTTTTTAGGAAAAAAAATTAGATTTTAATCTTTGTTTTAACCGGAGTTGTGGTAAATTCCGCGTTTTTCACATAAGACCCTGTGTTAAATAATGGATTTTCAACATTTCCTTTGAGAAAAACTTGAACGACAATTAAATGAGGAAAACAGTTACGATTCCGAATCACACCGAGTTTTTAGGCGATTTGTTGTAGTTTTTAAAAATCTTTGAATTGAAATATAACCCCAAAAGGGTAGAGCTACTTTAAGCATCATTACCGCTGCATTTCGCACGTTCCTTAGTACATTCAGAGAAAAGATTCGTTCTGCCGAAAAATTATATGTTCCCTTGAAGAGATCTTTTGTCGTGTTGAATCAATTTACTTGTGGACGAAAAAGAAAGTTTCCACCAAAACATGATAATTTTCGTAGTAATAATTGTTCTTTTTTTTCATTGTGTTAAAGTGACCCAACCCATCTATTGGATTATTTACACTGTCAGATATTTATAGTCTAGTATCTTACATTGCCTTATTTTGTGAGATGACGGATCGTAATACCAAAGACACCGCTATAGAGTGGACATATGGAAGATGTTTATGGGTACGGTCACACTGCTGCGGTCACACGGACGGACGGGTAGCGAGCGAAGCGAGCGAGGGGGGCGAACCCCACCCCCCGGGTGGGCGAGCGGAGCGAGCAGGGGGCGAAGCCCCCTAGTCAACCAATAATTTAGGTAGGAAGATTGATGATTAATTGGATAATCGAAAATAAAGTACGTAAGTTAGAATTAGCTTGGTAACCAAAAATTACATTTTAGTACTATCAAATATTTTATTCACCATCAATCNATAAGTATTATCTTATATCAATTTTTTAAAAATAAAGTGCACATAAGCAGTTTTTCAATTGACTAGCTTGCAAATAACTGTGGCAACGCCGTACGATCATATGGGAAGTTGGAGACGAGCGGAGCGGGCGCCATCACATGGTCACTGTTGTCATGTCTATTCCTGATGCCAGTATTATTAATAATAAAAAAAACTAAACCATAAATCGTTATCCAACAGGTGCCAATATTTTTCATGATTTTTTTCTCGTTTTTAGGAAAAAAAATTAGATTTTAATCTTTGTTTTAACCGGAGTTGTGGTAAATTCCGCGTTTTTCACATAAGACCCTGTGTTAAATAATGGATTTTCAACATTTCCTTTGAGAAAAACTTGAACGACAATTAAATGAGGAAAACAGTTACGATTCCGAATCACACCGAGTTTTTAGGCGATTTGTTGTAGTTTTTAAAAATCTTTGAATTGAAATATAACCCCAAAAGGGTAGAGCTACTTTAAGCATCATTACCGCTGCATTTCGCACGTTCCTTAGTACATTCAGAGAAAAGATTCGTTCTGCCGAAAAATTATATGTTCCCTTGAAGAGATCTTTTGTCGTGTTGAATCAATTTACTTGTGGACGAAAAAGAAAGTTTCCACCAAAACATGATAATTTTCGTAGTAATAATTGTTCTTTTTTTTCATTGTGTTAAAGTGACCCAACCCATCTATTGGATTATTTACACTGTCAGATATTTATAGTCTAGTATCTTACATTGCCTTATTTTGTGAGATGACGGATCGTAATACCAAAGACACCGCTATAGAGTGGACATATGGAAGATGTTTATGGGTACGGTCACACTGCTGCGGTCACACGGACGGACGGGTAGCGAGCGAAGCGAGCGAGGGGGGCGAACCCCACCCCCCGGGTGGGCGAGCGGAGCGAGCAGGGGGCGAAGCCCCCTAGTCAACCAATAATTTAGGTAGGAAGATTGATGATTAATTGGATAATCGAAAATAAAGTACGTAAGTTAGAATTAGCTTGGTAACCAAAAATTACATTTTAGTACTATCAAATATTTTATTCACCATCAATCGAAAACTTTAACTAATAAATTCTATAATATTTTAAATAGGGTAAATATAGTTAAACTTTTAACAATGTAATGAGGTAATCCTTTTTAATATTGCCAAAATCTAATATTGTTGCCTATCCCTGGTGAAGAGTAGTTACTCCTAGAGAGTTTGACTTGAAACGTATACTTTTCTGGTCAAAACCTTTTTTAAGGAAGGAGGTGTGTAAGGAGATTTTCTTGTTACGGGTTGAAATCCACTCAACCAGAGATTTGCACCCTAATTTTTTCTCTCGGTGTACAGGGGTTACAATTCCCTCCCCACTCGTCCTGACAAGAGAATCATTGTTTATTTTTTTGTGCATTCAGTTCCCTTCTGGTCTGGGTCACACTGAGTGTGTGTACTTTCTCGTTGTCGATCACGCACACTCGACATTCCGGGTAGGACATGAGGTATTCCAACCACGTGCCTCGAGACCTTCTTCACTCTTTTGTAGTAACGAAATATCATGCACAATCTCTGTCCCCTATTGGTTTGAATGCACGTGCAGTCAGAATTCATACCTCGATATTTCAATATAATAAGAACCCTCGACGGGAAAGCTATTCTCGAATAGTCGAAAAAGAGGACAAGAAACACTCAAAATTTAAATTTGAGAAATTTCAAAAAAACTGGAATTTTGTTTTGTAATAGAAGAAACACCAGAAAAAAGTCCTTCTTTTGCTGTTTCTTCTATTACAAAAAACAATTTTCAGTTTTTCCAAAATTCTTCAAATTAAAAATCATATGAACGAAATTTTAGTGCTACCAATCCATTTTCATTTTTTATCTCCAGGGAATTTGGACTTAATTTATTTCATTCACACAAATTTTTTTTTCGCATATTTTTTAGAAAACAGAGTAATTAATCAAAAAACGGGCCCCGTAAGGGTCTTCCTCTGAGTATTTTCTCCATTCCTAACCGAAAAAAGAAGATTTTTTCAACTCGTTCCTCGTAAAATCTCGCAGAACAATCCGGAAGCATTTCTCCGCGCCTGAGAGAACATAACAATTTTATGATCTCCAGTTATTCTCTTTTCATGATAAAAAAAATGGTATGAGCTCATAGTGCATTACTATCGTTTCTGAAAACTGTAGAAACCTTGAGTCTCAACGTGCATTTCCCCAGACTCCAATAAAAAAAGCGCCTGAAATTAATCGTAAAAATTCCGACCAACGCAAGGCAAAAATTTATTTGAAAAATGCATCCCATCATCTAGTACATATTTCTCGTCATTTATATTTGCCCTTTGGCTGAAATCACAATGGAGTCACATTTTCCGCGTAAAGGTAAAAAGAAATAGGTAAAGACGCCATTTTCGTAAGAGCAATGCCCGCTCACTGTTGTTCTCCCCCCCCCCCACACTTTATTTATCTCTTGTGCAACTTTCAATTCCACTCATGCGTTAAAACGCCAAACGATAAACATTCATAAATCCTCGGCACCTATTTTTTTGACCTTCCGATTTCCTCTTTCGAATCATCACGGCCAATTGGCCATACGCCATCAAAAAATTTCACTCGAAATAATGCATAATAAGAGACGAGAAAAAGGGACTGAGTAGACTCTCGTGAAGATCCACACCAAATACTTGGACTTTCCATCGGAAATTTACATCTCAGAAATTCCACGATCTCTCTCTATTACCGCGACACGAC
Source organism: Diachasma alloeum (assembly GCF_001412515.2). Classification (NCBI taxonomy): domain Eukaryota; kingdom Metazoa; phylum Arthropoda; class Insecta; order Hymenoptera; family Braconidae; genus Diachasma; species Diachasma alloeum. Next base: position 205,880 of record NW_021680378.1, on the reverse strand, counting down.
ATTCACACCTCCACAGAATTTCGTCTTCTGAATACATTCAATTCGGAAGATTTCTTTTTCGAGTTTAAAAAGATGCCGGACCCGGGTCAATTCCCGTTCTAGAAAATATATTTCCATCGTCTCGAGCCCACATAAGTTTATTATTGCACTTCACACTCTAATGACCTGGGTCGAAGTGGGTCACTTGGCAATAAGGCAGGACAACAACTGTTTTATCATTTCTTCAACTCCGTTATTGCATTCGTCCAAGCATAACCTGTCTATATCTTATTATCTAGAATTATTTTTTAAGAAATTGATAGGTCATTTCATGCGCTGAGAGAAGAAATTAGCTTCACCGAAAAAATGTATGCTCCACGTGAGAATCTTTGATGGAGTGGAACAGATTTACTTGAGGGAAATTAACTAACTTGGTAGAAGAAAATTTAACGCGGTTTTTCATTTTTGTATTTTATAATTGATGTGAAATCATTACGCAGGAAAATATTTCATGGAAAAACTCAATAAATTTTTATCTTTCCGTACAACTTTTTCTCTTGATACATTTTTTATAGAAATTTCTGGTCGTGAATTTCTATTGAAAATATCTGTAGACAATAAGTTGTGTAGAAAAATAGAATATTATTATTTTATTTTTAACGGAATTTGTCACAAGAAGCTTGTAACTGGCCATCGCCCGAGGGCCTTCAGCCTGGTATTTACATATGATATACAATGGTTTGATTATAGGACACAGAAAAAAAAACAAAACAGTAGATAAATAATTATTTCAGATAGCTGATAGTATTGTATGGTTGAGTAGGGCAAGTAAGTTGTTTTACATCATCATGGATGAAATGAGAGTGAAACAATTTGAGGGATGCAGTCATGGTAAAATAGAATATTTTTCATTGAAAATTTTTATTGAAAAAAAATATGCCCAAATAAATTGCGGAATTTTTCAGCAGAATCGGCCAAAAATTAATAGAAATCTAATAGAAATCCAATAGAATTTCATCTTTTTACAATTTTTATATTGAAACATTTTCTATAGGAATTCCTCGACGCGATTTTTTAAATTATTTGTAATACAATGTATAGAAAAATAGAATTTTTTTAATAGAATCGCTCAAAAATCACTAGAAAATGCGATAGAAATTCAATAGAATTTTATTTTTCTAGACAAATTTTTCAATTGGGTTATTTTCTGTAGGAATTCCTCGACGCAAATTTTGCTATTTTTTCCCACTCTATATTCTCTCCTTTTCATTAAAAAATCGACCAAAAAACCTTGAAAAATGTAGACCGAGGAATTTATATACAAAATATGAAATAATTAGTCTAAAAAAAATTGAATTGATTTTTCAAAAAAAAAAAAAAAATAGAAGAATTAGATTTCTATTGAAATTCAATAGCAATCTAATGGAATTTTCCAAACTCAACTTGAAACTTCCAAATATTTTTTTCATAAACAAAAGAGGTTTAAAAATGGCAATTCTAAAATTCCCAGAGGATACAGAAAAAAATATTTAAAAAAACATAAAATGTATGAAATACTCCTACCGACTAATACCCCACATCATGAACAATGAACCGAGATAATTCCATCACAAACATGTTGGAATTCTTCCATGAAGCCTCCTAAGTTTTGCATGAACGATCAAAGCGTTTATTTATGCATACACGCTGATCCACTCTGCACACCTCATTCTAAATTATTTTTTCTCCCCTGACCTTGATCAGCACAACATCTCTCTGGCATTCCAGCCTAATCGAGCGACACGCCCGCTTCCTTTCCTCTTCTCTCATTCCTCGTCTCGCCGCTCATCTGGCTCTCTATCTAGACTTTACAGTGTTTCTTAGCCTTCTAGGCCAAGCCGCATACCGCTACGTCTACCCCCCTGTCTTTAATGCTCGTTATACGTGTTCCATACGCGTAGCTCAATTGAAGAGTACCTCGGGTGTCTATCCTCTCCTCTATTACGAAATTCCAGGTACGAGTGTTGTTTCACAAGAATACATTGTCATTTTTTTTCAGTGTTACACTTGGAAATCCGTTATGATTTTATGGTTTCCGGTGATGGGGAGAATTCTAACGATTGATTATGATTTTTGCATTCATCTCTCATTCTATTATCACACGGGAAAAAAGTTGGAGAAAAACGACTTGAGGATATCCAAGTACTTTGGCGATTTTTCCTCCAGTGAAATGCTCTTCGAATTTTGTAGTCGAACGTCGGAGTTTTCATTAGAGCCTAAGTTTCCGAAGATTTTGCAATGATTTTATTATTTAAACTTTGTAGGTTTGAATTTGAATTTCGATACTGAACCGTTAGAAATATTTTGAAAATCTGAAAAAACAAATAGAAAGTTTATTTTTGAGAGAAAATTGAAGTAATTTAAAAATTGCAATTTAAAAAAATTACGAGCATTTTCTATAAATGATTTATAAACAATCAATATTGCATTGTAAAAATCATTTGTTCGGAATCGTAACGAATTTATTAATATTCAGAATTTTACCAGAAATCACTTTCATGTCATTTCATCGATTTTCTCGGTAATTTTTATCCAATTTTTCTCTCCGTGCACAATACACATCAAGGGACTGTAAAGAAGGCGGCACCGCCACCTCGCATTTTTAAACTTTCCTTAGAATTATCTATCCTCTCCGAATCACCCTCAACTCGCTTCATCCGATTTCTGTAAAATGAACAAATTTTTTGAGCCTTCGGTCACATTTTTCCGTCTCCTTTTGGCTGAGAATTCATGCCGCAAAGTTTTCCCGGCATTTCAGTAGTTTTTCAAATTTCAAAATACTCGCAATTATCAAAAACGAATTAATTAGACCAGAGAAAATTTTGAATTTTCTCCCAAATCCCATAATTCATCCACGAAAATCTTTTTCCCACGGCATAACTATATTCATAAACTTCCCATTGTCCCACGAAATTTCTCCGAAAAATCTCAAAATCAAGTGTTTGAAAATATATATCTTCAAACAAAGAAAGTACTTTCTTTTCCACTTGAATATGATAACTCCCAGCCCAGATATTCCCATAATTTTCTCACCGGGCTTTCTACGCCGAATGACTCCTGATCCAGAAGGAGATCCAATCGGTAATACAATTCCACCTGAATAATCAAATATAAATCAGCGAAAAACGGAAGTACCCAGATAGACCTCCAGACGATGGAATTTGATGACACTGTTACCTATATTCTGGGAAAGAATTACCAATCATTACATATAGGAGGAAAAAGAGCGCTCATTAAGGGGCTTTAAAGATGGCCACGCCCCCACCTCCCATTTTTAAATATTCCTTAGAATTATTTATCCTCTTCAGATCACCCAGAACTCGCTTCATCCGATTTCTGTAAAATGAACAAATTTTTTGAGCCATCTTTCACATTTTTCCGTCCCCTTTTGGCTGAGAATTCGTGCCGCAAAGTTTTCCCCGCATTTCAGTTGTTTTTCAAATTTTAAGACACTCACAGTTATCAAAAACGAATTAATTACACTAGAGAAAATTCTGAATTTTCAGAAGGAAATGTCGCCGATTTTTCTCCAAAATCCCATAATTCATCCACGAAAATCGTTTTCCCCGGCATAAAAATATTCATAAACTCCCCATCGTCGCATAAAATCTCTCCGAAAAATCTAAAAATCAAGTGTTTGAAAATATATATCTTCAAACAAAGAAAGTACTTTCTTTTCCACTTGAATATGATAACTCTCAGTCCAGATATTCCCATAATTTTCTCACCGAGCTTTCTACGCCGAACGACTCCTGATCCAGAAGGAGATCCAATCGGTAATACAATTCCACCTGAATAATCAAACATAAATCAGTGAAAAACAGAAGTACCCAGATAGACCTCCAGACTATGGAATTTTATGACACTATTACCTATATTCCGGGAAAGAATTACCGATCTACCTAAAGTCTGTAATTTTCTCGCTTGCTAGATCAAGTTTGAGAGGAGAGGCCGCGGAAAACTATCGGCCGGTGCGTTCCCACGCGACCGCCATATTGGCCCGTCCTCTCTTTCCATTGAGATTCCGTGGAAGACGCGACGACGCGACCTACGCGAGACCTCAATTCAACCCAGTCACCACTTCAACTACAATTTTTCGCCTCTTTCTAATTTTAATGGCGTCATGCTCACTTTGGCATTAACAAAACAATCGTTACCCTTTGTACGTATTATGCAACTGAAAATTCAAGTTGACGTTATTTCAAATTATTCAGTGGGTCACCATTACGAAGAGAAAAGTTGTGGATAATTGGGCTTGTTTTGAATGGAGGTCGGTGAGAATTAAAAAAATTATGGCAGGCTAATTTTTTTTATTCATATTTTATTTTAATGAAGCAGTGATTTAAATTGATCCTCTCGACTCCAAGAGTTTTGATACGTGAGAAATTGCACAACTTAAAAGTTTGGTTTTATTTTTTTATCACTTCGGTTCTTTAACAAAAATTATTAAAAATTTGCGCAGGGAGGAGATAATGACGTCACAACTCCCTACACTTCGTAGTTGGCTCACTCCGCGGCGCTACGTGCGTTTCAGTGTGATAATGTTTTAAATAATACTACAACCGTATATGCACTGCGAATGTTTGATGTTGTAAAAAAAATTACGATAAATGTATGAGAGAAAGAAAGCAAAACAAACTAATGAATTTGTTAAATGGAATGAATCCTAAATAATATTTTTTTTTTATAATAATATTACTACAACATAATTTCATTTCTGTTGATCGCATCGATTTAATTTCTAGAAATGCAAATTCAACGAGAGATGGCGTTGGCAGACCGGAGTCGTGACGTCATTCAAGGTCATCTCAAACAAAGCGATGTGAAAATTTTAACTTTAAATTTAGGATGTAGTTTAACATGAATTAACGAATCCAAAAAAATGAAATATTCCGATTATCGTGAATAACAATACATGTGAAATGCCACACGAGATCGGCAGGAAAATAATGGCCGTCATTAATATTTCATTACAATATCAATGGTTAATGGAAAAAATTGAATTGTGATTTTCGAAATGAAAAAAAAAAATGAAATAAATAATGTTTCAAGCAGGAAGGGTGCAAAATTCATTTTCAAGTGTAATTCCTGATTAGATGAATAATAATTTTTTAATTTTAATTATTACTCATTAATACGGTATTAGAAAAATATGAACTTCTCAATATTCATTCATAATATAATGAAACTATTTACACGTTACGAACTTTGCCGCACTAATTTAATTTCTAAAAACACCACTTCAACGGAAGATGGCGTTGACCGACCGGAGTTGTGACGTCATTCAAGGTCACATGAGCGTTTTGAAATGATCGTTTTCCGCCCAAAACATATGCGCCATCAAAATGAACGAGTGAGCTGTCATTGTTATGCCTCCGCACCGTCTACAACTGAATTTATGATTATGACCTTCAACCAATTAACGCGTTAGCAGCAACAAAGAGCAAAGTGATCACCATCAATGCGGACCACCGCGACGCTCCCTCAGAATAAAACCGTGCAAAATGACATTGTCCATGTTACAAGTCATTATAAAAGTGATAAAACTCGCGTACTACTGTCATCTATGTACAGTGAGTATTTTCACACATCCACTATCTCGGTCATATGGAAACCTCTGCAACACTCCTTGTTCAACGTTTTTTATGCACTCGCCGGTGTGATGCAGCGGATTCTCATGCCCGCATTCCATCGATTCGCGATTTCTTTTATCTTGTTAACACCTATCTCCAGCCAACTTTCACGATTTTCAGTTGTACAAGCGCCAAAAAATTTTTATAGAAAAAACTAGCGAATTAGGTGGAAAAAAACAGGAGAATTTCATATTTATATACAACTTTTTCGATTAAAACATTTTCTGTAAAAATTCCTAAACATGAATTTTCTGAGTTCTTTTCATTAAAAAAATTAAACACCAAATTTAGAAAATTTTAATCGAGGAAAGTCTATAAAACATCTGATTCTATTAATTTTCCTATACAATGTGTTCTATTAACACATTTTCTATAGGAATTCTCCTGAATTTACTATTTTTCTTCCACTCTATTTTCTTCTTTTTTTATTAAAGAAGCAAACAAAAAATTTTGAAAAATTTGTACCGAGAAATTTCTATAGAAAATATATCAATAGAATAAGTTGGAACTTTCACGATTTTCAGTTGTACAAGCGCCAAAAAAATTTTTTAGAAAAACGAATTAGATGGAAAAAATTCGGAGAATTTGATATTTCTATACAACTTTTCTGATTGAAACGTTTGCTACAGGAATTCCCATGAATTTTCTGAGTTTTTTTCACTCTATACAAACTGCAAAATTCTGAAAATTTCAATCGAGGAATTTCTATAGAAAAATCTAATTCTATTAATTTTTCTATACATCTTTTTCTATTAAAATATTTTCTATAGGAATTCTCATAAATTTTCCATTTCGTTCCATTTTATTTTTCTTCTCTGTTCATTAAAAAAAATCAAACCCAAAAACTTGAAAAAAATCAACCGAGGAATTTCTATATAAAATATCTCAATAGAATAAGTTAGATATAAAAATCAAATTCTATTAATTTTTCCATAGAATATTTTCCATTTAACATTTTTATTCAAAAAAACGCGCAGATAAGCTGCTGAATTTTTCAATAGAAAACTAATAGAAACTCCATAAACTTTTGCGGCAAATTTGCAATTTTTTCTTACTAAATTTGTTAGTACATATAAATTTTTCTGAAACAAGCCTTTAGACCATTTTGTTCGTTTTATTATTTCTTCTCGGAAAATTTCACCCGCAAAATTATTCAGTAAAAATTCACTTTTATAACTTCATCACATAAATGGCGTCATTAGCATTCATATCTCTGATATAACGGGCCAAATAAACCCGTCCTTGTGCAGCCAAAGCCCTTCTCATATTTTCGAAATCTCCCCCCGAACTTTTATCGATTTCTATGTATCTCGAATAACGGAAATCAATTCGTCTGAATAATCTGTAGAACGTAGGAAATTGCATACTAAACTACGCGGAAAATGAATATTAATGGAACATAAAATCCATAAACATTCGTAAAGCCCGTATTAATCGTTGGATCTAGAAGAATCGAACTTTCTAAAGATACGGATAATTAATATCCATAAACAGGCTGATACACCGTACATTGCTGAAATATGTATCCACATTATGCAGATAACTGACGTGATTTTCCATTGATTGAAGTTGAGAAATCATGTCAGCCAAATTTCTGATCTAAATCTGAAGAGAAAAGCACTAAAACAATTCAGTAGCGAAGTAGTAAAACGGTTTAAGTCGATTTTCACTATCGGCCAGTTTTCAGTGAATATCTCGGAATCTAAGGAAGATAGCTACATTCTTATTGAAACCTTTTTTGTAGCACTCAATTTGCTCTAGAAAAAAGGTTATTACGAAAATTTCGTTACCTCCTTTGGATTCGGAGATATTCTTCAAAAACTCAACTAAGAGACAAGTCGACTTAAACCGCTTTACCACTTCGCTACTGAATTGCTGAAACCATAAAAAAAAAACAAATTGAACTAATAAATACTTACTGCTGATGTCAGTGTTTCCAATAAATTTGAAACCCCGTAAAATCCTTCATTGCGTTGTCTCCGATGAAAAAAATCCCACGTGTTCTCATTAAATCACCATCTCCCTCCGTTTCATGAATTCTTTAATCTCGTCTGCTCACTATTTTAAAAAAGTCAGTCGCGTGGTAATTCAACTATCTTATTTTCCCTCGCTTCGTCGCCTCACGAGACTTCCTCTACATCCTGCACTCAGTTTGAATGTATTTCTAGCACTATCGCCGCTAGTGGATTCCTCAATTAAGGTACATCCCAAGACAACACGACCCAAAAGTTAGTCCCTACGGATTTTCAGAAAAAATTGTCAATGACTTAAGGATATATTGCACCAAAATTCACTTTTCGCCAAAATTCACGTTTTTTGAATTTTTCTGGTAAATTGTTGATCGGATTGACATGAAAAAATATACCGTTTTTGCGCTTTATCATTACTTAATGACTCACGAAATTTCATGATCGTGCAATCATTTTCCTGCGTTTTTTCTAAAACTTTTCGGAAATTCACAAAACTTTAGAAAAAATGCAGGAAAACGATTGCACTGCCATGAAACTTCGTGAGTCAATCAATAATGATAAAACGCAAAAACGGTATATTATTTCGCGTCAATCCGATCAATAATTTGCCAGGAAAATGAAAAAAACCTGAATTTTGACCGAAAGGGTTTAGTACATCCTTAAGGATATCCAAGTACTTTGACTATTTTTTCTCCAGTGAAATGTTTTTCTACTTTTGTAGTCGAATATCAAAGCTTTCATTTGAGCCCCATTTAACCCTAAGTTTCCGGACATTTTACCATAATTTTATTATTTAAACTTTGCTGGTCTGAATTTTAATATGGAAATTAAACTGTTAGAAAACATTTTAAAATTGTGAATAAAAATTTAGAAAGTTTAGTTTTGGAGGAAGATTAATTAAATATTTTGAAAATTGCAATTTTTGAAAATTACAAACATTTTCTATGAATAATTTATTCAAATTAGATGTTATTAACCATTATTAACACATTCCTCAATTTAACCTACCCGAGTCGAATCCCAAGCACTTCAATTTTTTTCATTTCATGTACGTCTTTTCAATCTTTAAAAATAAGGAATTTATGAACATTCTATTTTCCACATTCAGAATTTTAACAGAAATTAATTTTATGTCTATAAAAATAAGGTTTCCAACAGTTTAAACAATTTCAATTATTTATTTACAAACAACGAATGTTTAAAAAAATAATAATTCTGTGCAAAATGTAATTTTAAAGACACTGAATATTTATGATTTTTTTTCAAATTTTTCTCACGGAATTTAATTGACAAATTTGATGATTGAAAGTGGTTGAATCTATAGTGTAGTCTGTACCAAACTGTAAAAGATACTTGGATATCCTTAATTTAGAGCATTCTCATAAGTTTTTCTATCCTCATAAGTTGTTGAAAGCAACAATAAAATAAGAAATGGTTTTATGAAATTTCCATTTTTTTCAATAGCTGGGGAATATTATAAACATTATCTACGAAAAAAATGGGGACAATCTTAAGAAAAACCTGTTGTCTAGGGATGTACCTTAAGGTATATCCCAAGATAATACCATTCAAAAGTTAGTCCCTATGAATTTCCCCTGGATCAATTATATCATAGGGGTCATAATTTTTCAATATTTGACCCGAAGAATAATTTTTCATTTATCCTGTAGCCCCATTTGAAATAACACTGATTTAACCTTGGGATTCAATTTAATTTTTTGTTCTTGGGGTAAATTTGAGCTACTCTCCTTGGTAAAATAATTTAATGAACATCCAAATTTTCTTTTTTTTGTCAGACGGTTTCGTTACCCGAAGCTGGTGCAACCGGGTCTAAATGGCTTAATTTATTGCACTCTCATAAGTTATTGAGTTTTGCTATCCTCATATATTATTAATGAAGGCAACAACAACTGTTTGAATCAAATAAGAAATTATTTCTTAATGAATTGTTTGAATCAAATAAGAAATGATTTCACGAAATTTCCATTTTTTAGAGCTGAATATCGCAACAATATCGAAACTATGAACTAGAAAATTTCACAAAAAATTCAGTCTGTTCGGAATTTATCAATCTACCATGGATTCGTTTTTTAATACCATCGTCAGAACCGTTTTCTGATGAGATGGAAAAATCGAGTTCGGGGGGACTCATAACATTATTTACTATCTCCTAAACTGTGTAGTACAGCTAGTTAGACTTTTTTTCAATAGCTGGAAAATATTATAACCATTATTTATGAAAAACATGAGGACAATCGTAAAAACCTGTTTTCCAGGGATATACCTTAAATAAGTTGTTCAATAAAACCTCATTCACTTCAATCGATAACATAATTAAAATGACTATCATAGATAAGTACTAAAAATGCACTGCTCAATCACTTGGAGGAATCTATAAATAATCACAATCACAGATTTTTCAAAATTGTTTATTGCACTATTCTCTCAGAATCAAGGAGAAATGTAATGTTTAACTTCACATGCACCAGTTGACAGATGCATTATAACAGTTTAGAGACACGAGTGGACGTGAACTCGTCACGAAGAAGCCCGGACGAGGACTGGAGACTGGCTGGAAGATTTTCATTTGGGTCACCGGTATACGAACACGCAGTATAGCGGATCTCAGTTGCGTTAGGTATCCAGTAACAGTGTTGGAGCGTTTTGTCTCTCACTGGTGCTGTTGGAGGGGAATTTGTGCTCTCTTGGGCATGGAAAAATCACTCGTATCGTGGCTGAAGGGGGGATGAATTGCTCAGAGTGAAGGTGCGGACAGCATGTTGTATGGGTTTTTCGATGGAAAACTATTCCAGGCATTTGGGGAATACATTCGTTAGGATGGATGGAGGAATGGGGAGTGAGCACTCAGTGAAATCCGGTACGAGGAAGTCACTTAGGTGTTTTTTTTGCTCTTGTGTGGATGAATATATTTCCTCATTAGGGAATTTATGGTTTCTGGTAAGGGATTTGTTTGGATTATTCTTGGCGTCTTTCAAGACACGCACGAAAAAATTCAATAGAAAAATCTATCGAATTCGTTAGAAAATTCTATTGAATTTCTATTAAACTTTCTACTAGTTTTTGGCCGATTCTATTGACATGTTCAATAGAACAAATGCAATAGAAAAAGTTAACAGAGTTCGATTTTTCTATATAATTTATTCTTTTCATATATTTTCTATAGATTTGCTCGACTCAAATTCTATTTTTCTTTTCTTATCATTAAGAAAATCAAACGAAAAAACTTAGAAAATTTGAGCCCAGGAAATTCTATAGAAAATATCTCAATAGAATAAGTTATATAGAAAAATTGAATTCTATTGACTTTTTCTACTGAATATTTTCTATTGAACATTACAATAGAATCGGCCAAAAACTAATAGAGCAGTTCAATAGAAATTCAATAGAATTCTCTAACGAATTCGATAGGTTTTTCTATTAAATTTTTTCGTCCGTGGGGGCCTTCGGGAAGGCTTGATCATGTTGATGTTTTTTCATTTTCAAGTTTGTGAAAATTTTCGGGGAAAAATTGAGTGCATTCTGATGGATTTCGAAGTGTAAGGGAGATACCGAAATTTTTGTCATGACCTTTTTTATAGCCTTCAGTACTCTATCTTTTTTTACATTAACGAAGGAAATTTATATAGCGTTCTACATCTTTGTAACGTCACAGGAAATGATCGGATGGGATTTGGATGAGGTAGGAGGGGATCCGGAATTATTCTCAGTATGAATAACGAGAAAATTTTTACTGAAAAAAATTGATAGTCCAGCCCTCAACGTACTCTACAAAAAAGATCATTATGAAAATTTCATTTTCTTCCTTAGATTCGAAGATATTCCTGGAAAACTTAGAGAAGAATTATTCCATGGAATAAAATTAATTGAATTAAATTTTTTTTGTGGATTAGTTTGAGGACAAGCGAAAAATAGAGTGGGATAAATTTGGAAAATTCATGTTGAAGAATTTCTGTAGAAAATGCATCGATAGGAAAAGTAGTACAGAATGATGAAATTGTTTTTTTTTAAGGAATAATTTCTATTGGACGTTTTCTATTCAAAAATGCACATTAAGGCTGTAGAATTCTTCAATAAAATCTGCAATTGCGATTGCGATTTTCAGTAATAGGTCAGTAGAAATTATTCGATAGGAAAAATCAATAGAATTAGTTATTTCATTTAGAATTAATTTTTCATTTGATTCTTTAATATAAAAAAGAAAAATAGAGAAAAATAGGCATCGGCATAATCATAAATTTCCATTAGAGTTGAATTTTCAATAAATTAATTGTTAATATTTCTCATCAAATTTTAAATGATTAAATTATTCATCAATTAAATATTCAGATTCCAAATTATTTTATCAATCAATGATTGAGTTCGAAAGATTATTTGGCTAATCGAAAAATACTTTTATAAAATTTAGAAATATTTACTCAATAGTTCATTGGAGATTTAAATTACCAATTATTATATTATTTTTCAAATTTCAGTAAACCTTAATTATTGTAAAGTGCAACTTCTCATAATATTACTAAATTAATAATTGATGCCGAGCGATGATCAATAGAAAAAGTAGTACAGAAAGACGAAATTTTACTAATTTTTTTCTATAAAATAGTTCCTATTCTATATTTTCTATTTAAAACACGCACAGCAATAAGCAGCAGAATTCTTCAATAAAAAATTTAATAGAAATCCAATAAAATTTTCTATAGGTTTCGCTAGGTTTTTCTAAGAAAATAGCATATTTTTCTTGAAAAAAATGCCAAAAGAAATTCTCACAATATTTTTTCTGCAATGGCCTGTTGAAAAAAAATCACCACTGCTTGCTGAAAGAACACTCAGCAACAAAAAACGTCTCGTAATGTTTTCTAATATTTAAAAAAATAACTCGCAAAACAAGTTACAAGAACATTCTCTCCCCTCTTTATTAACAAAAACTTGTGCATTTTCGTAACTCGAAATTTCTCACAACGAAGTAAAAAGAAAAATGTCCAACCAAATGCGGCATTAGCAATTATCATTTTTATTCGTAAAATGTAATTCTCTATCTACCCGGAAGTTCAGTTGGCTTCCATGTGCGGCATTAATGGTAGTACCCGAAGAAGTCTCTATCACTCGGGGGGTTACAGTAACGAGCCTGGCTACTGCCTCGCGAGCAATTTTGTTACGCTTTCACTCTTCATTCCATCACACCGATTATTTTCAATCTTCAACACACGCATTTCAGGATTTGAAAAAATAGGTGCACTTTGCGTGAATAATCTATATGTATAGGAAATACAAACGAAAGTTTGTTCGATAAGAATTCTCTCAATAATTTTTACCCAAAAATAAAATTGATGAAATATTCCTATTTGGAATATTCAACTTCCTTTTCGAAATTCTATTGGATTTCTATTGAAATATTCAATCGAAAATATTCTACAGAAAAATTCAGTAGAATTCGTTTTTTATTATTTTATTTCAATTTTTCTTTTCTTTTCGTCAATAAAATCAAACAAAAAAACATGAAAAATTTAAGCCGATGAAATTTTGCAGAAAATATCTGAACAGAATAAGTTGTATAGAAATCCAATCGAATTGTCCAGCGAATTCGCTAGATTTTTCTATAATTATTTCATCCGTGTTTTGTTCCTTCATTCTTCACGACTGCATCAAAATAGGAGTTTTAGGCTTTAATTCAACGTAAGTAGAATAGTCCAGTCTTAGTACAACATAATGATTGTTAGCGAATACTCTCCGGAAAGGATGGGCATTTCCGCTGTACAAAATGGGACAGAGAGGACGTTTTCCGAGTCGTTTGGCTCGACCATTGTCCGAGATGTCCCAGAGGTCCACCATTCGACAGCCAGATTTCCTATGGAGAAATTTTAATTATCATGCGGGAGATAATCAACGTGAATTATAAGTTATTCCCATTCTCTCATGCTATTCTTGGTGGGAAATTGTTCAATTCCTTCAATCGTTCATTCTTCATTATTCATTCTTCATTCTTCCCACAATCAATGATTTTTTATTCCTCAGTTTTATCTTAACTTTATAATAAAATTAAAATGACAATGCGAGTTGTATCACGCAATATTTCTCCAGGTGTCTGAATAAGAAATTGAGGCAATTTCACTGGAATTGATACAGCGAATCGTCGACTCGAGACTCTCCGCGTCAGATTGTAATTTCAAACTTCTATGTCAAGGACTTGAAATGCTGATTTATCCGCACTTTTCTTATTCAACGAGATGAATGTAACACGATCAAGAACAATGACTGCAGAAAGTTTCATTCAGGAGCGAGTGCTCAGTGAAAGTGATAAAAATTAATCTTCTGTTGTTTTTTACTGTTTCAACGAGGGGATTGAATGTCCCGAGACTTGTGAGGGTCATACGAGGGATAATATTATGCTGATTGAATTGTGGAATCAGATATATTGAACGGGGAAATTCTCAAATACGAAAACGTGAAAACAATGAATAACAGTAGGGATGAAGTTCAGTCGACTTCATGTGAGACGGTTGCACGCTCGCTAGGAGCGCCTGCAGACAGGAGAAAAATAGAAACCAGATATTTTATATAAGTTATCTCTCTCGTTGTCCCCTTATTCAATGAAATTTCTACGGCTAATCAACTGATATTGATAATTAATGACTCAATACGCGTTTAAATTAGGGATGTAAATTGACGGTAATTTTTTACATGCGTTAAGGATGTACTACACCCTTTCGACCAAAATTCACGTTTTTTTCATTTTTCTGGCAAATTATTGATCGGATTGACGCGAAATAATATACCGTTTTTGCATTTCATCATTACTGACTGACTCACGAAGTTTCATGGTAGTGCAATCATTTTCCTGCATTTTTTCTAAAGTTTCTACGAAATTCCGTCACTTTTGTCTGACCAAAAATAGTCAGTATCGGCCTTCGGTCAGTGACGTGTAATTTACGTGTAAAATTGCGGTTAATTGACCGGCCAGCTTTGTCCGTTATATCCCTAGTTTAAATGCTATTATTTCATGTAGTATAGTACTCTGTCAACGGGAGTGGTAAGTGGAGTGATCATAAAATGTCTTCTTACCCAGCCCCAAGGCCATAGCAGTTCCCCTCATCGAGTATTAAATAATCAACCTGCATTTTCCTAAGTGTCTCATAGACAGCTGCTGCGTCTTTCCTACTGTATATCTCGTAGACTTTCAATGTCCTGTCCCTGGAAACGTCGTTAACATTAATGTTAAATATGCAACTCCATTGGAATTTTCTCAAGCTGAAAACTCCAGTCATTAGAATGCAGAACAAGTTTACATAACTGATGCAAATTGGCTCGATAATAATTGATAATTATTTCAACTAGTTATTATAATCGATGCTTATCAATGGAGGAATTATCTCATGAGTAATTAAAATGAGATTGAAATGTTCACCTCATCTCCGTACTTTCATAATATGGATTGTTGACAATTGCTCGTTCTGTGGATAGCAATAAATTAGCCATTATCGACATTTTCCCAGCGAAAACTGCATTCTTCGGGGTGTTTGCATTAATCCAATCAAACAACTGCTCCTGTTCAATATTACTGTATTCCCCTAGATGAGAAACAATCAGGATGAAACAATTTCTTCATAAAAATGGGAGGTTGAAATTAGCGAAACAAATATTTTCAAGTCATGAGAAAATTTTTTTCCACTGATAATTCAATTTAAAGGATTTTTTAGGGTTCAAGGGTTAAACAATCCCTACTGAAATCATCTGCCCATCAAACAATTTTGCTCACATAAATTCTTTGATTCCTAAACTCTAAAAAATCGTGACGTTATTTTTTGACGACAATTTTTTGACGAAAAAATTTCTTTAACAATTGAACCGATACACACGGTGGTGACAAAAAAATGATTTCTATGAAATTTAATTTGACTGTGATGACATTTTTAATGATGTGAATACTTCTGAGTGAATAGTATTCTGTGACTGGAAATATTGTTATCTGTTGTGTTGGATGAATGTTGAGAAAAAAAAGAATTCGATAAAGGAAAAAATTGATGCAATAGCTCGTTGGAACTTTTAACCAGTTCCGTTCGTGAGAAGATACATGAGTGTATAAATACAGCTGAATAGAAAGTATAATATATAAAAAAATATAGAAGATAGAAAAATCGATCATTTGAAATAATAATAATTCTTTTCAGTAAAATATGAAAATGTTATTTTTTCGAACGATTTAGGTTTTGTTATTCACGACATAAAGCGCCGAAAAATCCTGTTTCGCTAAAAAATATTCTAAATTGAATTTCGCTGCAGAATAGAGGGAACAGGCCAATACCTGGACGATTTCACCTTTTATTGAATATTCTATAAACAATAAAATGAAAACTGTACAGACTGTTATCATTATCAATAATAACACTTAGGTATAATCACATGATGAAGTTTTTTCTTTCGAAATATCAACATTACAGCGAGAAAAAAAAATATTCGGGAGGTAGTGTTGGCTGGTGTGGCGCTGCAATTTGCTAAGCATCAGTGACAAAGTGTCGTAGAGAAAGAAAAGAAATTCTCTTCCGAAAGAGTCAGATGTGGGAAATAGCACAATATTTTCAGGAGGATAATCACATCCAGAAGATTAAGAATCTATTTGGCCTTGTATTTCTTAACATTCAATAATACAAAATTCACATGTTTGTGTGAACTGGATGAAAATTCTATATTCCTCCAGACCGTCCATTTACTGGCCCTAGCGTCCAGTTATTGGGGATTTGGACGATATTCCACTTTTCTCTCATTTAATTATTCTTCTCTTCATTTTTTCCACTTCAAATTATTGTTTTTTCCTAATTTATACATCCTTTCAGAACTAGAACTCATGTTTTATTCATTCAGCTACACTGTTAGAAAATTACTCTTGAAATTTCAAGTAAAAAATCGTGAAATTTTTAACAACAAATAACTTACATGGAATTTTCATTGATCTTATTATTGATAAATCAGTCAATTTTCTTGAATATTCAATGAAATTTGATTTCTCAGGTTCATACAACAACGAAAATTACTGAAAATCGTGAAAATTCAGGCAACTTTTCTTTTGAATTTTTAATCTCTTGAAAATTCAATTGAATGTAATGCTCAATTTTCACGATAGGTTTGAAAATCCAAATTGTCATTGAAAATTCAATGATCATTCATCATGAAAAACTTAATTTTATTGAATTTCCAAGATGAAGCAGGAATGCCATGAGCAATTTAGTCTGAAATCGAATTCGAGTTCCGAATATTGAAAATTCAAATGCATCTGTTACTTAAATTTCAGAAAACATTCAACAGTGTACTTCATCGATTTAAAATCCTTTAATGAAGTTCAACATTCCCGTAACCGTCCAACTATCAACCTGTTTACCCTACTCCGCTAGTTTCACCTCCACCATAAAAACGTACGAAACATTCCACTTTTTTTCTACATAAAATTCCTCAATCCTACCATAAAACTGTCGTTCCTCCTGCACCCGTTGTGCCCCATGGTACGCCATAATGGCAACAAGAGTGACAAAAATGGTGAGCCTAAGGCGTTCCCTCTTGATTCCAACAACAGCCAGATACTTGCGACTGGCTACCATGCCAGCGATAATGCACAAATGGGGAGTCATAAATAATTTAAGTCTCATGACTAAAAATGCCATGACAATAAATGCCCCAGTTTGCAGTCCATTGTATGCTGTACCCGGCTCAATGCACTCTGGATATCCCCTAGCTTTGAAATTTCTGTACCAATAATAAACAGCGAGAAATCCAGCGAGAATGGCTGTTGGCAGTAAAAATGTTTTAACAATAATTTCGTAAGTCTCGTAAGGCAGAAAATCGAATTCAGGGGAGCAGGTGTACAGCATTGTGTGAAAGTCCCTGAATCCTGATAATTTGGATCTCAGGAGATTGTAGATGTGGTGATAATCGTCGTAATCAATCATCGCGGATTTCATGAATCGGGCGGAGCCTATCGTTCCGATGACATCGGAGAACAGTAGGAGATAGGGATTCCAGAGGCCCTCGACATGAGCATTCATCAGATTGACGTATGTGGCACCCACTACCAGGCAAGTGTACATGGAGTTGACGACCATTGGTCCTTGGTAGAAGGTGAAGGCGATGGCTATGATGTGGTGGAAGAGCAAGTAGAGGGTCACGTAGCGTGGGATTATTCTCAGCCATTGGAGAATTAGCAGGATTATTACTTGGATCGTAAAGATGAATTGGGAGAATTGCCAGGTGAAGAGGCAGAGCTTCGTTACTATGAATATGTCCTGAAAATAATGGAAGCTGTTTCAAAATTTAACTTAACGCCGCATGTTGGCTCTGGACAATTATTTCGGGGTATTTTTTCCTAATAATTTAGTAATTTATTAGAGGATTTAATTTTCCTATTAATTTTTAATATATTTGTGTTCATTATTTTTGTGGGTTGTACTTGGCATGGTGTCCGGTTAATTCATCCCACGACAGTTTCATCTCATTTTTTCATTATTACTAGATTAGTCCGCGCGCTTTGCGCGCGTATGTCCTACTTCATGGGGCTCAATGTATGCCCATTGTAGTGAATAGTGTTATATTAGATTTCTGAAGTTAATATCAAGTTTTCCGAAGGAAGAGTTTCAGAAATTTGTATATTGTATTTTTTTTATATATAATACATCCAGTGTTACGTTTTTTTAAACCAATCTGTTGTGCGTATTATCATTAGATTTTTTATAAATGATGCCACCATACATTAAAAATATTACGATAATAAAAAAAAATTAAGTAATAAACTGATAACAATAATAACATACATTGAGAATACGATATTGTGTTACATTACATGTATTATTATATATGCCTAATGTATTATAATATAATATATTATAGAATATCATATAATATAATATTATCGTACTATCTTTAATGTATGTTATCATTTATGAAAAACCTAATGACACAATACGCCGAATAGATTGGCTTCAAAAGACGTTACATTGAATTTTTAAAAATTATATTACTGTTTGGATGAAGAATACGTTTGACTAAAGCGCGTAACTTATCGGATTAGCAGAGTGTTGACCGTTTGTTGTTGTTGTCATTATTGAATCGATAGTTCCTTCGAATATCAAATTCTGTCATTCATGGCATTCAAATTAAGAATGATTTGACCGCTTTTCTGCAATGTTTCCTGTTAATTAGTTGATCGGTTGTGTAAACAATACTAGGAGGGAATCGTGAAGTTTCTGATTGATTTTGATGTTGCGTTTAGTGCCTTTTTCAGTGAAAATAAGCCATCGATAAACTACATGATGCCCAATAAAATTATTAATTTGTGGGCTAAAATTAACATCAAGTGAATTTTCTGGAGCCCTGGGCCCTAGGCCTTCTCTCAATCAATTTATTCCAGTCGAATTTGGATTAATATTGCGATACTCCTCTTCAAATTCCTGAGCGCCAACAATACCAAAAATACTAGAAAATTCCATAAATATCCAGAAATGCCCACAGAATGAAACGCGACACCAGAATTGAATGCTCTAAAGAATCATTTATGCTGTTTAACCAAAATAAAATACAGAATTTTACAAAATCAGAAAAAGATCGTATTTGAACCAATATGAATGAAATGAATAGTAAATTCAAAATGTTAGGGGGTGAAAATGACCCACCTGACAATTAATCAAGAATATGATCTCGCAGAACACACCAGAGATAACACATAGAGATTACAACTCAGAAATAATTATCACAATTATGAATGTGGGGAAGATTCCCCTCAAAATGATTTGAAACCAAGGATCCACGTATGGAAAAATCGTATAGAAATATTCTATACGGATTACGTATAGACTTTCTATAGGATTTTCGTATATGATATTCGAATATTTCTATACGGATATGTTTTATACAAATTATTTCTATACGATTTCTATAGGTTTGATCCTATACGACCCACTGCCACATGTATCGAAACATTTCGTATGGAGTTGCAACATTTCTCTACGCTTTTCTCTGCAATGTTTAGACACCTTTCGTGTGAATACAAAAATTTATGTAAATATTTATATATAGAAATAATTTGTATAGAAATATCAGAATATCATATACGGAAATCCTACAGAATTTCTATTCGCAATCCGTATACGATTTTTTCATACGTGAAAAACCATGCATCTGATCGATGTCACGGATACTTAACTCACTCAGCCCACAAATCAAGGTTCAGGGTCTTCCTAGACCTCTTTCACTCTTAATTTGTGATCATCAACAATTTTTGCATGTTTGGTTTTCAGAGCCTGAGGGGGCTTGAATTACGAGCGAAACGTTGCGTATTGACAATAACATAGTACAGTTTATTGTTGTCCCTGGCTAAGGGAGCACCCAAGAAGGTATCTTATATAAAGAGTCAACTGTATTGAAACAAACACGTACCGTATAAGGATTATCCCACAGAATATTCCTCCACGTGAGTTTCTTCTTCTTGAATGAGTATTTATCAAGAAACATGGTAACCCTGAACATCTGGAAGAGCAATAATGGATACGCAAAACTCTCCCTGAGTGGTGGTGTCCACTGGACTCTAGTGCACTCAGTATGATTGAAGAAGAACGCTAGAATAGCGATCAATCCCCCGTAAATTGATCCACTCAGGTAGGTAGCGTATAGGAAGAGCACTGATCCAGTCATCATGGCTAGGGACC
The DNA here is from genome assembly GCF_001412515.2 of Diachasma alloeum. NCBI lineage: Eukaryota > Metazoa > Arthropoda > Insecta > Hymenoptera > Braconidae > Diachasma > Diachasma alloeum. The sequence goes on along the minus strand of NW_021680378.1, from coordinate 185,558 downwards.
AGACAATGGCTATATAAAAATACGATGGCACTGATAGCCCTTGGCAGCTCATCACTGAGGAGAGCCCATCTCCTCTTTCGGTCTACAATAATTTACATTTTTAATTGAAATGTTTCCAGTTACTGAATCTTAATTACTAGAATTTCATTTATTACGATTAATTGATTGATTGATTAATTGATTGTGATTGTTCCTCCATTACCTGCCAACATTGGGGTTCTCCAAGGAGGCCCAATGATTCAGCAAAGCGATAAAGCGTTCCTGCGTAGATCTAAAATGGAAAAAAAAATTTCCTCTAAATTTTTTTTACGAAATCCCTCATGAAAGTGTCTCAACTAATTTTAGTTGCGAAAACCTCAATTGAATACAAAGTGAATTTAGTTCTAAGTCTAAATAAGAAAGAACAATTCAATAAATAAATAAATAAAAATTAATATATAATATTAATATATATCCTCAGAGATTTCACAGCTATTTTAGACACAATTAATGTGATATTTTGCTGGTTGAAGGACAGCGGAGGAAATGTTCGTCAGAAAAAGTTTTAATCACGTTGTCTTAGGGTTGTTGGTGTTGTTTAGGTTCTTCTCATTAAGAGCTAATGCACCGCCACGTCCTCGGCGTGACTCCTGGGTAAAAAGCGAAGAATGGTTGCTTTCACATATTGACAATTTTGTGTTGTTGAGGAGAGAAATTGATTCATCTTAACCCAGACCAATCTTCCAGTTAATTTTGGGTTCTTGAAGATAAAATCTACAGATACAGAAGTGATTAATTCTGTCATCTTACACATGGACTTTAATTGATTGATTACAACATCTATAAGTGGAATAGTTATGTGAGTATATATCCTCAGATTTCACTGCTATTTTAGACACAATTAATGTGTGATATTTTGCTGGTTGATGGACAGCGGAGGAAATGTTCGTCAGAAGAAGTTTTATTCACGGTGTCTTAGGGTTGTTGATGTTGTTTAGGTTCTTCTCATTGGGAGTCGATGCACCGCCACGTCCTCGACGTGACTCCTGGGTTAAAAGCGAAGAGTGGTTGGTTTCACATATTGACAATTTTGTGTTGTTGAAGAAAAAAATTGATTCATCTTCACCCAGATCAACCTTCCGGTATCCGGTCTAAATGTTACGGTAAAAAATATTACGCCATAATATTACGGTAAATAATATTACGATCCAAATTGTTACGGGATCTAATTATTATTAGTCGTTTTTATTATTGGAAATAATATTACAACGTTTTCACCGACGTTGGTATTATTATTTATTGTTATTTTCCGTTATTTATAGCATTTCTTTTGTTTCACAAATTCGTAATTTGTTGAATAAAAAACCTTTGTGTAATAGTAGTTTTGCGCCTTTTTCGCTGAGGATGAAGTGAAGAGGTATGGTAATTATTTCAACGCACCCGTGTCGAGCATTCCGATATAACTAACTTTTGTTGAAGAATCTTCGGTTTTGTGTGTGAATGTCTGAGGGAATTTTATTTTGTTTTGGGGGATTAATATAATCATACCAACTCATACACCTGTTGAGTAATCGATGGTAACTGACCTCGGGTCATATTTTTTGGTATTGGGCTATTATTGTATCGATTTGATTTTCGGAGAATTCCTAATCGAGCGGATAAAGGTTTATCCTTGATTCCATACCTTTATATATGGTAATATTACGGTTCCATAATTTTTTGTCCCGTAATAATTTTCTGCGTAATATTTTGTCCCGTAATATTTTTGCGTAATATTTTTTACCGTAATATAATGGTTCCGTAATATTTAGACCTGCAACCCAACCTTCCGGTTAATTTTGAGTTCTTGACGATAAAATCCATAGATGCAGAATTGATTAATTCTGTCATTTTATATATAGATTTTAATTGATTGATTACAACATCTATAAGTGGAATAGTTATGTGAGTATATATCTTCTGCGATTTCACTGCTATTTTAGACACAATTAATGTGTGATATTTTGCTGGTTGATGGACAGCGGAGGAAATGTTCGTCAGAAGAAGTTTTATTCACGGTGTCTTAGGGTTGTTGGTGTTGTTTAGGTTCTTCTCATTAGGAGTCGATGCACCGCCACGTCCTCGACGTGACTCCTGGGTTAAAAGCGAAGAGTGGTTGCTTTCACATATTGACAATTTTGTGTTGTTGAGGAGAGAAATTGATTCATCTTAACCCAGACCAATCTTCCGGTTAGTTTTGCGTTCTTTCACATATTTCATTCCATAATCATCCATACGTTAACAATAATTAAGAAAAAATTGCCAGTAACTTTGATTTTTAGACCAAACAAATGGAGGGGAGTATTGTGTCACATTACCGCGAATTTTTTGTTACAACTTTTTTTATAGACCGAATTGAGATCTACAAAAAAGGTAGTTACGAAAATTTCGCCATCTCCCTTAGATTCGGAGATATTCCTGAAAACCACAACTGAGAGCTGAGTTGACTTAAATCGCAAACAATGCCTTGCCTTCAGGGGTTTACTTACCTCTGGAAATAAATTATACGTTCTATCTGCATTAATGACCTTAGGAAACTGTGACAAATTGTCACTCCTCAGTCTATCGAGACCCTCTTGCCAACTTGGGGCTTCAATCATCAGTTTATAATAATAGTAATACATTCCCTGAAACAAAAAAATCATAAAAATTTCAATTAACATTGTTTACAAATGGAAATATATTTCCCACCATTTCAGTTCGAAAGGACATTTCCCTCTCCATCTCCGAAAGATGGGAGAAATGTCTGTCATTTTCGAAAAGCGTTGAGACGTGCCAGCGGTGAAGTAGACCGAACCCTAGAGCTGTGTGAAAACATTGGATTAATTAACGCAATGGAACATTATCTCGAGTGTTTATGGTCGCTTAGAAAAGAATTTACTCACACAAGAACACGAGGAGAAGGATGTAGGCAATCCTGGCAGCAGCCATTTCCCAATTTAGCCGCCAGTTTTGCGATATTTTCGTGATTCTCTAATGATGAAGACAATTTTTCCCCCAGAATCATCAAGAATTCACCGGCATCTGAAATGCAATTGTAATTATTCCTTGATTTTTTTTATGTATTTTGTTGCACCGGCTACTGACCCGACCTCTGCAACATCTTGAATTCCGGATAAAACACGCCCATGCCCAGTCGACAATGAAGTTATTAATTTCCGAATGCTGCAATAGATGGCAGCAGTGACACCGTCATGCGCAGAAACGTCTTTAAACGATCGGCGGAGTGAATTAATCGAATTAGGGATGGGCGATGTTTTAAAAAAAATCGATTATCGACGAATCGGTATTTTTCAAAAACATCGATCTTGTATATCGATTTTTCTGGAAAAAATTTCGATTATTAAAAAAATTGATGGTTTTTGTCATGACACAGAAAAAGAACAAATTTTTTAAAATAATTTTTTGAATGTTGTTTTTATTCAAAATATATTTTAAAATAATAAAATGAAATAATAATATTTATAATAATAATATAATAATATTTTAAAATACAATGCGAGTGACTTACGTTTCTATCATGAGAACTGCTGGAGAGTCAAATTTTGAATCTCGAAACGGGGTTGTTGATTAATTGAAAAAAATATATTAAATATTTTCAGTGGCTGGACGTTAGCTGCAATAATTTTTGATTGTTATATATATTATTATTGATAATGGTTGTGGTTCATAGACTGAAAAAAACAATAAACAATTGGATCTGTCCACTCACCTTAAGGCACATGCTGCAATAAATAATTACTTCCGATTGCGGATAAATTATTTTTTTTATCCTCAATCAATCAACATCATTATTCAACATTATTATTCGATAAAAAAAAATTTGTTAGCTTGCTCAAAAACATTGATGTGTTTGGAAAACAGAATCGAAAATCGATTAATCATCTGTTGAGAACATCGATGTTTTCGATTAATCGACCAACACCGCTTATCCCTAAATTGAGTGGCATTTCAATAGAATCGATCAGCTAAAGTGCAACCCAACAAAAAGACATGAATTCCCAATATTTCTCGGGAATGAGTCACGCTTAATTTCCGAATGCATCAATAGGTGGTGGTAGTGACACCGTCATGCGCAGAAAGGTCTTTACACGATCGGCGGGGCGAATTAATCGCCCGCAAAACGCCTACACATGTCGCAAAATTGAATGACATGTCAATGGAATTCATTCAACTGAAGTGCAACAAAAAAAAGGCATGAATTTTCAATATTTCCCGGGAATGAGTCACTCGCACTCCACTGATAGCATAAAAAAAGTGAAAATAACAATCTGACATTCAGTGAAACCTCAACGCCAAAGAGACGGTGCGCAGACTCATGAATAGACCCGCGTGAAAAATACCACCGGTTATCGATTAGACGAGTGGCACTCGTGTCATGGAGGATCTCCTGCAACAGATCGTGCGGGACTCACAAAATGCTAAACTATCGAATTTACGAAAAGCAGCGCAAGATGCCTACGGTAAGTGCTCCGATACCTTTGTCCATTAATTGCCTTCATAAACCGTTGATTTACGGACTTCAGAGTTCATGGAAAAACAGCAGGGACTGCTGCGTGATCCCCCTCATGAACTGCGGAGCAAGTGTCTTCATGCTATTCAACTCGCGCTGGAAACAAAAAGAAGTAAATTTGTGTCCTACGGAATTTCTGGATTACACGTAGGTATATTTTGTTATAATGAGAATTGCTTCTCTTATTCCGACGCGCGGTGACAGGACTTCCGGTTTGTTTTGATAACAACTTGGGCGTTTGGTGATAGTGCAGCCGGCTTTGTTGATTTATCAATGTCAGATTTTGGCATTGAAGGGAATTGATTGATTTAGTTACGAGTTTTATAGTTATACTTTTTACGATAGGATTTTCCGAAGAAACTATTTGAAATGAAGATAGAAATGATCGTCACCCCGGGATTTTTTTCGAATTTAAGCATTTTTTTTAGGAAACCTTCGAATTTTTTTGAATTTTATAGGAAATCGAAAAATTTTAGTCGCGAGTCTAGAGTATTCTTCATTTTTACAGAATGTTTTAGAATTTTTGAGAAGTTTCTATGAAAATCCAATAATTTTCTCAATTAGTAAGAGAAGCCGAATTTTTTCCAATTTTCCCCGAACCCTCGAGAATATTATAAAAAATTTGGGAATATTCTAGATTTTTCCAGAAAGTTACAGAATGTGAACTGTACAAGGCAGCGCAATAAATTCCTATAATTGAGTAATCAGTTTTATAGTTATATTTTCGGGATTTTTGAGAATTTCTACAATTTTTTGTTAGAAAACCTAAAAAATGTATTAGAAAGTCCGAAATGTGCTTCATTTTTTCAGAATATTTTAAAATTTTCGAGAAGTTTCTATGAAAACCCAATAATTTTTTCAAATAGAAAAAGAAGGCAAATTTTCTCAAATTTTCTTGAAACTCCGAGACTATTATTAAAAATTTAAGAATATTCTATATTTCGCCAGAAAGTTCCAAAATTTTCCAGAAAGCTCTATAATTTTCTAGAAGTTTGTACGCTGTATACTGAACTATCCAACCCTATCGGGTAAACTATTCAACAATGAAAATGCCATTGAAATCCATTCAGTTATTTTAACGTTAATCGCAAACAAAGAATCGGCAACAGATTTATCATTTCCAAAATTTTTCATCCGATGGATTGAAAAAAATTGCAGAAAATACTGAGAGACGATCGATTTCAATCGCCCTACGAACCGGAGGATGACTCACTGTGGCTGCCAGCTCAGATGTTGCACGCAATGGGATCCATACTGTCCCAGTCCGACGATACCCAAACGGATATGCTTAAGGTATTGATAATCCTCATTAACATAACACCCGGGTTTTTAATCTATGATAATGTCCCTCACTGTAGGTGCTGTTGCAAGTCGCCTGTTCGGCGTACTGGACGATGAACGGTCGTTTGATTATTGCCATTCTCACGACGTGCTGCGAAGCTTTTGAGAATGGCAACCAAGCGGTTAGGACGGCTGCACAGGCGGCGACTAGTCAGACACTCAGGTCATTTTGTTTATTCTTGGGTGAGTTTTTATTATTTACAATTTTTTTGTAATACCTGGCTGAAAAGTGCACTTTTCGTCACTGGGCCCGATAAACCGCGATTTTAACCTCGATTCATTCGGTTAAATCGCGGTTTTCGGGCCTAATGACAAAAAATATTGTTCGACACGGCCGTGGGAACTTTTCTACCTCATATGATTACAGGACTCGCCCTCGGCTCGTCCTGTAACCTCATATTCGCCAGAAAAGTTCCTCACGGTCTAGTGTCGAAATGTACTATTCCATCACTTGTGTGTAAAATCTCATTTTCCACACATTGCGATGAAAAATATAGGGTTTGACGAGCGCCAAAAAACGTTTTTTGATTATATCTGCCTGAAAAGTGCACTTTTCGAAACGGTTTAGTGTGCGTAAAGCAGTTGTTTTCCGCACGGCGTGCGTAAAGTTCACAAACGTGCGTAAAATGAAAATTCCACAAGAATTCACTCGAATTACAAGAATATTCACTTTACACACTTGAATTTTAATTTTCATCATGACGAAAAATAGGCTTCGATACTCGTGGGAAAAGTGTTCTTTGACCCTTGGGAAAGTAGCACTCGCCTCTGGCGACCGCCAAAATAGTATATTGTGCTACTAGTCCGTAAAGATTCACTGTTTCACACGCACGTGTTCACATCCTATTTTTTTGTGATACCTGCCGAGTTCACTGTTCGGAACGGTAGTGGGGGTAAAGTGGTTGTTCTTGTGCCTAAGTGTGTAGAGTTCAAGAACGTGTCTAAAGTGAATTTCGATTGTGTAAGTGATGCTTGACGCACGAGATTCACTTTACGCACGTCGTGCATAAAGCGGTTGTTTCCCGCACGGTATGCGTAAAACAACAATTTTACCCCCACTACCGTTCTGAACAGTGACCTCGACAGGTATTACAAAAATTAGGATGTTACACGCGCGTCCGAAAAAGTGGAACTTTACGCACTAGTAACACAATATACTATTATGCACGTGTATCAAAATATTCTTTTCTCAATCAAATTGAGCTATCGGGCTGGGAGGGTAGAGTTGACCCTCTGTATAAGATACCTCGAACTTTGTGTGCTTCTTATAAGATACCCATGGTCATGGTAATTTTTCACCGAGAAAAGTAATCATAAATAGAATCGTAAGGGTCTGATGACCTTGAGCCTTAACCATGTGGGCCCCACAGTTTCAAAGGTCAAAATAGCCTTTCGACTCTTCTAGCTATTTGACCCTTAGGATCACTCCACTGGTATCCCCGTTTGACCCTTAAGCCCCTTTGAATCCAATGTTTCTATCACATAAGTTTAAGTTCCAAAAAAGAGGAGAAGAGGACTGCATGAAATAATAGTATTTAAACACGCTGTGAGTCATTAACTGTCGACATTAATTGATTAGAGGTAAAAATTTCATCGAGCGACATAGAAGAAATTTTATATAACTGATGTTAACTAATTATTAAGGAGAGGAGGAGGATTACATAGGTGTAAAACAAAGAAAAACATTTGTAACCCCAAAGAGATGAATAAATAATAAAAAAATTTCATCGAATGAGGGATCAACGAAGGAAGTATCTTATACAAAGAGGGATACCAAAATTCAGGGATATTGACATAGTCTCATGCAAATTAATTGATCCCGCAGACGAAGAATGCCAAGAGATGGACGAATACGCAAAGCGCAATAAAAATTTGCGCGAAAGAGGTGTCTCCTGTTTCAATGAAGCCTTACCAATCCTCCAATACATCTGCAGCCGCTTGGACGAGGCGCAAAGGTAAGTAACAACTTCCCCCAATCACAAAAATCAATCAAAACTCCTCAAAAATTTGGAATAAATCTCTTCAACTTGGTAGAAAAAGATATTCAACCGGCAAAAATGGGAACACGATCGTCTTTCTCCTCGAATGCCTGCACACCCTCATCTCCTCATTACCCCAGAAAATTCACACAAATGCCCACTTCACAACCTTCCTCTGGCAGAAATTCTGTCCCGCATTGATCGCATTTCTGGGTACCCCCCGTGTGGACAAAAGTTTTACATCGCGAGAGGGTAAAGACACCGAAGTGGGCCGGGGCTCTGGTTACACAACATCAGCTTTAAGCTTTGATAATCATCAAGCGAAAACCGTGTACAGGTACGAAGCCCAAAACCCACTCCCCCGTTCTGTAGAATTCCGTTCTCAAAATAAAAAAAAAACAATTACAGCATCGGCACGGAACTGGTTCGCCTCGTGGGCTGTGTCGGTCCCCTCCGGCCAGTCCTGGAGTCGGTGTTCCACCGGATGTTGCTGTACCCAACCCCCCAGCAGAGACTGGAGCCCCTGAAAGCCCTCCGAGAACTTCTTCGAAGTCCAAGCCGTATAGTAGACTTTACAGGGCCCCTTCTGATCGAAGAAGAAAAGACAAGTCAACCGCAGAGTGACATGGCCCTGATGAGACTTGCCATGGACTCCATCGAGGAGTCTACGATGGCGGGACAGTCCACTCTGTACGCAAGCGTCTCCTGTGTCGTGGCGATGCTGTCAGCTCTGCAGGAACTCTGCGAGGGCAAGGCGATCAATCACAGTTACACCTGTACGATAAACTCCCTCTACGAGAACCTGGAATCCTGTGATTATCGTGGACCTCTGACGTACCAGAGCATGGCCAGATTACCGAAGACCTATCGAGAACAGCTGGAACTGATGAAGAAGTCGAGCGGCTCGGAGTCCGATTCATCTGGTCACGGTCCATCAGAGGACGGCGATTCCACTGATACAGAAGGTCCTCAGAATGAATCCGACGACATCAACGAGGAGAACAGCATCGACGAGCACGACTATGCAATTGAAAACGAAAAGGAACGACTGCGACTGGAGAAATTGCCAAAGTGTCTTCACGTTGGCCGACAAGCAGCTGAAGAATGCAATGTTGACGTAGAAAGACACAATGCCCGTCAGTTCGTGAAGATCCTCCGAACAGATCTCATTCCCAATGTTCTCAATCTCCGGAGTAACATTGAGGTCGACGAGGCACTCCAGAGTTTCGCATCTGAATACTGTCAAGGTGTCTTCGCTGCACAGCAGAAGATACAGGATCGAACGCAGATGAGCGTTGACACGTGTGCCTTAATCACGATCATGAATGCTGATGGTATTTACTTAGCTACTTACGCAGCACTACTACTCAATCTGAAATTAATCAGAATGAATTATTACTGCTTGGAAGGTCGTCAAGTGCCGATCAGCGAGGAACAGTTTGTCGAAGAGGTTCACGGATCGGGAGTTCTGGTATACTTATCAGCGACATGGCTGTCCGAGTTGTACCAGCAGATCCTGGCCTGCAATCTCTTGGAGAAATGCGGTTACAATCCTTCATCAACCGAGAATTGCGCCTTGGTGAACATCTTGGTCGACGTTGATGGAATAAGCGAAAGCCAGCGAGGAGGACAGTTGCTGTCGGATTACCGACGTCTTGAGAAGGCCCAACTCTCCCGAAGTGAGCCAACCCCTGAGGCTGAGGCAGGTGCCAAATTATCCCGTAGGGTATTGTCCTGTTGTTGGGCGAGTATGATGACAGTTCTAACAGCTGGACTGAATCCCGTCAAGGAGGAATCCAACAAAGGTCTCCTGAATCGGGACAACACACGCCGAGGAATCCGGGACACGGTGGTTCTCGCATTGGAGGGGCTTCACAAGGCGGCGACGCTCAGTAATATTTTGGGACTGCAAAATCGTTGTGGTTCTATCTTCGCTTTATTGGCGAAAGCTGCTTGCACAGAGCCCGCGATATCGAAATTGAGGCGCACCAAGGACGTTTTGAGACTCAAATTACAAAACAGGGCGACGAATATTCATACATCACATGCGCTGAGCATGGAGGTGTTACTTGGAAGGGGATTGGAGCTTGGAAGTCATGGATCTGACTGTTGGCCGCACGTATTCACCTGTTGTTTATACGTCAGCAAACTGGAGCATGATTTCTTTGGTAGGAATCAGACTCTCTCGCTTCCAAAAGTCATCAAGAAGGAGAAGAAAGACGCGAATACATCGGATTCAAAATTAAACGACAAGAATAAACTCAACTTCAATATCGTTGATGAGGAAGAAACGTGTGTTGATGTTTACAGCTTCCTGTCGACACCTTACAGCCAGAATACGATTACCGATACTATTCCGGAGATCATTCAAGAGTCCAACGCTGATAATCAGTTCAATGGGATCCTTCCTGCTGATTACGCTGCGAAGATCATCTGTGTTTTATCGCAGCAAGTCGATAGACTGTTTGAAGATGCTGCTTTGAAGTTGAATTTGAAGGCCCTGTGTTCCTTCTTATCAGCTTTATGCTGCGCAAGTAAAGATCAGCTCTTCAAATCAACGGAGAGCTGCAGGGACAGCAATAGGTTCTGGTGGAAGAAGAGCAAGCCTCGAGAGGAAGAGTTGAATGTTCTTCTTCTTTCAAGATTGGGAGAGGTCATGCTGAAGTGTGTGAAGAGCGGACGACCTCTGATTCACGTCATGAGGATTTGGAGTATCTTAGGTCCTCATTTCATGGAAGCAGCTTGCCACAAAGATCGAGAGATCTCTAAGAAAGCAGTTCAATGTATTCACGATTCAATGGCAGCGTTGTTGAATGAGCAGATTGAACTGCCGCACTTTCATTTCAATGAAGCCCTCTTCAAACCCTTTGAGAATCTCCTATGCCTGGAGCTTTGTGACAGCGATGTCCAGGACCAAATCGTCAGCTGCATCTGCGAATTCGTTGAGACAAATAGGACTGAAATCAGGTCTGGATGGAGGCCTTTGTTTGGAGCGTTACGTGTAGCTTCTGTTGGTAATTCTGACTCTGTCGAGTCAGCACCACTTCTCGAGGTCTTTCGAGTCTTTTTATCGACTGACAATACCCTGGTGTTTGCTAATGCCGCCTTAGACTGTATTTTGTGTCTCCTGAGACATGTGCGAGGCTCGGGAGAGACCGAGACACCGCAGGATATCGATCAAATCAATAACGCAGAAATTAGAAAGATGAGATTGTGCTTGGAGAGCTTGAAGTATTTACTCAACTGCAGTGATATCTTGTCGTCAATGTACCGAATGCCTGCGTGCCCTATCTTCCATTCAGCCACAAGGATTCAACTGTCTACGATCCCTCAATACGTCGATCCAATCATTCCTAATCTGGAATTGACAAAGTTCGAGAGATCCTCGGAATCAATGCAAGAAATTGTCCCTGAGATTTCCTACGAGATTCTTTCAAGGGTGGATAAGGCACAGACGATAACTCTTCAGAGCATGGAGAAACCGAGCGGAATTCTGAGGGTCTGGTATCTTCTGATCGAGGGACTGGCTAGCGCCACAATGATCTGCCCAAGAAGATATCAACCGCACACGTTGGAAACCCTCTTCCATCTTCTTCGAGATGTCTTGAATGTCCCCGGACCGGCCTTCGGTCTCTACTGCGTTAACCATCTACTTCTTCCCATGGTTCAGAATTGGCTGAGGATGACCTCGAAGATATTCCGGGGATGGGACAATTTTGCCCCGAATTTCAAGCAGTGCTGCGGACTGACAACGGATTTGGTGGTTGACTACTTGACCCATCTCCAAGGTATGATGATTTTGGGGAGGGGTGAGATGATCTGTGGTGATTATTGTGGGTCTTCCAGGTCCTGAGGTGAAGCGAAAGGACGAATTACTTCCGGCAACTACGCTTATGCTTAAGCAACTTCTATTAGTGATGGCTGAATGCGTTGTACAGCAGACTGAGAGTATCGCGAGGTTGGGCTGCGCTTGTATCAGGTATGTTTCTCTCCAGAAATTACTGGGCTAGTACATTTTTTGTAAAGACGAGATGGACCGCGCTCATTCTTCTCATCTCCTCACATAGTGGCGCTTCGGTTTCAGTCTTACGCTTAGACTTATTCGAGATTTTCGAGATATTTCGAGATCGATTTCTTTTCTCCTTTTTACGATAGGATAAGTTTTTCGGCGAATGCACGAACTAATGGCGCCATGTGGCTAATTCGTGTTCAATGGCTCAGAAAAGGATAGCATTTATTTTTTTTTTAGTACCGCAGAAAGAGTAACAAAAAAATAACACCAGGTGAACACACAACATGGCGCCATCTATAGATCTTTTGTATAAATTTGCCCCCTATAATGACGCAACTTTTGCTCGAAACATCTTTTTATCGCAGCTACCGTTCTTGAGTTATTTCGATGTGACTTTTAATTTGTGACACCCTGTTTATACTCGAGATGGTCATAATCATAAATTAGCATTACCATTGAATTTTCCACTAGTCTGTTGGTTAATATTACTCTACAATTTTTAATTATTAAATTCACCAGCAATTAAATATTCAAATTCCGAATTATTGTATTAATCAATAATTAATTGATAAATAATTAATTATTAAATAATAATTATCAATGATTATTTGGTTAATAAAAAATCCTCTTCGTGAAATTTAGTATTACTCACTCAATAGACAATTGGCAGTCCTACATTATCAATGATTTTATTATTTTCAAATTTTGGTGATTATTTTGTTGATTACGCTCCAGAGAAAAACGTAGAGAAATGTCGCAACTCCATACGAATTCTTTCCATACATGTGACAGTGGGTCGTATAGAATCAAACCTATAGAAATCGTATAGAAAAAATTTGCATAAAAAATATCCTTATAGAAATATCCGAATATCATATACAAAAATCCTATAGAAATTCTATACGCAATCCGTATAGAAAATTTCTATACGATTTTTTCATACGGATATCTTCGAATAAAGATGTTTCGATTGTTTAGAGTTTCGTTGACGAGTCTGACAGTCATTAAAATAGTGTTAGAAATAATCTTTTCCTCTCGTGAGATCCGATCAATTAGCCCCTCATGTATAGATATTCCAAATTTTTATTTTTTTCCTCATTGAAGTAGTTTTGAAGAAAATTGGGAGCTAATAAAAAACATTTGCTAGTTAGTACTTTTTTTTAAATAAATTTTTGAAAAATCACCTCTGAAAAAAAGGCGTTATGCCCTCTATTCCATTATTTCCAAAAAATTTTATCAGCAATCGATAGCAAATTGTTTGAAGATTTTTGCGAGTTAAGAAAAAATCGTCAATGCAACCCTATTATTGTGTAAATTAACAATTCCAATTTCAACGGAAAACCAGAGTTGATGACCAGAGTTTGTAACAGAGATGTCAGACAAGATATGAATGTTTTTTTGGGCTCAAACGAAAGAGCGGGTCGAGAAATGGCGTGCTAGGACCTCTAAAGATGGTGTTGAACCAGGGGAGACTCCTAGAACCCACTGGAAAATGTTGTCACAATTGCGCTTTTCAATTGAAAACAGACATCATCTTTAGAGAGATTTGTCATCTTTAAAGACTTCTGCACGCCATTTCTCGACCCGCTCTTTCATTTGAGCCAAAAAAAACATTCATATCTTGTCTGACATCTCTGCTACAAACTCTGGTCATCAACTCTAGTTTTCAATTGAAATTGGAATTGTTAATTTACACAATAATAGGAGTGCATTGACGATTTTTTCTTAACTCGCAAAAACTTCAAACAATTTGCTACCGATTGGTGATAAAAAATTTTGGAAATAATGAAATAGGGGGGATAAATTTTCAGGGGTGATTTTTCAAAAATTTATTTTTAAAAAAGTACTAACTAGCAAATGTTTTTTATTAGCTCGGAATTTTCTTCAAAACTACTTCAATGAGGAAAAAAATAAAAATTTGGAATATCTATACATAAGGGGCTAATTGATCGGATCTCTCTCGTGACTAACTTTGTTCAATGCTGTAAGCACCTGCTGCCATCTGCTTCAGCTTTGCGAAAACGCCTTAATTGATCAATGCCTAGAAAACGATGAATGATCAATTATCTCATGATGTGAAAGCCAATGATTCATTAAAAATCGTAACTACACGATTCAGTAGTGCAATCACATACGCATGGAATGTGGGTTTAGTGGTTTTAAAGACAAAAAAAATATAAGAATATTGTATAGGTGTAAGACGATAACGAAGCTTGACAGACTGTCGGATAGGATATAAGGTAGCTTCTGATCCTACCTCTGGTTCGATACAGTGTGTCTGTATATTGGTAAAGGGTGACACTCGACACCCAGTGGAACCCGTCAAACATCCTCGTCGTGACTAAAACGTCTCCTATCGTGCATGTTACACTTTTTTTTACCAATTCTTCACTCAATGGACTTGTTTCGCGTAATTCAATACCTATTGATGATGGATACGTGACAACTTTCTTGCTGTCTAGGATTTCATAATCCGACATAACGTGATTGATAAAAATATGAATTGTCAACTGGGACAAGTGTATATCCCTTCCTTTTACAATTGACTTTGCAGGCATGTTCTTGTCAGCAGCGGACCAATTCTCACCCCAGAACAGTGGGAAGTCTGTGGTATTGCCTGCTATCGTGCCTGTTCAAATTCCCTCCAGGAATTGCATCAACTTACGATGGCATTCTCACCAAGATCCGAGTCTTTTTACGGAGACATTGCACAGGTCAAGGTTGCCGCAAGGCGTGATGCCACACCCGAGGAGTCTGAGCGTCTTCGTCAACTCTCAGCGCAGGTTTGTCACCATTTTCCATGATTCATTAGGAATTGGCTTCAATCAATCAATCAATTGTCGACAATTTGCGAAAGAAGAGCGGAGAATATTTCCATTTATTCACCGATAATTTCATTGATCTCGTGATTTAGAAGTGTCCGCCCGTGCTTGCGTCTCTCATTATCGCATTTATCTTGATTTACATTATTTTTACTTTTTTTTGCCTTCTCTTCGTTCTTCTTTTTTCTTTCCCTCCTGTGACCTGAATTGATCTCAGGTGAGCCAGCTGCGCGAGGTTATGACTGCCGTGAAGAGGCAGAATGCAACAACACTACCATCAACAGTATTCGAGGATACGATGACCATTGAGACGACACTGATCGACCAGCACACAACTTCCTACCCCGTCGGTTGTAGGCAGCACACGACACCCCCCGTATACACTAACACTACGTCGAACACGGGCCCCCATTGGCTCTAGCCGTTCACGGTAACTCACGTCATGGATTTTAATTTGCAAAAAAAAGAAAAAGCAGAAACAGATGAATTGAAGAATGAGATAAAAATTTTCTGAAGAAAAATTTTTTGATTTTCCTTGGAAAAATTTTACACACAAACCTCTTTTATTGTAATTACTACCCCCCCCCATCACCAAGGCTACGTTTGGTTATTATACATACGTTTCCCCATAACCCTATATTGTATTTTTACGCGAGTATAGTGTGTCCATTGTTGAAGATGTTATGACGTTGACAGTTATCTTCCCGTTATCGGTGATTGATTCAATTTTTGGTGTTTTGAAATGCGGGGAAAACATTCTTTACCTAGGAATTTAATTGACTAAATTGTAGATCATCAGAAGAGGATGAATAATTTTAAGGAATGTTTGAAAATACGAGGTGGTGAATAGCCGTGAGCGCCGCCATCTTGGGTGCCTTCTCCCTCTGCCGCAAGGGCCTTCAAAAATGGCGGCGCCTCCACCTCGTATTTTCAAGCATTTACTAAATCTATTTATCCTCTTCAGATCACCTTCAACTCGCTTCACGCAGTTTCTACGAGTGGAACCAATTTTTTAAGCCATCTTCCAGATTTTTCTATCTTCCCTTCGCTGAAAAATCCCCGATTCATTGAATCCATCTACCGATTTGATAACGTAAACCAGTGTTATTAGACACACATGCACCCGCTGTTAGTAAGCACGATAATGTTTTGAGATGAGCAAAACAAAATACCTAGAGGAGTCCTTTTTCAAAACCTCAGATGTCACCACGACATATCAGTGGAAGAAATTTTTAAAAAATCTTTATAATCTGCGGTAACGATTTTTCTGAATGCAAAGAACTCCTCTATGGAAACTGACATTGAAATTGCGCACGATTTTGTAATATATGTTTGAAGATATAATGAAATATATATCGTTCATCACTATTAAAATCCATGGCTTGAGTCCATGGCTAGATCACAGTTGACTAAGATGAAAAAAAACCATACGATGAGTTGAATTATTATTTTTTATTTATCATTGAGAAAGCAGCTTTCGTAGTACGCACACCACATAAACACATAAATCTCGTCCACGAAAGAGTGATTGAATATTCTATATCATTTTATCCCTCCACGAGTTCATCCAAACCGCAATGACATCACAGATATTAAACAAATTTTATTTTCCAAAGAGTATTTAGTACAACTGTTTGTAGTCTTAACCAATGAATAACCTATTTCTGTTCACAACAGTGTTTCGTATTTTGCGAATTTTATTTTGCATCCACCCATACTAACCTCACAATGTTCAAGTTATGAAAAAGCTCTACTATAATCCGTTTAAATTGGCAAAATAAGTACTCATTATTTTCGTTATTTTTTTTCTTATGAATTCTCAGGTATTTCTTCTTGCTGAGCAACGACCTGAAAATCCCCAACAGCATTCGGATGAAAGATCCTACGTCTTCCTGTTGTACCCACCGTCGGTCGCCTCGACGTTGAACCCTGATTTATATATTGTACGGGTACAATTGAGAGCATTGGTTGTTGGTTTGTTGGTGCATCAGATGTTGTTGCAGTGCATTGCTAGTGTCCTTCTGCCAGGCTCTGGAGGCTCAATATCATGGTGAGTATGAAAACAATGAGATGACACAGTTGGTCGATATGTTAAATTGACGAGTGGCGGCGCTGAAGCTTACAAGATGGCTGACATAAAATTTTCCACTTGAAAATTTTCAATCAGGCCTGAAAACCCATTTATTATTGGAGAGCATAATTAATTGAATCATAGACAAACTCCAACAGCGTATATCAATGCGAAGTTTCTCCTAACACCACTTTTGCTGATTTCATTCTAAACGTTGTACGTCGGCCATGTTGAAGCGTCAGCGCCGGGTTGGGGCCAGCAGGTGAACGGAATTCCGGGGATTCCCCGAGAAAGGAAAATGAAACCAGATTCTTATCAATTGAAAAGTTTACTTCTAATCAATTGATATCAATAATTAATGACTCAATACGTGTTTAAATACTATTATTTCATACAGTCCTCTTTCCATCTGGTATTCGAAGATAACCTCACGTGACAGAGACAAGTGGAGGGATCATAAGGGTCATATGAGCCCATGAGACCGATATAATGAACTGTGCGCATCTCTGGTTCACCCCTTACGATTACTCATTTCTCGTTAAAAAATTACTAGAACCATGGATGTCTCATACAGAGATCCTGATCCTTTCACCTTCCTAATCACCATCAAAAACGAAATCGCCGCCCTACAAATTTGAACATATCTTCCCCAATTTCAGCTTTACGAACGTGATACCAAACTCCACCTCACCAACATCAAAAATTCCCCCAACAAGCTGTATATCTCATCTGACCTCTCCTCACATCGATACATTCTTAGCTGCCCTGGACCTCGCCTATGCGGCGTCCCTGAAATTCGACGCCCGTCCAGGGCTCAAATTTCTCCTTCAAAAAGTCGCAAATTTAGATCAGCCCGCAAACCTCTATCGACAAGCAGGAGCAGCCTGGACTATTAAAATTCTAACGCTCTTTGAGCTTTGTCTGGCCGAGATAACGAAAACCGGAGCCGATCTTGAGATAGTCAAAGCTATCGTTTCCAATCACAATCTCGAAAAATCGCAGGATAAAGTTAGATATCGTCAGCTAGTCAAATATGTTAAGCAGCTTCGAACGACTTTTGAGACTCTGTGCGAGAATTATGTTGATGTTGCGTTGAACCGCGATGGGAAATATTCTTTGGCTGATAGTTTTGCAGAGAGGAAGATTTTCCTACTGGTCGCCCAGCCCGACGATTTTCCAGAGATCACGAGCAAGGAGTCCATGGACGTTCGAACGTTTCATCCTATGAGTCCAGAGGCAACTGCTAATGATCATGAGAGAACGGGTGAATCCAATCTCGTGGGCGAGGATAATGGAAAAATTGAGGAGGAATACCGATCTCTCAAGCTTTTTGATTTGGCTTCTGACTATTATTTGGAATCTGGACCAGAGTCGGAATCAGAATCCGATGATTCACGACCATCTTCACGACCAACATCTCCGAGAAAACGAATTATTTATCGAGCAAAATCACCGGATAATTCAGAGGGAAATAATTGTTCTGAAAAGAATTCGCCAGAAATTCCAGTGATTTCTATTGATAGATTAGCAGAAACGCACACTAATGACGTAAAAATTCCCGACATCAACGATTTTGATAGTAAATATATTACTCAGGAACAAACAAATTTCAACATTACCTCGTTTGATAATTTCAACGTTGAAAGGATAAAAAGTGAAAATAGTTTACTATCCAGAAGAAATTCTCTGAAATTTATAATGAATTATGATTTAAAAGATGACGAGTATTTTTCAAAATTCCAGAGATCAAAATCTCTGATGGAGTTGCACAGAATTTACGATGATAATTACACTAAAGTGTCTTCGATATATCGAATTAACAATGAGCCTTTTAAGAATAAATTAGTTGATGAGCAGCAAGAATCTACGGATAATGCAGGGAGTTCGATGATAAATTCGAGATATGAGGACAATGTTGATGATTTATTGAAAGAGTACGAGAAGAGTAAAAGGGGATTTAGGATAAACCCCTTCTTGCAGGATTATGAAGGCAATTTGGTGGAGAGAATATCAGAGAGTGCCAAGGGGAAAGCCATTGGGAGGGATAGTGAAGCGCATCGGAGGGCATGGGCCGAGACACTTTGCGCTGCTCTGGAGTGGGCTCTTGCACTTACGGTGAGTGAAAATTTTTATGCCAATCTTGAAGTTCGTAATAGGAACATTTCATGATTTTTGTGTATTTTTTTTACTTGATAATTAGGGGGTTACGCCCCCGGCTCGCATCGCTCACCAACCACGGGGGCCGCCCCCTCGCTCGCTTCACTCCCCAACGCCGGGACCATGCTCACCCTCTCGCTTCGCTCCCCAACCTAGGGGCTACGCCCCTCGCTCGCTTCGCTCCCCAACCTAGGGGCTACGCCCCTCGCTCGCTTCGCTCCCCAACCTAGGGGCTACGCCCCTCGCTCGCTTCGCTCCCCAACCTAGGGGCTACGCCCCTCGCTCGCTTCGCTCCCCAACCTAGGGGCTACGCCCCTCGCTCGCTTCGCTCCCCAACCTAGGGGCTACGCCCCTCGCTCGCTTCGCTCCCCAACCTAGGGGCTACGCCCCTCGCTCGCTTCGCTCCCCAACCTAGGGGCTACGCCCCTCGCTCGCTTCGCTCCCCAACCTAGGGGCTACGCCCCTCGCTCGCTTCGCTCCCCAACCTAGGGGCTACGCCCCTCGCTCGCTTCGCTCCCCAACCTAGGGGCTACGCCCCTCGCTCGCTTCGCTCCCCAACCTAGGGGCTACGCCCCTCGCTCGCTTCGCTCCCCAACCTAGGGGCTACGCCCCTCGCTCGCTTCGCTCCCCAACCTAGGGGCTACGCCCCTCGCTCGCTTCGCTCCCCAACCTAGGGGCTACGCCCCTCGCTCGCTTCGCTCCCCAACCTAGGGGCTACGCCCCTCGCTCGCTTCGCTCCCCAACCTAGGGGCTACGCCCCTCGCTCGCTTCGCTCCCCAACCTAGGGGCTACGCCCCTCGCTCGCTTCGCTCCCCAACCTAGGGGCTACGCCCCTCGCTCGCTTCGCTCCCCAACCTAGGGGCTACGCCCCTCGCTCGCTTCGCTCCCCAACCTAGGGGCTACGCCCCTCGCTCGCTTCGCTCCCCAACCTAGGGGCTACGCCCCTCGCTCGCTTCGCTCCCCAACCTAGGGGCTACGCCCCTCGCTCGCTTCGCTCCCCAACCTAGGGGCTACGCCCCTCGCTCGCTTCGCTCCCCAACCTAGGGGCTACGCCCCTCGCTCGCTTCGCTCCCCAACCTAGGGGCTACGCCCCTCGCTCGCTTCGCTCCCCAACCTAGGGGCTACGCCCCTCGCTCGCTTCGCTCCCCAACCTAGGGGCTACGCCCCTCGCTCGCTTCCCTCCCCCCCGCGCATCCATGCGAGTGTGATCCAGAGGAAATCGATAGCTCCATAATTTTCTAAAATTCCACTGTAGCAGAGGATGTTCATATGTTATATGAAACATTCAATGAATTGATCATACCAACCACGGGAGCCGCCCCCTCGCTCGCTTTACTTCCCAGTCTAGGGGCCACGCCCCCTCGCTCGCTTCGCTCCCCAACCTAGGGGCTACGCCCCTCGCTCGCTTCGCTCCCCCCCGCGCATCCATGCGAGTGTGATCCAGAGGAAATCGGCAGCTTTATAATTTTCCAAAATTCCACTGTAGCAGTGAATGTTCATATGTTATATGAAACATTCAATGAATTGATCATATGTGCTCCACTGTTAGCAGATAAAGACGTCCATAAGTATAAATGACACGTTCATTGAATTAATATTGAACGTCTTGCAAATGTATTGCACCCGCTCCAAATATCTGATCCCCCTATACATGGACACTCCCCAATTCATGTAAAATCATACCCAAATTCACATTTAATTTAAGATATTATCCCATCATAAACTGTTATTTCCTAATACAAAATAATTTTCTCATTTCAGGATGAAAACCTGAAACCACTTCTTCCAGTCCTAGTCGGTGGAGTTAGAACCCTTACAAAGTTCGCAGTTGATCAAAATCTCAAACAGAAACTCTCTACTCTATTTCATCGTATCGTCGTACTCTATGGCTTGACAAATAACTAGAATATCTGATAATTTTAATTTAAAGCTTAATTATTAAATTATCGAAACATAAGGTTATGCAGGCTGTATAAAATGGTTGACTGAAAATTAAGAGAAACACATATTGATGAATTTTAAAAAAGTATTCGATATCCAAGTGTATTTTAAAGGAATATCTATGTCTTGGGAAAAAAGGAGGTGAATTTTTCGGAGGACGTGTACTCCATTGTCTTCGACAAGCTGATGCTGATACGATCATATATGTAATGCATGAACATTGTCATGTTTAAATGTAAAATGTATGATACTGTATGATTATGCCCAATATATTATTTTTCGAAGTGCTGTTGCTCATAAAAAGAAAATTGAAAAAAAAAAACAAAAAGAGAAAAAAATTGGAATATTTGAGAAAAAGGGAGGTGTTTTCTGACTGCTGGCAAATAATGTATTGACTGCTACATCAAAAGAATAAATATATCGACAATATAAATCCTAATCCACATTTGAAAGCATTTTGAAGACTTAATGATGCGCTCAACATCGATTATACCTTCTTCCTTAAAATCCATAAATCAAAACAAATGAAAAAGGAGAAGAATTCTCCGAGAAAAGGAGACAATGTTTCACGTCTGCGGTTCCGACGCGCTCCAACCGCGTCATTCGTGGCTCATAAAGTCGAGAAGCTTACGAGCGACATTCCCTTCTACTTCAACCCCACCCGCTTAACTTCACGACGATAAATGCCACTAGCAACTCAAGAAGGGGGACAAGTCTTAAAAATGGAGAGGTGTGAAACAATGGCGCAAGATAAGATATTAGTTGGTGGACAATTGTTGACTTCCCGGGTCGTGGAGGTTAAGAAATTTGGTCCAATCGATCAATGACGATTAGTTACGAATGTTTTTTTACTGGATTTTCACATTGAAAACATATGGAAGATGCTTAAACATTTTTTTCAACCTATAGAAACCTGATGGACCGAGTTAAAAATGATATGGGAAGAATAAATAATTTTGAGGAATGTTTAAAAATGGTCGGAGGTGGGAGCGCCGCCATTTTTGAAACCCCTTGCACCAGAGGGAGGGGATATTGAAGTGAGATGGCGGCGCCTACATTCATTCAGATCGTAATTTTGATAATTTTTTAGAATTATTCATCTTTTTTAGATCACCTTCAACTCATTTCATGCAGTTCCTAAAAGATGAACAAATTTTTCAAGCTATCCTTCAGATTTTTCCATGCCTTCTTGACTGGGAATTCATGAAAATGAACTTGACAGAGCTGCTGGACACCCCCAAAGAGTGCTTGTAAATTGACCGACCGACCACTCGCATTCTAATGGGTAATTCTTCTTTTGAACAATAAACTATGATCGCGGAACGTCAAATAAACAATTTTCAATCAATTTTAGGCATTGCAACTATTTATTATCAACACTTTATTTGTTCAAATAGCCGTAGCGCTTAAACTATGAAAGATATACGAAAATTTTCGGATCACGAATCATTTACAATTTGATAAGGAATAATTTTCATCTTTTGTCAGCTTCACAGAGTGCTATGTCTGTTTGCGTAACTAGTTTATTGCTCATATCCCGGAATCTCCGAGAGATACGTAAAATTGATAAAAGCCAAAAATTATTCCTTACTAAATTCTAGATGATTCATGATTTAAAAATTTCCATCTATACTTCATAGTTTGGGTGCTAGGTCGATTTGAAGAATTTAATTGTTAATAATCAATAATTCCAATGCCTAAAATTAATTGAAAATTGTTTACTCGACGTTTTGTGATCATATTTTATTGTTTAAAACAAGAATGACGCATCAGAACGCGAGTGATCGGTACATGTCTGAAAATCGAAGGTATCCCGCAGCTCTATGATGATGAAGACGTGAACGGCCCGAAGCGACGAGAGAGTCAAACCGACCAATGCTACAATGGATTTTCACATTGGAAAAATCTGAAAGATGGCTTTAGAAAATTGTTCTCTTCATATAAACCAGATGAAGTGAGTTGAAGGCGATTTGTAAAGCATAAATAATGTTACGAAACGTTTAAAAATACGAGGTGGAACTGCCATCATCTTTGAAACGTATTGCGGCAGATGGCGGGAGTATCCAAGCAATATGGCGGCGCCCACATTTGTCCACCTCGTGTTTTCCAATATTCCTTAAAATTATTTATCATCTTCAAATCACCTTCAATTCATTTCATCCAGTTCCTAAGAAATGAACAAATTTTTCAAGGTATCCTTCATGTTATCTTTCCTGTTTCATTGAGAATTCCTGCAAAATAAACCTCTCACAAATCCCGTTATCCCCCAAAAAATGCCTAATTCATAGACGATATATCGTGGGTTTGATCAATGATAAAGGCGTGAAGGGTCCGAAGCGACGTGAGAGTCAAATCTACCAATGCTTCAATGGTACTACCAGCCGAAACCGCAACTATCCATCGGCACACGCAGGCAAACGTTTAAATATTATATGGTTGAGTCTCTGGGAGTATTCAATGGTGTTTCGTGATCGTAAAAGCGATGCCTCTGTGATAAAACGATCGTCTTCAAGAATTTTACGGGTTTAAATTTTATTTTTAAAAAATTATTTTTCTCCTATTCACCTTTTCTAATATTAAAGTCACGATTTACCCAATTTTTTAGTACTCATCAATGATAGATGAAGCGTTTGCGGTTGAGACAATCGATTTACTTCACGACAGATAGTCGACCCCTTTTTACGGTACCATTTCATTATTATTGAGACCTTAAAGTCCGACTTTTCTCGAGTCCAAATTGAAAACAGTTGGATTGACATGACCACAGAAGGAGTTCTTTATCATCAGGAGGGAAAAAAACTTCAATTCTAATATTTCACGATAATTTTATTTTCAATGTAAAATATTATATGTACATAATCAGAATGAGATAAATTACAACTGAGTTCATTGTCTCCCAATGAGAAATAAAACAAGAAGATACATTGACACTATCACTATCCAGTGTTCAATAAGTCTCCAAAAATCACTGATAAACTTGGCTGAAAAGTCTAGTACGGCCGCCACACGTCATTTCTCTGTTCATTCTCCTCACCTAGAACACCAATCTCAAGTCTATTACTGCTTATCGTTAAGTTACCACCGGCAATTGTCACTTGATCATCACTCAAATCACCATGAAGATGAAGATGTATCTGATTCTGATTGACAGTACTGTAGAGCTGTGGATAGAGTACCATTGGCGTTGGGCTTATGTAGTTTTGACTTGGACTGTTGTAATAACCTTGATAATTTGTGTTGTAATTGTGAGATGGTACGGGCACGGGTGTTGTTGGTCCAGATGTCCACGAGCCGTAATGATAACCCGACGTACCACCACCTGGGCCACTTCCGGGGAAGATTTCCGTGTCTGATGGTTTAGCTGGTATCAGGGGAAGGGTTGACGTCGGCGTCGAGTGATTTGGATACATTGACACGCAGTTTGGGGTGTAGGCATCTTGGGGGGTGTCCGATGGTAGCACTGAAATTTCAAGAAAATAATTTCATTTGAAAAATCGGTGGAAACTGGTGATTTCAGTTCAATTAGTGCATATTAATGGATAAAGTACAGCAGAAAATACAGTGAGAATGTCGCCATCTTTGAAGCTATTTGCGGCAGAGAGAGAGAGGGTATCCAAGCAAGATGGCGGTGCCCACATTTGTCCACCTCGTATTTTTGAATACTTCTTAAAATTATTTATTTTCGTCGAATCGCCTTCCGCTTATTTCATATGGTTTTTAGAAAGTGAACAAATTTTTTAAGCTATCCTTCCGATTTTTCCATCTCATCTCGACATAACTAATGTAACTGATAATTTACAGTTGACACACGCAAATATTATAACAAAATCTAAAAAAGGGCATAGGAGTGTAGGCGTCTTGGCGTCCATTTTGAAAAATCGATGGAAACTGGTGATTTCAGTTCAATTAGTGGATGTTAACGGATAAAGTAGAGTATAAAATACAGTGGGAACGCCACCATCTTGGAAGCCATTGACGGCAGAGAGAGAGAGGGTATCCAGCAAGATGGCGGCGCCCACATTTGTCCACCTCGTATTTTTGAACACTTCTTAAAATTATTTATTCTCTTCAAATCACCTTCCACTTATTTTAAACGGTTTTTAGAAAGTGAACAAATTTTTTAAGCTATGCTTTAGATTTTTTCATCCCTCCTTGATTGAGAAGTCATTACAATGAAATTTCGACAAATCCCGTCATCACCCAAATTGTTTCACGGCAGCACTAAATAACAAGTGTAATTGATAATTTACACTTGACACACGCAAATGTAACAAAACCCCTAAAAAATTCTCGAGGCCATGGGTAGCGCACGGAGTTACAAAATAAAATCATAGTTTAGTGATTGCAAAAAACCGGTTTGAGCGGTTTGTTAGTTTTTTGGTTTATTGATTTGTTGTTTTTGAATAGATTAGTTTATTGGGTTTGTTTGTTGTTTCCTGTGTTTACCTGCAGGTAATGGCACAGGTTCAGTTGTCGGATGGTGGGACAGGGATTCCCCTGGATATGTTGAAAAAGCACCTCCTGGAAGTGGTGAGTAGGACCCGCCGTCGCTACCAGAGGGAGCTGGGTAAGATGGCGCTGCTGACGGGTAGCTCCATTCGGCGGTGCTTGCAGCATTATCTATAACATCGAACAATAAATAAAATTTACTAAGACACAAATTTCTAACAAAATTATTCCAACCGTTTCCATTCATCTTCAAAAAACTCCCACTTCCTCAGCCATTAACGGTCATAACAGCAATTTTAATTAGAAATGAAATGAAGGAAAAAATTCAGAGAAAATCATTCTTTCATTATTTACCAACGTTTCGAACATACAATGTGTTTTTCAGCAGAGGGCATTTGTTTATTCTACATATAAAAACAAAAAATATTTGTTCATAAACAACTATTACAAATCAATTCTATTGCCAATGTATTGCAACGAAATTATTCATAAAAATTAAAAAACATACCTATTCATCAACCCATTAGTTATGTAAAGGTTGTGACAACAATATACTAATCCAAAGAAAATCACGAAAATAAACATAACACCGACACTAAACAGACACCTGTCGGAGCCCTTCATAACCTATGAGTTCACGTACGAAAAAATTTAATAGAAAAACCTAACGATTTCGCTAGACAATTCTATTGGATTTCTATTGAACTTTCTATTAGTTTGGGGCGATTCTAGTAAAATGTGCCCTAGAAAATATTTTACAGAAAAGTCTATTGAATTCCATTTTTTTATACAACTTATTCTATTGGGATATTTTCTACAGAAAGTTTTTCGGCTCAAATTTGCTAAGTTTTTTCATTCCACTTTTCTTTTCTTTTCTTTAAGGAAATCCAATAAACAAATTGGAAAATTTGAGTCCAGAAAATTCTGTAGAAAATATCTCAATAGGATAAGTTACGTAGAAAAATCGAATTCTATTGAGTTTTTCTGTAGAGTATCTTTTAAATAGAATCGGCCAAAAACTAATAGAAAGCTTAATAGAAATCCAATAGAATTGTTAGCGGATTCGCTAGGTTGTTGTTGGAATAAACCTAAACAATACAGCAACAGTAAACTGGAACCACAAGTAATGATTATTATAACGAGCTTCAGTTAATGATGTATTAGATCAAAGTGGCTATAATGTAATTCTTAAAGATGCCAACAAACACTAAATATGAAAATGTGAAAACTCTGAATTTCTAATAAAAAAAAAAAATTCTTCCTTTATAATCTAGATGAAAAATCGGTTTCTCCGAGGAAAACTTCAGCCATTTCTCATTGTTTATAATTGAGGCAACAATTTTATTCTTCTCAACAGAATCAGTGTTTTTTCCTCAATCTATTTCGAGATCACGGAGCAGTTCCTCTAATTATGAATAGTTTCATGTAGAGCCACCACTCGCTGCATGATTCACACCAATTAATTGCTGCTCTCTACTATTACTCATTCCCTGTAGTCAACGGAGAGCAGCGAACGGTAGTCATAAGCCATCAGTGACTGCATATCAATGAACTAAACTCGCTAAACTCATTCAAGAAACAAAAGCCTCGTTGAACACTGACTTTGACATCTCCTTGACGATTTCAACTTGCATTGAATATTCAACAAATAAAATGAAAATTGTATTAATTATTTCACGGGCCAAATTCACTTGGCATTCACTTAAGCGTCCAGCAATTGGCCTGGTCACCCTACAATGTCATTATGTTCTGGGGATTCTCACATCGTGCTCATTCGCACGTTTTCATACAGCGTTTGATGCGTATTAGCAGGCAGGGATATTCCGTCTTGAATGACGCACGGAATTCATTCATGAAGATGTGTCACGTATGCGTGAGAATTTCTTTCCTCCAATTATGAGGTTTTGTTGGTGCATGGACATTTGAGATGGCGACAATTATTCCATTTGGATAATTTAGGAGAATAGAACTAGTGAGAAGAAATTACGAGGAAAACATTTTGACTGGAATATTCTATTGGATTTGTATTAAACTTTATATTAGTTTTTGGACGATTCTATTGGAAAATTTGTCAGCTTATCTGCGCGTGTTTTGGCGAGAGAAATGTTTAATGGAAAATATTCTATAGGAAAAATTAACAGAATTCGATTTTTCTGTACAATTCGGTTGAAATATTTTCTATAGAATTTTTCTGGTGTGATTTTCATAAGGTTTTGTTCAATGTTTTTAATTGAACGAGACGGAAAATAGAGTGGAATTTTGAAAATTCATGGCGAAAAATTAGGATAGAGAATGTCTCAGTGGGCAATAATCTATAGGAAAATGAAATTCTATTGATTCTATTCTATTTTTGTATGGATTTTTTTTTATTCTATTGATTTAAAAAAAAATAGTTTCCAAAGCTGCGGAGTTTTTTCATAGAATCAGCCAAAAACTTCGAAGAAAATTCTGTTAAACATCCAAAGATATTTTCCCTGATTAATTATGTAATTTGTGAATGCTATTCAGTTTTATATTCAGAAGCTCCGTGACATTCCACGATTTCTGGATTTAATCATAATACCAGGAAGTCTATATTCGGGTAAACCAGTTTTCAACTGTCCACTAATGGATGAAGCTGACTATGTGTAGCCTGGAAATTAGCGTCATTCGCATATCATTTCCCATTACGAATTCCGGGTGTCATAGAAAGAATAAAAATTCCCATCAATTTCAGTAGCGAAGTGGTAAAACGGTTTAAGGATATCTACGTTTTTTGGTTATTTTTTCTCCGGCTTTTCTGCTTTTGCTTTTCTAAGTTCCTGGACATTTTACAATGATTTTATTATTTAAACTTTGCAGCTCTGAATTTGAATCTCGATATTGAACCGTTAGACAACATTTAAGAAATCTGAAAAAAATTAGTTTACTTTTGGAGAAAGATTGATAAAATAATTACAAAATTGCAATTTTTGAAAGTTACGAGCATTTTCTTTGAATAATCTGTAAACAATCACGTTTCCACCGTAAAAATCATTTGCTAGGAATTGTAACAAATTTATTCATATTCAGAAATTTAGCAGAAATCGGTTTCATGTCTAAAAAATAAGATTTCTGAAAGTTTAAACAATGAATGTGTAAAAAAATGATAATTCCATGCAAAATGGAATTTTAATGACGCAGAATATTCATGATTTTTAAATTTTTTTTTCATTTCAGCCCCATTTGACTCGAAATTTCCGGACATTTTACAATGATTTTATTATTTAAACATTGCAACATTGTGAGTGAATTTCAATCTCGATATTAAATCTTTAAAAAACATTTTAAAAATCTGAAAAAAAAAATTAGAAAGATTACTTTTGAAGGAAGATTGAGAAAATAATTAAAAAATTGCAATTTTAGAAAATTGCGAGCATTTTTCGTAAACAATTTATAAACAATCAAGCTTCCACTGTAAAAATCATTTGCTAGGAATCGTAAAAAATTTATTCGCATTCAGAAATTTACCAGGCATCGGTTTCATGCCAAAAAAATAGGGTTTCCAAAAGTTTAAACAATTTCAATTATTTATTTATGTAAATAACGAAGCTAAAAAAATAATAATAATTCTGCACAAAATGCAATGACGCTGCATATTCATAATAAAAAAAAAATTTCACGCAATTCAATTGACCAATTTGTTGATGACCAGACTGTAAAATATACTTGGATATCTTCAATATTGGAAAATAGCTTTCCATAGGAAATTCATTGAATATCAGAAGCTAATTATGAACGACAAATAAGTGATACCCCAATGTCTAAAACTATGTCAGCTTGGGGAGCTCGTTTGCGAGGTCAAGGTCATGCTGACCATTACTTTCCAGAGATGACCATCTCAAAGGAAGACCGCCTACGGGTGTATTTCAACGGAGAATAAGTGGGGGGAATATGGGGCCGGTTGGAGGGAGGAATGATTACCGAAAGTGGTGCCTCTGTGTATTTGCCGCTTTTACGGGAACAACAATCGCAAAACAAAGGGGCCACGGCATCCTAGTGAGACGGTTGAACGAACCATCTGTTGGACAACAGCTCGGGGTGATCATCTTTATATTTCTCTTCTCATTTTTCCTTTCTTTTGCACTTCCCATCCTAGTGCACGAAATAGCCAGGATGAGAGACAATTCGTACCGAAAGGAGTTTCTTGTTTCTTGTATTTATTTATTTTTCAGTGGATGAATGTTCCTATTGAAAATACTCCCCAGTATTTCAGTGAATTTGCGATTTGAATGTGAAAGGAATATTTTTATCGAATTTCGCGCACCCGTTGGAGAAATTGGATGGACAGTTGGAGCCCCAGATGTTTGAAGCTTTGGCTCTGCACTTTTTTGAAGATACCCATGGCTTCGGTGATTTTTCAATGGAAGGAGAGTGATCATAAGGGTCTAACGATCTTAAGGGTGCAACCTCCCTTAAAAGGACAGAAGACTAGATGAAATAATAGTACACGGAGAGAAATGTTCAGTAAAAATTACAGAACTCACAATTTACTCACCGATTACGGAAACGACTCAGAAA
The DNA here is from genome assembly GCF_001412515.2 of Diachasma alloeum. Classification (NCBI taxonomy): domain Eukaryota; kingdom Metazoa; phylum Arthropoda; class Insecta; order Hymenoptera; family Braconidae; genus Diachasma; species Diachasma alloeum. The sequence goes on along the minus strand of NW_021680378.1, from coordinate 155,716 downwards.
ATTTAAGTGACAGTATCGTAATTTTTCATAGGAGATTCCGATACGAAACGTTCTGGAAAAATTCCGGGACAGTTCCGTGAAATTTGCTACAACCACATTTCGCTCTGGAATTACGGAAAAGATACGTAATTTTTATTGAATATTTCTCTCCGTGTATTCAGACACGTATTGAGTCATTAATTATCGATATTAATTAATCAGAAATAAGAATTCACTTAATTAGCAAGAAGCGAAGGAGGTATCTTATATACAATGTCTGGTTCCTATTTTTCTCCTCTCTACCCGGGCGAGTGGGACCTCTTATATAGAGAGTGTACCTCAGACAATACTACCCAAAAGTTAGTCCCTATGGATTTCCGGAAACAATTATGAATGACTTAATTTTTTGCATTCTTATAAATTATTGAGTTCTATCCTCACATGTTGTTGTTGAAAGTAATAATAACTCTTTGAATCAAATAAGAAATTGTTTCGCGAAATTTCCATTTTTTAAGTTGAGCATCGCAGAAGCTATGCACTAGAAAATTTTGAAAAAAATTCACCGTATTCGGTTTTTTAACCCTAGTCTGGTCACCTGGCGGGAAAACGCGACTTTAGTCACCTTCGCGGGAGAGTGCCGCCGAGTTATTTAGGCTCCAGCGTTGCCGAATCAACTCTAGACTTCCCGGGCGCGTTTAGCGAGTTCCCAGCAACGTCGCGCAACAGGCAATTTCATTTAACACGGGAAAAAATTGTTCACCTTTTGGAAATAATTTTTTTTCTCCCAGAATTAAGGATACAATATTGTAAAAAAAAATACTAGAATTTTCCAGATACTTCAATTGACGAATTAAATATTTCTCAAATTTTTCCGGTCAATCAGTCGATGGCAAAGTGAATAAAACGACATTTTGCGGCAATTACCTCGCATGGTGACCAGTCTAGGGTTAAGAATATCGTAAGAACCGTTTTTTCATAAGATGGAAAAATCAAGTTCAGGGGAACTTATAACCCCCGCTTGGCCTATGTCTCGTGTGCAGGAAGCCCACATTTCATTATTTATTATCTCCTAAACAGTGTAGTACAGCTAGTTAGAATTTTTTTCAATAGCTGCGGAATATTACAAACATTATCTATGAAAACATGGAGAGAATCGAAAGAAAAATCTGTTCTCTAGGGACGCAAACCCTGGGACAGCGGAAGGCATCTACACCATTGCGCACAAGCTCTGACCAAAGGAACTTCTCTCAGCCGACCCGAAGGCCTGTTTACTACCGCTCTGCGGGTGTGAAACCACAGTGGAGCGGTTTGGGCGCATAGTCCTCTCCTCTCTCTAACATCTACTTAACGAACCATCCATTGACCGTCATCATTTCGTCGTTTTCGCCGACTTCTCCGTTAACGAAACCAATGCAATCAAACAGCATCAAGTGATTCGTCTTTCTTATTTTTTGCGAGAAATGTTGTTTTTTTTGTAAGAAATGATTTTTCAAACCACATTGTTATGCAGTTTGGATTTGGTGAGAAGAAAAAAAAACTGTCAACGGCGCATGGTGTCCGCAAGCGGTCACACATCCAAGTACTAACCACGCTCAACGCTGCTTAGCTTCAGTGATCGGACGAAAACTGGTGATTTTTTAAAAGATATTTACTGTCATCGCCAAATACAGGAGCAATTTGTGTTTCACATTTCCTAAAATTCGTTCTGGGTAATTATATCCACGAAAATCGCCAACCTGCCGTCACCAAAATTCTTCACACAAAGCATCGGTAGTTAAGAATAGTTTTTATTGCACCAAATACATATTTTCAAATCCGGGCGGATCATGTAGGCCACAAACGGACCCTCCACAACCCCCCGCGGTACAAACGGCTTACAATATAGAAGTCATAAAATTTTTATACGCGAAGAAATTTCAAAAATCCCCCTCAGGGTAATAAATAAAATAGCATTCGCTCGGTCAAGAATAACAAATCTCGTCAAGTTGTCTTTTGTCGCCCCCCCCCCCTTCAGTCGTCTAACCTCAAAGTTGACGTTCGACAAAAACTCGCTCCCACTTGTCACACACCTCTCCCCAGGCCACACTCCTTATCACGCTTTGCGCGTTTTATGGATACGGGGCCTGTGCACCCCTTAGTACTTAGCGGGTGACCCGGGTTCGATTCCCGGTCGATGCAGTATCTACTTTTTTCTCTTCATACTAGCTTTGAAGCACAACCAGAAATGGGCGGGTGCCTATGTTCGTCATAAGATGCAATAATTGTCAAATTCAATGTTGAAACGATAGAATATAATATATAATATAACGTAGTGCACATATACATTATAATTTTTTCACTTCCCGACATGAAGGGAGGAAGTTATTGTTTAGTAATATTCTTCTCTTGGTACTACGAAAGATTATGCTGGAGTATAGTATAATATAGTATTGGTTCAATCCATCTTTCTTTCATATGGTGAGGAAAACAATGTGGAAGATAGAATATTTTCGTAAATTAAACATAGATTGATGAAAAAAAACGTTACATTCTTTTTTTAAGAGGATTATATCTCGAAGCTTTCTTTTTCAAAAATATGTTTTTGTTCTTTCTGGGTGATTATATCCACGAAAATCGCGAACCTTCCGCTACAAAAATTCTCCACGCAAAGCATCGGTAGTTAAATGGTAGAATACTCGCCTGCCACGCGGGTGACCCGGGTTCGATTCCCGGCCGATGCAATAGCACTTTTTTTTCTCACCGTACTAAGAATTATACGTGGACTTTTAAGTTGCGAGGAAAAAAGTCCAGTTATCAAGCCACTCTACGTCTCGTGCATAAATAAGAACGTTCATTAAGAAGTAAAGAGGAATGTAAACTGAATTAGTCCTCAGTTGTTCAAAAATCGTCGGAAATAAATTTCTCCATTTTTTTTTGAAAAATCAAGGTAGAAACCGTCGTCCCCGAAGGAGTAACACAATCCCCGTGACTGGATACTTTATATAAGAAAAAAAGTCGTTGATGGAAAGCGATACGGGGGAGTGAGGAGGTACGTACCTCCTTGAGAGTTCCTAGGGGGACTCTACACATCATACTCACACACCGTATGCGTAAGACTTCTCTTCGAATATCAGCCTTCGTCTCCACGTGACAAACAGAGATAGAGTGAAAAAAAAATTCGAAAAAAAATGGAAATTGTAAATGTGTAACGTGCAACACTGGTTATAACTGTCCGGATATCGGACGAGTATATCGATACGACGCAATATCGACTTACGTTACACGACCGAGTGAGCATCTATCTCGGTGGGAACCGAAGCCCCACTTTGACTTATTTTTCAGTTTTTATTATGATTAATTATTGTTTACATTTCGTAATTGTTGAGTGAATTCATCCATAAACATTCTATCGGGGTTCCCATATTCCTCTCCCTCGATTTATAAAAACATATCAATGTAACTCGAAAATTGATGGTTTGAGAATTGATACAGTCATGAAATTCATCTCTCAATTAAAAAAATTATCTCAACTCCTGATACGTCAGATATCCAGTCTCTTTTTTCCACCTAAAATTCCCATGGACTCAATTTCCATGCATCCTGTTTCGTGTCTCGAACCCGTGAAACTGTGCACTCTATATAGGCTTCTCTCACCAGTCATTTTTTCACTCTAAAGTTGAAAGAAGAACCGGACTTCAGTTATTCATGATTATTCCAAACTTCGGCACAGGAAATCAGTTAATTTTTTTTTCAACAATAGAAAAGAGTCACAGCCTCACACGCATGTGCGCATACTCGAGTTAAAATTTGTCAGTATCACGAAACTTTTTGCTACCCACTCTTCATTGACAATGGACAAAAGAAGGATGAGGTGAAGATTGAATGGATAACGCATGATGCTGTGATTCAGATGATCGTCAAAAAAAAGCACATTCTTTCGAAGTTCTCCTCTCCAGTTGCTCATCTCTCTTGTTTTGGTTTCACTCTTTTCCCGGGGTTCCCTTTTTTTCTCCTCCTTGCTTCGCAATTTTCGGGTAGAGTGAATGAAGGCAGTCACGGCGTGGTGTATGAATGGGAGCTACCTATAGTGTAGCGTGTCCGGAAACCGGGTCTTCTTCCTTTTCTTTCTATCATTCATTCTTCCTTTCTCCCTCGTATCACCGGGGCTATATCCATGGAACACAGCATTCATGGGGCCTTTCGATGAGAGGTAAGAACCCCCCCTGCGCCCGCCATTCCTTAACGTAATTGCTAACCACCACGAACATGGCTTACGATCCTTCGACACCCGTTCGTTCATTGATTCCGTGGAGAGATGAAGGGGGATCAATTGAAATGTACGGAGAGTAATTTCTAGGTTAGGTTAACATGAGGGCTTTTTCATGGAAATGATGATACTTATTTATCAGGAGTTGATATAGGGAGAATATGAATGTTAGGACTGAGTGAATAGGAGCGAGCCTTTATATAAGATACCGTAGAGACTGTGGGAGAACGGAATAAGTGATCATAGGGGTTACAAGGGAGTTTTGACCGTTATAATTACTCCGCCTGTCCTACCCGTATGACCATCAAGGCCGTTCGACTCTTATGATCACTCTTTTTTCGTTGAAAAATGGTCGGAGCCCTTGTACTGATTGAATGATTTAGTGACGTCTTCGGACTGGTGCACGGCAATGTTTCACCTTTACAAATGTTGCCGGGAAGATTAGCAAACTTGATCATTTAGAGGAAGTAAAAGTCGTAACAATGTTTCCGTGGTGAACGTATCAAAAGAATAAATATTATTTTAACTATCACCTATCCAATTATTTTTCTTCTTTCTTTTTCTTTATTTTTTATTCATTTTCTACACTCTACAATCAATACTTTGTATATAATATGTAAATACCAGGCTGAAGGACCTCAGGCTATGGCCAGTGACAAGCTTCTTGTGACGAATTCCGTTAAAAATGAAAAAAAAATTTTTTTTTAAATACATTATAGAAATGATGTTTCAGCCCATGTTATCGGGGCGAAGGATAACATTTTCCCGCATCTAAAAAATATACTAGCACGCGTCCTTGAGACAAGTTCCCACGATGTTGTCCCATGTGACCCAGAGCTCAGTCAATTAACAATGTATATAATCTAAAAAATCATTTGAAACATCGTGTCATTGGAATCTTCTTTTCTGAGAACTACGAAATACTACGTCCGGAAACGAATGATTCTTTGATAATACGTTTTTTCGATGAAATAGAAGGTGCGTTTGTAGCATTTCCAGGGAGACGATTTGAGAAGTTTTGAAAAGCATCAGAGAGTCAGAGAACTGAAGGAAAGAGGAGATGAAGGAGAGAAACAACCACTCGTTGTTTCACATTTTTTTTCCAAGTATTTCTGCGACGAGTTGAGAGAGATGGAAAAATAAAATAACAAGTTTCTCTGCCTTAACTTCCCCTTGCACTCTTCTGGAAGGTTAGGGAGATCTCCACCGGTGAGGGTCAGACCTCTCATTAGAGACTATGATGAAGGACTGTCCTTTGAATGTAACCGACCATCAGGATGAAAAATTATCATGAAAAATATTTTTCTCTCGAGAAAAAAGCCATTGAGACTTGAAAATTATTCCATAAAAAATAAAATGAAATGAAAATCTAATTTTAAACAATGTACCATTCGCAAAAAAATGAATTGACCCATTATTTCCCATCTATTCATTGACTAGAGCTCGCAAAAACACTGAAAAAAACAGATTGAGCGTAAACGTGAAGAGAGCCTAGGTAAAACGAGTTTTAGAAAATTATTCCGCAGCGTCACGGCTCACAAGCTACCAGCAAATCAGTTTTATAGCTGAGGCCCGTTATTGTTTACGTTTTCGCATGAGATTGGCTTTCTCCTTTTTTCATCACTTTCATCTAATTCAATTCACTTTTTTCCGCCGTAACACGCACGTAAGTACTTTTTTTCATTCTCAATGTTCCAGAGGACGGAGACAATAATTTCAATCCAGTGACTTTCAACTTTTTCATCACCATTCAACATCGTTCATATTTTTTTATTATCGAAAAGCAATTGATGTAATGAGATGACAATTACTTGACAATTGAAACAAAATTTCCGTAAAAACAATTGATTTCCATCGATAATATTTTTAAAAAACTCCGATTCCCTCACATAACCTCAAAAAAAAATTTAAACCCGTTGACCTTCATGAGGTGCGTATAGTGGGCGTCCGAAAAAGAAGCGAATCCGCATGAAAAACGAATTTAAAAAAACGAACAAGAGAAAAAGAACTAGATGGAAACCAGTGGAGGTGGCGAAGATGAAACAGTGAAATCTGTGCCCCCTCGAGCGTGGATCACGTAACAGCTTCAACCCCCCTCCCCCCTCTTTCGTTTATTCTTCATCCCGATCATCTCGAATATACCTGGAAGAGAGTCCATCGACAAGAGCAAGCCAATGTACCTGCAGTTACGAGATACAAGAATTTCGTGTACCGACGCACAAAAGTAAAAGATTACAGTTTGATGAAAAATTCTGTTGCCGAAGGAGGGGGGCGAACGATAGGGGAGTGAAGAGAGGGGAAGGAAACATGAGGTAACTCCTTCCCCTGATTCACTCGACTTCCGTTCCGCATAACCTCAAAAAAATTGACTGCAAGTGTTCTTATTATCGCGATATCTCGCTGTCTCATTGGATTTTTCGATGATTTTTTTCTCAATCTTCATTCGAGTCACGATTTTGGCCAGAGATCGTGTGCCAACAATTCCGGGTATTTCCGGTGAATGTACACAGTGAATCTACAAGCGGCATAGTCAGGTATAATATGTTCCGGGAATTTTAATATTTAATGATTCATGAAAGTTGTAAAATCAAGCGATTGAATGTGATTATTTTTATTTTATTTTGATTTATTTTGGGAAATGGGTGAGACAAAGGAATTCGATGGGCTTGTGTTCACCTCAGGTTGTACTGATAACACTGACGAATTTGAGTTGAATGACTCACTGAGTCACGATTCACAACGGAACATTAATTTTTTTTTCCCTTGTTTTTTGTTTATGTCTACTGACGGTAGTCATCACTTCTGTTTACCGTTCAAACATCTAACGGTAAAAATTGTTGATATCTCTGTGACCTTGTGAGGGAGTTGGAAAGGTCGTCAGAGGTACAATCTCTCCCAACGAGGAGTTGATGGACAAATGTTTTTGTTTCTAAGTCAGAGCATTAACGACAAAATGTAAAATGGAGATAGAGGTGTCGAAACTAGGTCCACTCCGAAGAAACCACTGGTACAAAAAAAATGATAAGTAGAAAAAAGTATTGAAAAACTGGAAAAATGACTGAGTGTTCTTGATCAATGGTCTGGAACACCTGGCACAACCGTGGGAAGATGAATCTGAAGTGAATTGTCTCGACGACAAATTGGATTTATCTTTAGTCGTTTCGAAAATTTACTCTCTTTTCGAGTTCAGGTGAACGAACTCGAAAGCTAATGATGATTGGACCTCTTGACGAAGGACAGTTTCATCGATTGCTCATGAGAACTGATAAACTGGCTCATTATAGAATTGTATAAATTAGTAATGATCTTAAACTTTATAAACAAATATGAAATAAAAATCGGCTGGCGCCCTAAATATTTGAAGCAAGGTTTGAATGAGCTACTGATTGTTCCCGATATCCAGTTTTGTCATTTTCGTTTTTGGCTTTTCACATTTGTTCGGTTACGACACCGAAGATAAAAATTTCCCATGTTCCGGATAACCGATAATTTTGAGCTAGGGTTTTTGCGAGTTTTCATTGAGACAAAAATAAAATCATTACAAATTTTTTATTCAAGTATTTCTGATCAATTAATGTTCAACTTGCACGCATACTTCTCGTTATAAAAATTAACCATGCGATATTGTGGTAACTTTGAACTATTAACAATACACTTCAGATTTTTACGAAATATTTGCGAAAAAACTCGCTGATTAGAACAAGAGAGTTTTTATGTACTTTAATTAGGAACTTTCGTGCATGATATGGTGTTAACAATTTTCGGTTGATAAGTTCTTGAAACATGATTTGTCTGGGAGCCTCGTACAGTGGGCCTTGACCACAGGACGTCATCGATGTTTTCTTCTTCATAACCACATTTACGCAATGATGCGACTATACGAACTCGTTCCAGTGAAAACTAATAGAAATGGATAGATAAATAATTCTTGAACGCAGTGAAGTAAACTTTTACTTTTCTTTCTCTATTAATATCGCACGAGGAAGAAACGTTTATACTTTATATACGAAGTGCTGCAGCAGACTGAATATGAAGGACGGACGAGGTTTGTCGATTAATCGAAAACATGGATTTTCCATGCCCAAGCATCATGTTTTTAAAAACATCGTGCATTCCTACTAAATACCGGTTACAAAGATCAAAAGAATATCGTCACCCAATGCCAAAGAACCCTTAGTTCTTCTGCCCTACGACATAATGATTTATGTTTATATTAAAACGCACAATCTCATTAAAACAATTCTCGGAAACAGCAAATTTAACAAAAACAATGATTGATTGAAAAATTCCAGTGTAATTCATGAATTTCTAAATAGTTTTCACTCAACGAAAGAAATGATCTCCACCCGAAAAATGACGAAAAAAAGAAATCATCGAGGACAATCGTCTAGGCGCCAGTCTAGCCGGAAGTTTCACCGACATCATCTCTCCAATAAATCAGTAAGCCCGTAAAATTCTGACGCCTGGGCATCCGGATATTTCAACCAAATCGTCGAGAAATAATCGCCCCCGATATACAAAATATCTTCAGTGAAATGATCCTTTGAATCACGAGGGAACTCGGCTCTTTATCACGGTTTAGGTGAACTGTTAGCAGCCACAAAAGGTTTCCTTAAGCCTATTCGATGATTGGAGACATCAGGATGTTGTCAACGGGATACGATGCGATAAGAAGTGATACCAAAGCCAAAACATGTTTTCTTAATAATTTTCAATGAAGACTTGAAATTATATTGACTAGTTTGAAAAAAAATATTTACCAGCGCAACGCGAAACATTACACTTGATGGGCGTGAAAGTTCAGATTCTAGGCGAAAGGCAAGGGTTACTTTCTTAAAGGGAGTTTACCCTCGGGTAATTAGGAAAGTGTCACGCACACGCAAATTCAAGACACACCCTTTCAACATCGCTCGCACAACCCCTATCATGAACCTATCACTGAAGTTATTAGTCCCTGAATTTAAACCTTCCAAGATTGCAGGACCATTTTTCCCCCAGAACCCGCTAACAATCCGATCTTCCCTCTTTCTCTGGTACTTGTAACATTGGTCGTTTGAGAGGAACGTTATGGAATGCTTGAAATTAATGGATAGCCCCTTCGCTCCCCCTGAAGTGTGAATTGAGAGACAATTGAATGATATATTGATTACGATGAGAGTCTTTTGTCGGTTACGAATGAATTCATTCCTCTTTCTTTCTTCCTGTCATTGAAACCAAACCACTCCTTTAATTAGTCTTGTTCCCAAAAAACGTCAGAAGCGCCGATAGAGGCGCTGACGACCCGGTAGGTACAAATCGGAGCGCACATAACCACATTTAAATGAATCAAACTGGTGAATGAGCATTGAATTGGGTCAGCATGTACGAAAAAATCGTATATAAATTTTCTATACGGATATTTTTTATGCAAATTATTATTTTCTATACAAACATTTCGTATGGAGTTGCGACATTTCATTACGGTTTTCTCTCTAGCGTTTAGACATCTTTCGTATGAAAACAAAAATTTATGTATAGAAATAATTCGTATAGAAAATATTCGTATAGTAGTATCCGAACATCATACACGGAATCCTATAGAATTTCTATACCCAATCCATATAGAAAATTTCTATACGATTTTTTCATAGATGAGGATGCTCAATGGTTGGGTTATTATCTAAGGTAAAATTGGATCACTTGCATGCTCCCAATCATCGTCTACTTTTCTCCACATCTACATGTGACTTTGGAAATGGTATGAAAAAAACTGTATCCTCCGGGTAGCGAGTATCAGAATTACACGGGGCATATGTACAACGCTTAGTTCGCCTTATTACAGATGTACTTTGAGTGTTTTCTCTATTTATCACTTATAAAAACTTGATTACTGAGTTTTCATTCGTGTTTTGTTGTGCTTTGCACTTTTAACCCCCTTATTTTGAATTCTCCGAGATTCATACTCTTCTCGGGTGATGGCGCAGTAGATTGTACCTACCGACGCTACTGTCCTCGCGTGACAAATCTTTCAAGCTCGTTTGGGAACAAGACTAATTAAATAAAACTTTCTTATTTACTACAGTATTTTAATTCATATAGAATATCAGAGGTATCACATGAGAAAGATTCTAAGGAGGATTATTGATGAATGATACAATACATCATCTCAAAAAATAGGGGCGAGGATAATTCTAGAGTAAATGGCCATTCAATTCAACTGAGAAAATAATAACTTCAATGGATCTAGAAAAACTAAAAAAGAGAGAAAAACACGAAAGAAAGAAGAGAATAAAAAAATTGGCTACAATTTCAGATAAACACAGTTGAAAAAAGAATCATGTCTCTATCATCAGTCCTACCACATTATTTCGCCATAGTACGCATTGTGCGACTGCATCATCTCACTTTAAACATCTCAAGACAATCATGAAAACTGGTAAAAATGTCAAAGTACCCGAGGACTTATTCCTCCCTGAAATCAAAAGAACCATTACGAAAAAAAGGAGAAAAAAAAGGCGAAATGAAGAAGAAGAGAAGGATGAGGATAAAGACTAAGAATATAGTCACATTCCAGTAATTTTTTCACAAATCCTCGTAGTAAACTGAGCACGTGGGAAACGACGTCTTCAGAATGTCTGAAGTGGAAAGATCTCGTCTCCTGGACTGCCACCTGGGATAAGTGGCTGGGGGCATCATGGTAAATAGGTAAAAGAGAGGAAGAAGTCTCCGCAATATTTCTGTATGAAAAGAGTTGGAATGAGATGTTATACTCTGTTCCACCCGCAACCACTACCGTTTGAGCTTCCACTGGTACGGTTGGATTCATTTTGGATTATCCACTGGGTGATATCCTCTCTTCCATCGCACTGTCTCTGTCTCTCGTTTACCTCTTGGTGTTACCCAAGTTGATATAGTAGTGGTGGTAATAAAAGAGAAAAAGAAAGGTATAAAACAAGAGGATGCAAAACGTTAGAAGTATCTACTGAGATGCTTCAGAAAACACGGGAGGAGAGTCAGAAATGTACAATCAGTGATGATTGTTTGACACCCCATAATCAGAGTCCTTACCCCCACCACTATTTTATGTATATACAGGTACATATATTCTTCATCTCTTACTTCACATTCTATCTCCTTATTCTTCGTTCTGTCGTTCCTTTCTTTTTCAGTTCCTCTCTCCCTATCACCTTTTTTGATGGAGTCCTGAGGAGACTCTTGTCTTTGTTTCTTTCATCTCTTTTGGGTTAACCTCCTCCCCTCCCAGGAAGTTTCGTTTGGAGGGGGTACCGGGTCTCATTACCCCGATCACGACTCGAGATGAGGGAATCTCTGTTTCTCATTCTTGGGTGGAGAAAACGAGAAACGGACACCGCGTTATATTATAAGAGACAGTGGATCATTTGTTCTGACTACTTTTGTTGTTCTTTTTTGATTCAACTTTTGTACTTGACGAAACATTTCCTTTAATCATTCTGAATTCTTCTGGAAAATGGGTCTTCAGTCCGTTTGACCCTCATGATCAGAGGTATCTTATACGGATATTTTGGCCTCTTCTGACTGCTTCATATACTTTTGTTTTTTTTTTCTCCAACTTGTGTACTTTGTGAAAGTTTTCCTTTACTCATGCTGAATTCTTCAGGAATTGTTGAAGTATTCCTATGGGAACTGTTCTAGATATGCAGAGCATTGTCAACAATTTTATGTCGATGGGTTGATTGAAGTGTAGAAAGAAAATGATTGAAAGAAACAACCAAGTAAGATTGTGCAAAAAACAACATGAACCGGAATGCCTCATCCTTTCTTCCTCGTCTACACATCGTGAAACGATGGAAGAAGTCGATCGATCGTTCTCTGGTATTACGCAGACGTGCATCAGCCAAAGTGTAAGTTGAGAAAGCGTACGTGATGAGGGCTTCCTTTAAGCGTCGGTTGGCTGTTTGTGTGATGTTGCACCAATGGGGCCAACATCAATGATACAAACCATTTCTCGCTGGGCAAAGAATTGGTGGCGAATATCGAGCGATGAGACTCTGTGATGACTTCAGAACGAGAAAATTGCATCTGATTCTCTGGTAGAGAGGGCTTCGTAAAATCGTTTCGCACCGCCAACGGCCTCTCCTGTTTGGATTATTTCTCATATCGATATTCTTTTTGGGATTCAGATGAGTGGTCCTTCGACGATTGAAGGATAATTTGATTTCAACGACTGTTGAATATTTTATTTGATCGCAAAATCTCGGATCATACCTTTGAAAATCAAGAGGACCGATCGATTGTTCTTTAATCACATGATTTTAATTCAACAAGCTTTCTCCCATCAGCGGTCACGACCCGTTCAAAGTTAAGTAGACCCCGATACGTCCGATACTTCCTCCGTTGGAGCCTCCACCTTTGATGCTGCTCTGTGGTTTCAGCTTCACTTGTGCCTTCGACCTTTTCCAAAGCTAATACACAAGCTCAGAATAAACTGTGAAAAGCTACCCTCAGAGCTTCAAGTTCCTCTCCAAGACGAGACTCGAACAACTGGCCGGAGAAAAGTGGAAGTGACTGATGGAGTGGGAGAGAATTTATTTATTTTTCTTCTCCCTGAGGTCCACTGCCGAGATCGGCCACTGTTGTAATTACCTCGTTTACCCCGCAGGCTCTTTTCCATTCTGCGCGGTATAACGAGTAAAAAAAATGGTAAATAAGGGACGTTGAGCGACCGCGCACTCGTTGCCTCGTTGTCATTTGGGTTTTTTCGGCAACAAGTGGTCATTCTTGTGCTCTTTGATCATTCTCATTTTTTTACTTGAGGGAAGGCTATTGGAAGACTATTGAGGCGAGTAATTCCTTCATCATTGGTTGCCTGACAACTCCTTAAGAAGATAACTTTTTGGTGATTTGATGATTGTGGGTTAATCGCGTGTCCTCTAGAGGTCTATAGACCTCTAGGTCGATAGAGCTATGCATGAAATTTAATCGATTTCATCGCAAGGATGAATGATAGATCACCAGAGAACCACCGGAATGACGGGAGAGATGAAATGCATCAGGGGCTTGTGCGCTGTTCGGCCGGTGTTGGATGCTGCTGAGTGTGTATAAACCGAAGGGAGTTGGGGAGAGATGGAACAGCAGGTTGAATGTCGTTATTACAGTGAATTAGAGGGTGCAGAGCCGGAACGAGGTATGAAACTATTACCTCGCGAAACGGCGGACGTCTGCCGTCTCACTTCTCCGTATCTCACTCTGTCTAATTTTAGATGGTTTTTCTGGACCCTCGGAGAGACGACGGAGATAGAATGCCCGAGGATTGAGCTATTTTGACATTGTTTCTGTGTCTTATGAAGGGCTGATCAGAAAAAAATAATTTTATCGAGAGAATTTTATTTGGACTAACTATCATTTGGTTGTTAATTTTTTAATAATGTTTAGTCTCGTTAATATATAAACCAGTTATGTATGAAGACATAGCTAACCGCATTAAATTTGACACAAACAGCAGAAAAAACGTTAAAATCAACGGCCGGACGTTCCTCTTCAGAGATAACAATAACAACTATTGTAAGTATGTCAAAAATTTCATAGCGTCACATTTCGGGATTGGATGATTTCGAACGCACCAATACCATAACAAAAATTGTAGACTTGGAACTGCAAAATTTTACACTTATCGATGATTTCTAATGATTTCGGAAATCACCTGATTTTTAAATGATTTCTATTGATTTCCGATGATTTCCAGAAATCTTTAGAAATCACTACCGAAAATGGAAATCACTTGATTTCCAGTAATTTCCATTGATTTCTGGTGATTTCTTCCTCGATTTCCAGTCGAGTGGTCCAGTGATTTCCTAAGTAACCGGCCCCTCGTGTGTTAGGTATTGTATTATGGAAATAAATTCAAGTCTTTAAATGGTTAGGTTAGCTTCATTGGTCGTTTCATATAGAAACATTGAAGGCGAATGGATTGCATATAGCATCCCTCCTTCATAACATGTATAACATGTATGACCGTATCTGTGTTGCCAGATATTTTAGCGACAAGTCGCCGAATCTGGAAACTATGATTATTTGTGAATCAATTTCTGAAAAAAATGAGGAATGCCCGAGAGAGGTTTGAACTCGTGACCTTCAGATTGCCGGTCTGGTGCTCTACCTACTGAGCTACCGGGAGTTCCGTCACCTTCCGTCGAATTTGATTCACTTTAACGCCGGATGACCTACCGCCGCCCTTCTAACGGCATTTCTCTAATTAATATTGATTTATTTCAATATTTTTCAACTGAACTGTGTTGCCAGATATTTTGGCGACAAGTCGCCGAATCTGCCAACTATGGGCCGTATTATGGCCGAATAATCCATTAGTATAATGATCACTATTTTTCGTTGAAAAATTACCAAAAACTTGAACAATAATATGAAAATCGTCAACAACTCACCATTCTGCGGACTGTGTTTGAAGCAATCCTGATGACCCGTGGCATTTCCAAGATGGCTACCAGAATTCGGTGAATTGCTGGGATTTCCATTGTTCGGATTACCCGTACAGCTTCCACTATTATTATTATTATTATTATTGTTATTCGTATTATTTCCGGTTTGGCCATGCAGATGGCTGCCCTGGTGATGATGATGCTTGCTCCTCCTGTAGGACTGCAGTTCTCGCAACTGTGATGTAAAAGAAGACGTTGCGTCCAAATATGGCCTCTGTCCCAGACCAAGTGCACGAAATTGCTGATGCTGCTGTCCTGCAATTAAACCATAACCTGTTCTATATATTTTCAGCCCTAGTATTGACTCACGGACTTGCATTCAATTATTCTAGCTGTCATTGGGGTAGTTCAATGACAGCCTGTAGACGCATGTTTCGGTAAATGAAGATGATATTGAGATAATTAAGAGTTTCAACTGGAACGCTTGTGTTGATGGAGTTCAATAGCATTCCGCACATGCCGTCCACTCTGCTTCATTTGGGTGATGTAATTTTGATGAGCTATATAGGCTCCGTGGATTGTTGTTTCACCCAAAATGAAGTAGCCTCTGAGGAATTTGAAATATTGCTCGAAAAATGCATGCATTTGTCAGGAAAAAATTCATTGTTTGGAAATTCGTATTGACGCTTCATTTTTATTAATGGTTTGTATGATATTTTCGGAAGTCCCTTGTCTATCGTATTGGGGATTTTTTATAATAGGGAAGGTTACATGGCGAAGGTCTGGACATCTGTTTGGATTTGTTAGCTTCCAGTTACTTTAAGAACATGGAGAATTGTATGTTTCATATGTGGACAATCACTTCATTTGAATAGTGTGAATTTGACGTCAATGTTTGCTGGAGTTCTACGGGGTATTCTTATCTTATCAAAGTCCCTCGGCCCTGGAGGACGGAAATAGCGCGGCTTTCCTCTACTAATAATCCCTCCCATTATTTTCTTACGTCCTTCTTAAATCAACGGGGTGAGTCTCAATTGCAATTTGAAGAATGGTTATTCACAAAAGAAAAATGTAGAAAAACCTAGCGGATTTGGTAGGAAATTCTATTGGATTTCTATTGATTTTTGATCGATTCTATTGGAAAAATCTACAGCTTATCTGCTTCAATGGAAATGTTCAGTGGGATATATTCTATAGAAAAAACGGTGGAATTCGATTATTCTATACAACTTATTCAATTGAGATATTTTCTATGGAAATTCCTCGGTTAAAATTTTTCACTTTTCTTCCTTAATTTTTTTTTGTAAAAAGAACAGAAAAATGGAATAAAAAAAAATTGGGAAATTCTTGTTGAGGAATTCCTATAGAAAGTGTTTCAATAGAAAAAGTTGAATAGAAAAATGGAATTCCTCAGATTTATTAATGAAATTCCTTCATGTGTGTTGAAAAAAGTTTTCCTGAAAGAAAAAATCCCATTACAAAAAATTGTTTCTTGGAATAACAGTAGTGTTAAATGCCTCAAAAGAAAATTCTCCTATTATCAAAAAAAAATTTGTCCTTCCGGTCTTATATCACCTGAGCTCAAAGAGAATAATTTGGCCCTTCCGTTCTCCCCCAACTGACAAAAATTTTCATAAAAGAGGCACTGATTTCAGCAGAAGGAGATAAAAAAAAGCAACGGGAAAAAAAATGGAAGAAAGTCGCAATTTTAGTCGCAGTATTATTACAAGGAAGTAATGAGTGGTGGCAGGTGTATTGTGGGGTAGATTTTGCGTCGCATTGTTGGGTAGACAATGAGCCGGCGGTTGTTGTTCATATTAGGACCCCTCTCGTGCGAGAGCCATCCAGTTTTCTCTCCCTAAATTCCCTCGAAAAATAACAACACCATTGTTCAAGGATTCCGTGACGATCAAATGAAACTACACACGTATTTTGGGTTCATAGAAACACGCGTCAATCTCGAGGTGCACGACAGCCCCATATGTACGTCAACATAGCTGTCTAGATGCAATATGTTTTTCAAAGCCGTTCAAGCATTGTTTTTTTACAATTAGAAAACTGAGAGAATGGGAAATTTTTCCTCTCGAAATTTCCAATAAATGATGTGCAATGATTTTAATAATGAGAAGGTTGCGGGTTTAAATGGCAGGTAGATCTTCGGAATTTCAATTGAAGGAGAATAAAAAATTGTATGTAAATATATTGTGTTATCGACCGCCGTAAATTCAATGAATTAAGGATTGATTGGCCTTTTTTTATTTATGCGTATCAACCCTAATGGTTTATTTACAAAAAAAGATGGAAACTGATAAAATATCTTCTGCTTAAAGCTAATACCTACTAGATCTGACTAAGCATTTTAACATTCAGATTTTTATCTTACAATTTTTAACAAATTGGTGGTTAATTAATAGTAGTTCTACATCCTCTGCCACCAAAAATGCAGCTATGGTGAACGGTCTGGGATTGATTGACCTTGCGGTCATTAAATAAAACATCCACAAGTACAGATGATGTGAAATTCTGTCGACGTTCGACCTCAGATTTCGAAGTCTTCACGACAAAAGCCCGTTATCTTTATTTCTAAATCAACTCTCATCCCGCTAAACAAAAACATCGGGGATTGACGTGTTCTCCAATTAATATTATTAAATGAAGAGAGAGAGAGAGGGGGGGGGGTTAGAGCATAATTCCAATATTTCTTGTTGTGTTAATTGTTGTACAAAGAGTTCTGATGGCTTGAGATCCTCGATTTCTGGCCTTTTTAAATTTTAATGATGACCAGTAGCGACTGTTAGCCTGGTGCACTGATAGAATGATTCATTTATTCCAAACGAGATTCGTTAATTATCAACGAATCGTAGAGTTGAATACGACCAAATGGATATTCGTTAATAGTTAACGAATGGTTCACTTGAATGGCGAAAGGCAAGTCAAACAAGGCTCCTCAAATATACATTCGTTAACTGTTAACGAATGCACATTTGGTGAGACCGTATAGACCCTAACCTCCAACCAAAATCCATTCGTTAACAATAACTAATCCGTTCTATCAGTGTGGCTTGGCGCAGTGGATAAGTTCATTGTCTCACATGCGAAAGGTTCCGAGTTCAATACCCGGCCGGGTAGAATGGTGAGATCTAACCATTTAAAGTCTTGATCATCATCGCAGCATACCCTAACCGGGTCGAAGCAATGTAAAACAAAGATTAAAAAAAAAGTAGTGACTATTGACATTTAACTAGTGACATTTTCTGCTCATGGTTTAGAAATTAAGACAGTGGTGTTTTGTCCTGATGAGGACCTCGACCTCGAAATCTGAGGTCGAAACGTGGACAAAATTTCACATCGCCTATCATTTTTGAACTTTTATTTAATGACTGCAGGGTCAATTAATCATTAAAACTTGTGAAATTTCAAGATTTCAGGCAAAATTTGAAAAACTCGTGAAAAATCTAAAAAATACATTTCTAAAAAGCCCTGTTCCACCAATGAAAGCACAATATTCTGAACATTTCATCGAAAATTTTCCGCCAAATGACGCCAAAATGAGATTGAAAGGACATCCTGCACTTTGAAAACGCAGGACTACTGAATCAACCATTCCGTTACAATACGCATTATAAAAGGTCCTATTCGTTGAAATAGTCGATGGCAAATGGCGTGAAACACTGATTCAAACCCCCCAATACCTCATATATGCAGTAGATTTTAGGTACTAATTTAACGTGTGCATAAAAGCGACAGCACTAGTGCAACTACATCCGATGGAAAATCGAAAGAGGGGAAATGAGGGGGAGCCTGATGATGCCGATGACAGAGGGAGAGAGCTTATGTCCAGGAGAGAGAGAGAGAGTGATACATGCGTAAAACACGAACTAGAACGAAAACAAGCACACGTGCCCCTGAATTTTGGGAGAGAGAATTTTGGCCACTGCATCATCGTGCACCATCTGCTCGGTAATGACGTGGTCATTACCGCATACTGACTTCAGCCTGAATTATATCGGTTTTAGGTTACTTTTGGATACTAAATGCTCTGGACAATGACAAAAAAATTTTAATATCAAAATTTGAAGAGGCAGAAAAAAAAGAAGAAAAAAATTCGTAGAAAAATTTAGCGAAATCGATAGACAAATTTATTGGATCGCTATTGAATTTATTATCTATTGACTTCTATAGAATATTTCATTGACAATTTCTGATGCAAAAGAAAACGCGAAGACAAGCTGCAGATTTTTTCAATCCAATTAGTGAAAAACTAATGGAAAATTCAGGAGAATCCAACAGAATTTTTTAGCAAATCCACTCGGTCTGTCCGTAAAATTTTTTCGTACATTCTCACCTCTATTCTACTTTAAACCCATCCTTCCTCTTCTCTTCATAATTCTCTATTTACAGATTTTTCACTCACTTGTTTTGGACCTAGGTTCCCTGGGGCCATCGACAGTCACCTTGATTGCCCTAGTATAAGTCGCCACCTGAGGTGGTGACGTTGACACAGTGATGGTGATACTAAAACTTTTTCCTGAAAGAAAAAGTGAAAAGTATTAATTAACCAACCCAACTCGTCGCAACATTTTAAAAAGTGTAAACGATATTCCAAACTCTTTCACGAGACATTTAACATTCCAAGACGAGTGAAAAAAAAGGCGGGGGGATGGAAAATGTCTGGAAAACAATTCAGGTGTCGCCAGCGCCATTCACTCGTTGGTTCACCGCAAAAGGCGGTAATTGCCTGGAGCCTAATGGGTCATCAATCACCAGTGGGAAATCATTTTTTAAGAGATTGTTCCTTTTTTCCACAATAAAAATGCATTTGTTCCAGGTTATACGGCCAACCCGAGTGTGACATTAATGTTTAACATTTAAGCAGTAGTAGAAACTACCGAAAGTTTTATTAGATTCTCCTTTTGATCTAGGTAACAGCGACTTCTTCAAGTTTAACGATGCGAATTGGAGGAAGAAAGAGAAACTGATACGCAGGAGTGAGTGAGGTGAGGGGTGTACCACGGGTGGAGTTGTAGCCCGATGCATATATCACTGAAGAAGGTCTCGAAGGTTGAAGGTCCGGTATATTAATTCCCTCTTCATAAATGTCCGACGGAAAGATTGACTACGCACTCTTAAAGAGCGCCCGTCGCTTGGCTAATATGCATTTGGTAATTCGCCGCTCCCAGAGTTTTTATTTCCCGTAGAGAGGTGGCTACAACAGTCCTTTGTGAGAGAGGGGCATCAGCTTGTCTTAACGGCCTCGTAATGTGCTCTAGGTTCTCTCAAGTTGTAATACACTATAATATATTTTTATGAAACCTGCTGTCTTGCATTGTAAATCATATTTTGTTTAACAGATTTCATGGACTGTGAGCAAAATAAAAATGACTAATCAATTTTCATTTTCAACAATGAGAGTTGTCACGTCACAAGACAAGACGAGATAAGAATCTACACGACAAAAATATCTCTCGTCTTGTTTTCGTAAAAATTCACCATTACAAAATGCGAAAAAGATGATCGTAAAAAAATCCTGAAGATGGAAAATACGGGAAATTATTCACTTTCTAATTCTCATTTCGTTTTGTCTCATTGCTCCTTGAGAGAAAAAATGTTATTTTGTCCTGTCTCTTGTTGTCATTTTCGTCTCATCATGTTTCTCTTGACGAACAACCTCAACCAATTTCTGGATTTTCTGTAGAAATGACTCCGTTGTATTTCGTTATCGGGTGACCAGGGCGTAAATGTCAACGATTTATAATTGTCTCCCCTCNCCCCCCCCCCGTATAGCCAAAATCCCGTGTTGGTTACATCCGCGAAACTCTCCCCGCTGTGTCTGTCAACATGATAACTGGCATCAA
This sequence comes from Diachasma alloeum, assembly GCF_001412515.2. Classification (NCBI taxonomy): domain Eukaryota; kingdom Metazoa; phylum Arthropoda; class Insecta; order Hymenoptera; family Braconidae; genus Diachasma; species Diachasma alloeum. Next base: position 135,242 of record NW_021680378.1, on the reverse strand, counting down.
ACACCCCCTGTCACCCTTCCACTCCTTCCTTGCCCTAGGGACAACTGCAAATGACTGCACGCCAAATATCGTGTTTGTTGCACATCGGATATTCTATCCCAATACAATCACTCCGCAAAGTCGTTTTACCATGCGTAAACGAATTACTTAATTAGATAAAAAATGGAAAAATTAATTTCCCCAGCCACAGGATCAACGAGTCATGATTCCAATGATTCGAAGCATTTAGTGACGAGCGTTCTAACCTCAAATGGCGGCGGAGAGGAGTGATCAAAAGAGGTTAGAAAAAAAAACAAGAAAAGGAAAAAATAGAAAACGTAGTGCTACGAGTGACGTAGAGCAGCAGAAACTGAGAGGGAGAGAGATCTAGTTGTTGGGGTCCATCACATTTGGGGGCTAATAATGCCTGGCCGTTCCGGCTATCCCCGTGCCCGGGACCTGCGGTTAATACTCGATGATGGGAACGGTCATCTGCAGAGACAGGGAACCAAACCCGTGGCTCGTGCACACTATCATCCTGCACTGTGTTGATGCAGGTATACGTTCTGGACGTAAATGGAGTGAGTGAGGAAGAGAACAGGGAGGAAAGAGAAGTGACGATGAGGTGGGAGGGGAGGGTGGGGGTGGGAGGGTGGAAGGTATGAGGTGAGGGATGAGAATGAACGGGAGGTGGACAGTAGCTGGACAGATAAAACCGGGCCACGCGTATGTGGCACCTATAACATTCCGGTCTGTTCAACCATCCCTATCCTGTTCGTGTCTACGAAGTTCTGGAGAGGGTGAGGATTGGATTGCTTCATCACGCTTTCCCATATTGCATCATTTATCCTTGTTGAGGGACTACTGATGACGTCAAATTGGGAAGTTGGGGGGATTAAATGCAATTGGTTGGTTGATGCACATTAGCGGATGAGTAGTCTATTCAGCTTTTTACGTTCGACTGATCAAGACTGATGCTATTTTTAGTTGAGGTCGTTTTAATGATAAATGTCGCCCGCCGGGATTTGAAAGTATAGATGGAAAATGTGACGAGACCAGTACCATTGTGCAGCCTTTTATCAGGGCCTCCTCAGAATGCAGCTTTGAATGTCAATAACTCTATTCCGAATAATGGAAGAAAATTAGAATTTGTGGAAGTGAAACGGGCAATAGCCCAAGTCAGGAATAGGAAAGGTGGAGGACTAAATGCAATTGTTAGTTTATCCATATTGACGGATGAACAGTCTATTCTGCTTTTTATATTCGACTGATCAAGACCTTGATGCTGTTTTCAATTGAGGTCGTTTCAATGACAAATTTCACCTGCCGGGATTTGAACCCGGAACCTTTCGCATGTGAGTCGAGTGTCTAATCCTGCGCTAAGCAGCCACGTTATGGATTTGAAAATATAGAGGAAAAATATGACAAGACTATTACCATTATGTACCCTTTTACAAGGACCTTCTCATAATCCAGCTTTGACCGTCAATAAATTAATTTCGAACAATGAAAGAAAATTAGAATTTTTGTCTTCGTGACGCTTCGAACATCCATAACCACTGCAGACCAACTAATGATTCTGAAATCTGTCCTAAAGGAAGATGGAAATAAACACGGAAGTGAAATGGGCAATAGCCCAGGCCGGGAATAGGGAAGCTGGGGGATTAAGTGCAATTGTTAGTTTATCCATATTGACGGATGAACAGTCTATTCTGCTTTTTATATTCGACTGATCAAGACTTTGATGCTGTTTTCAATTGAGGTCGTTTCAATGACAAATTTCACCTGCCGGGATTTGAACCTGGAAACTTTCGCATATGAGTCGACTGTCTAACCCCTGCGCTAAGCAGCCACGTTATGGATTTGAAAATATAGAGAGAAAATATAACGAGACTAGTACCATTACGTACCCTTTTACGAGAAGCTTCTCATAATGCCGCTTTGGTCGTCAATAACTTCATTTCGAACAATGAAAGAAAATTAGAATTTTTGTGTCTTCGTGACCCTTACAATATCCACAACCACTGCAGACCAACTAATGATTCTGAAATCTGTCCTAAAGGAAGATGGAAATAAACACGGAAGTGAAATGAGCAATAGCCCAGGCCGGGAATAGGGAAGCTGGGGGATTAAGTGCAATTGTTAGTTTATCCATATTGACGGATGAACAGTCTATTCTACTTTTTATATTTGACTGATCAAGACTTTGATGCTGTTTTCAATTGAGGTCGTTTCAATGACAAATTTCACCTGCCGGGATTTGAACCCGGAAACTTTCGCATGTGAGTCGAGTGTCTAACCCCTGCGCTAAGCAGCCACGTTATGGATTTGAAAATATAGAGAGAAAATATAACGAGACTAGTACCATTACGTACCCTTTTACGAGAAGCTTCTCATAATGCCGCTTTGGTCGTCAATAACTTCATTTCGAACAAGAAAGAAAATTAGAATTTTTGTGTCTTCGTGACCCTTAGAATATCCACAACCACTGCAGACCAACTAATGATTCTGCAATCTGCCCTAAAGGAAAATGGGAATAAGCGTGAGGGTGAAATGGGCAATAGCCCAGGTACGGAATATTGTAACAGAGCAAATGTTGGAATAGACCACTCGCACTGTTCAGGATGTGTCCGTGAAATTGTCAAATGATTACTGTTGGATGGTAATTTCCAGAATATCCCCGGTATTGATAATTGTATGGTTAATATTAGAGGAATTAGGGGATTCTAGTACAATCCGTGGGATGAATTTAGATCAGCAATCTCGCATCAAAATACTTCCCACTTTGGGATATAAATCTGCCTTTCAATTATTCTAATGCATTGCAAATTTTTTGATGTTTATGGAGAAAAGACGAGAGGAATAAAGAGGAAAGATAATAGTAGAATGTATCTTTCACTAATACGAACACAAACGATGATGTACCTTTTAGCTTTGATGGGATCAGCGAACGGATTTTGGATTTTCCACCAGTAGAATATGTTGTGCATCACGATTGTCCGAGGATGACACAGGACCAATCAAATTAATAAACTGTCGAAACATACACCGCGAACTGGGGTAAACGCGAATTGCAATAGCTCACTATATCGCCAAACTGGCCTCGCGGTAGTATTACGTCGTTTATCCGCAGGCGATTCAGCCAATCGTCGAAATTGAGGATTACCTATTATCGGGGAGGGATTTTCATGGAAAAAAAGATTGTGAGGTTACGATAAAGGCGGAAATTGTTGAAGATTTGATATAAACTTCATCACCATTTGTACGTGTACCGGTATGATGAACTGGACGAATTGAATTTCTAATGAATCATTGAATGTTTGAGCAATTTTGAAGACTTGTAAGGGCAACTGCAGTGAATTGGTCGTTCCAAAACATTCGCCTTGTCAAAGAAACTGAAGTTGTCAACGAGGCTGTGCTCAGGACTGATGTTTATCTGTATCTGACATCGAATTAAGTCTAGAGTTGATGGAAACGAAGAAGACACTTCCACCAGTTGTGATATATTCCAAAATTTCATCCCCATCATCAAACGAATCAATATTTGCTGGCAAAAAATACCAGCACGCTTAACCATCAATAAAAGACCATTGGCCCCCTCAAAAACCCAATGCAACATCCCTGAATAGTCCTCAACATCACATATGTACAATGGAAAGGGGTCAAAATGACGAAAGCACCTGAAAGATAGATGATGCCATTCGCGAGTCACTATCGCATCGTTTTGAAACGCACGACCAGTCGATCTATAACGCATCGCTTCTCTACTGTACAACAGAAACACACAGATTGCCGCTCTCTGTCCACAACCCTCATCCCTTTTCTATTCATCTCACTTCAGCCCTTCACCACTGGATACAAACTCCGGACAGCTTGTTTTCAAGATTGATAACTAACCATAGCGGATTGTGGACAAGCGTTCTGGGATTCCCCCGATCATATTTTCCTGTTCTTTCAATCATTTGTCAGAGATCCAACGATCAATGATGCAGATAATTCGCTCATGCATCTGAGGGATGTGAAATTGTCCAAATAATCTCTATAACGTGATTTTGAGAGACTTCTAGTCTCACTGGGGGGTCCTCCAGCCACGATGATTTCTGATTAACGGCTTGTTGTTTCACGTACCCATTCGGGGGTCGGTAGCGGACATCGAGTAATGACTCTGGGGTGGCTGGCAGGAGTGAGAGGGAGAGAGCTAGCTCTGGTGGAGTGAGTTTTGGTAGTGAGGGGAAAGCCAGATAGAAAACGCATAGAGAGGTTGGGGGAGGAGGGGGGGCTGTAGGGGGATGAGTTTACCGGAGGTTGGGCGCAGACCCGATGATGATGGTGATGATGATTACAATAACCGTGATTCTAGGAGGGTCAACTGAGGAGTACATGGGGATGGGCTTTTTGGCTAATATAGCAGAATGCCACTGCCAGATGTTTCATCATTTTCTCTGAATATCCATACGCCACCGCGAAACGATTGATTTTTTCTGTACAACAGGGGGATTCCCATCATCATCATGATCATTTTGGGGGATGACATTTCAATTAATATTTCTTTGATTCAAAAGGTACGGGATATTTGATGAATATTTTTGACTGACCTCTTCCACTGCGTCCGACGAACCTCAAATCATTGAACTTGGCTACTTGATTTTTCATCAGCGCTGTGGAATTTCGTAATTCAGCGCAACAGTTTTCGTCGTTACCAGCGCGTACAGTCACTAGGGTGCCATCCCCTATGTCACCGAGGGCCACTACTTTGAAGGCTACTGGGAGGGTCTTGTTGGATCGCCAATGCGTCGGGAGTTGACTGCATAAAAAATAGGGTGAACCTGGAAAAATAGATTTTTTTAGGGGGGTGTTAGGGTGTTGGATTAAATAGCTGAGAGTGAGTGGTGAGAAAGTGCTTGAAGATTAGATCGGGATTTTGATTCTAAGAATTAATCTTATGGATTTGTCGGGGGATGATTGCCATTATAGTTGGACTATTGACGTCAGGGTTGAATTCCTGAACTGGGCAATGAGTTTTTCTATAATTCCTTGAAGGCGTATGTAATATATTGAAGTTAGGAAGTCGTCTGCAGTGACTGGTCCTCAATGACTCGAAATTTTATTCTCAGGCATAAATTCCTCAACCCAATCAGCATTACCTGTCCTCACGAGTTCACCGGGATGCTCGGCCTGGGCCTCACCAACGAGTCTCTCAGTCCACCACAATTCCCCGACGGCGGCACCTTCACTCATTTCTCCACCGGTACCCCTCGCACCAGGCCCGGCAGCACCACCACCACCACCACCACCCCCGTCGTCCTCCTCACAGTGATACCTCGTGTCAACCCCTCGGAGTGGTGTCAGGGAGGAGCCTACGAGACCGGCGCCTTCGTGTGAACCGACGGAATCGTAATTCTCCCCGCAGCCAACCGAGTCCACCGGTAGATGCATCCCATCGGCGTGTTTACGCCCCGAAGTCTCCCCCGAGTAACTCACGATTTATTTCTCACGTACACTTATTCAACATTAATCAATTACATTCGAATTAATTTAATCACCTTGCGGATTCACTCACGATTTCTCCCTTAACGACTCAGTTTTTCAGAGGAAAACGACTTTTCTAAGATTTTCAATAATTTCTAATATCACAAGACTCGATGAAAAATCATCATCAACTGATTTCACATCGACACAAATCACTAATCACAAAAATCCAATCTGTTCCTGCAGAGTTCACTCAATTTTTCCCCTCACATTTCTTCTCATCTCAAACGATATATAAAGTAAAAAGTCTGCACAGAATTATCAACACCATCATCCATGTTTATACCCCCGGTAAAGTCAATTCAATTGATAATAAACGTCGCGTTATCGCGATACATCGGACCACCACGAGGAAAAAAAATGATGAACGGATTCAGCAGCAGTCAGTCGCGTTCGGCGGCGCGCGACGTAATGCCGCGGTAGTTTGGCACGTAGTCCGCGTGTTTCGTGGGGGGATACAGCTGGAGCGACGATGAGAGGATCCTCGGGACGGCCCAAAACCCCCGCGCAGCACTCCGACCTCGCCGACCGCTCGCTCACTCGCTCTCTCCCTGTTCCCAACAGTATCGGAGTGAGTGGAGTGTTCGTTGTCAGACCCCCCTCCACCCACTTACCACGAAAACGCACACGGCTTGTGCGCCTCCCTACCACAACTTCAATACCACCACTCTGGCTGACGGAATTCTCTGGTCTCGCGCCACTTTTCAAAGCAGACATTCAACCCAAACCCCAGCGACGGGGTTTTGAAGAATTCTATTGCGCCGGTGACCCCTCTACTGTTTCTAGCCCCTTGTCATGTCGTTTCGATAAACCCCTTCAGACCACTGCTACTCTCCCATGGTCATCCTGATTAATTGAGTGGCACTTCATTGGTGGGTCATTTGAGGGATTGGTTCTTGGTTTTTGCGTTTAAGGAATAATTGAATTGGATTGAATTGAATTCGTGTTATGTACTCAGTGGACAGCCGTGTGGGTAAAGGCTGAGACTGGAAACCCGAGGGTCGTGGGTTCAAACCCAACCTCCGACGATTTTTTCACATTTTTTCAAATTAATAACCAGTACTATTTTGTCCAAAAATGGGAAATACAATAACCTTCTTAACGGCTTCAAGATAGTTTAGTAAAATAGAAGATTTCTAGCCCCTCTTCTGTGGACATCCTGATTAATTGAGTGACACTTCATTATAGTGGGCCGTTTGAGGAATTGGTTCTCGGTTTTTGCGTTCAAGGAATAATTGAATTGAATTCGTGTTATATACCCAGTGTATAGCCGTGTGTGTAAAGGCTGAGATAGCCCGTTTTTACTGACCAATTTTCTGGTCTTAATTTAACATGACATGAAAAAGATTTGTTTAATGACTAAACAACAAAAATGAATGAATCTTTAATAATATAGTGCATAACACAAATCCCGTTACATGATTATTACGCGCAACGCAACTGTATTCATATCATATCTCTTAATTACTTATAAAAAAATATAATTCCGTTTTTATTTGTCTGTTTATACGGAAATAACGTACCCACTGTGACATAGTACGTGTAACTGTTCCACTTGGTCTAAATAAACATTCTTTAAAAAAAAAAGGTAAAGGCTGAGACTGGAAACCTGAGGGTCGTCGATTCACATCCAACCTCCGACGATTTTTTCACATTTTTTCAAATTAATAACCAGTACTATTTCGTCCAAAAATGGGAAATACAATAACCTTCTTAACGGCTTCAAGATATTTTAGTAAAATAAAAGATTTGTGGCCCCTCTTCTGTGGACATCCTGATTAATTGAGTGACACTTCATTATAGTGGGCCGTTTGAGGAATTGGTTCTCGGTTTTTGCGTTCAAGGAATAATTGAATTGAATTCGTGTTATATACCCAGTGTATAGCCGTGTGTGTAAAGGCTGAGATAGCCCGTTTTTACTGACCAATTTTCTGGTCTTAATTTAACATGACATGAAAAAGATTTGTTTAATGACTAAACAACAAAAATGAAAGAATCTTTAATAATATAGTGCATAACACAAATCCCGTTACATGATTATTACGAGCAACGCAACTGTGTTCATACAATATCTCTTAATTACTTATAAAAAAATATAATTCCGTTTTTATTTGTCTGTTTATACGGAAATAACGTACCCACTGTGACATAGTACGTGTAACTGTTCCACTTGGTCTAAATAAACATTCTTTAAAAAAAAAAGGTAGGGGCTGAGACTGGAAACCCGAGGGTCGTGGATTCACACCCAACCTCCGACGATTTTTTCACATTTTTTCAAATTAATAACCAGAACTATTTCGGCCAAAAATGGGAAATACAACCTTTTTAATGGCTTCAAGATATTTTAGTAACGTTGAAGAAGATTTCTAGCCCCTTCTCATGCCATTTTGATAAAACCCTTCAGACCACTGCTACTCTCCCATGGTCATCCTGATTAATTCAGTGGCACTTCATTGGTGGGTCATTTGAGGGACTGGTTCTTGGTTTTTGCGTTTAAGGAATAATTGGATTGAATTGAATTCGTGTTATATACCTATCAATGGATAGCCGTGTGGGTAACGGCTGAGACTGGAAACCCGAGGGTCGTGGGTTCAAATCCAACCTCCGACGATTTTTTCACATTTTTTCAAATTAACAACCAGTACTATTTCGTTCAAAAACGAGAAATACAATAAATTTTTCAACGGCCTCAAGACAATTTAATCCATGTTGTGAAGTTTATTTTCGTCTGTATCCCTCTGAACATCACAGAGGTGAATACTATTATCAGTTTCTAGAATGATTCAATAATTCTGTGAAAAATTTCAGGAAAAATACAAAATTCTCTTACTGTGGATTACTCTTTTCATTTCATTTTGATATTATTACTCTGCTTCATTACGAAATTCAACAGCTTGTTTCAAAAGTCTGTACAGCCCCAATTGAAATTAATGATGGGTTTTTCTTACTGAGATATTTCGAAAGTTACGTTGAGTCCAGGAAATGGTGGTGTTAATACAACCATCCTTTTAGTGCCAAATTCTCAGCACTCTATGTGTTATCGGTACTTTCCCACGATGAATGAGTGGCACATATTTTTCGAGAGCTCCGATATGACAGGCTGCAGCGAATTTATTATGATAGCACGATTATAATTAATATTTAAACGTGATTATCATAATTAAACATCAGACTTTTGAAGATAAGTTGAACATTCGCGGAGATTCGAATAGTCGAATTAAATTGTTGTTTTCAATGACGAAAGAAGAGAAATAACTTTTGACTTGAGAAGATGATATTAAAATTTTTAGAATATTTGTTATGCTCAATAAAACCCATCAAGGATTTTTTCTAACATATGACATCAAGTGATGGGTCTAGCTTTGAATAGTAATTAATTTTAATATTCACCCAAGGCAAAATCCTTCTCTCAAACAACTGTAATCTTCAAATGCTATCAAAACAACAAGGCGTAACAAGTGTCCGTGTGACGTCACGAGACTGTCTGGAGGCGGAGCCATAGTCACGAGGGGGTGGGGCTCCAGATCGACGCCTGCCAACTCCACCGAGCCCCACCCCCAGGCAGAAAATTTTCCACTTTTTCTCCTCTGAGGATCTTCCACGGAGATGTCACCACCAACTCTCCAGCAGATCTCCCCCGAACCAGTGTCGAAACATCGTCGATTGCATGTACTTACCCCTTCTCCAAAGACAAATATTAGATCCATCACAACATTTGCGTGAATCTCCACGGATGAATGGAAATTATGAATTGAGGGAACTTCATTTGGAAGTTCCAGTATCGAAAATCCAGAATTCAACTCATGCCATCGCACCCATGGTCGCCCTATTGTGGTCTGCCAAAGTGCAATCGAGAATGCTGATGTGGTTTTACGCACTCGTTTCCTGGGCATGAACCGGGAAGAGCGTCATTAACCCTTTCTGGGGTTTACAAATGTACTAGTGCGTTTCTACCGCCCACCATATTAACTTCACCATCATTACCACAATTATTTTTGCACAAACCTCAATGAATCGTAGGGACTTTTCATTGTACTGTATTTTTGTTACCTGTCAAAGACTAATTTATTCCTTATTTTATGCAACCAGAGCATCAGACGCATTATCATTGTGGGGAATTCATTCATTTGTGATATTACTTGTAATGTAAGAGAAGTGTTTATTCCGATCGTGAGTTTAGTGCATGTATTCTCGATTTTTCTGTGATAAGAGTTAAGAGACAGAACTTATACGGGGGTTCAGCTGATGAACCATAAATAAAGGATCTCAGATTGCCGAGAGCCGCTGTGGGTGACCCTTCCGTAATTAAAATCCTGTTCTAAATCAGGACTAGGGGAGAATGATTGGATGACCTGTTTGGACAGCTTAGCGTATCACCCCTGAATCTATCATTGACCAACAAGTGGCGAAAATCAAAACTGCGGTTGGAATTTTTTTTGGTACCACAATCGTCGAGAGATCCTTAATATAAGAATTTTAATTTTTTTTCTCCACTTCTGCTGCAACAACTATTGATCCGGGACGTGAAGAATTACGATGGTATGTATACGATTATTTTCAGTGGTTTGCCAGCACTCGTGTGAACTCTTACTTTGTGGTTTTTGTCTGATACGAAAGGCTTTTTAGGGTTGACTGTTTCCCATGTGATTTTTCACTGAGTGGAGTATTAAGAATAAAATTCATCTTGAGAATTTTTTTTTTTTCAATGTCAGGCCAAAATGTCCTAAGACTTAACCCTTGAGTGGTCGCACAATGGGGAAATCTCAGCGTCTTTTCGATTTTTTTTTCTTACACGAAAATCCCGTAAGTCAAAAATTTAAATAAATTTGTAGTCCTATTTTCAACTAAATCGAAAGCATTAACAATGTATCCACCGTTTCATGTTGAAGTCCTCCTCAGCGCACTCAATATTCGAGTAACTATGGCTATCGACTTTTTCTTGAAGAGAATTAATATGAAGATATAATATACTAGTGTTAATCACATGAATGGTATATAATATTATGTATCACCTTGTACTATAATATTTCGCAGCAGGATAAACCGATTGGTTTAAAATGCTCAAATAGAAAAAGGCCAAAATGACCAAATTTTTTGATTTTTCATTCTTTTTTTCAAGATAATTTACGGCAATAGCATCGGAATATTTTCGCGGGACCACTAGGTTATGTCTCCGAGACGCTATCTTAAGGATATCCAAGTAGTTCAGGTAATTTTTTCCGGGGGATATCCCCTTCCGAGTTTATAGACTAGACCAAGAGTATTTTTTAGGCGCAGTATAAACTTTAGTTTCCGAACATATTTTCGAGAAAACGATTTTTGAAAGAATGAAATTTATGTCGCGCCGTGCAATAAGTCGAGTTCTGCACGACTTGACATAAAATATTATAGAGCACTCGGTAATAAATTTCGTTTTCAACGAATCTGTGTACAGACCTCGCCTTCGGCTCGGCCTGTAAACTACATATTCGATGAAAACGAAATTTGTGCCCTTGTACTCTAATGTACTATTAACACATTGCGTCTATAAGAGCTGTATACTGCCACCTTCAATCCAATAGTTCATAGCCTTAAAGCGTTTTCTCGTGCACATAACCGTATATGACTTTGTTCGTTATACTCTCTAGTTTTTTTTGCGACATTAAAAAACATAAGTTTCCGGACAGATAATTGCAAACAATCAAATTAAAAGCCTCTTGATTGGTACGACGGCCATATTGGGTGGTTTGAATCCGTGCATTCCTGAGTCTGACAACAGTCCGCTCAAGTGACTACTCGGACCGAATTTACCAGGTTATATGGAACACATGTGCAGTGTTGCCGTATGATCATTAGGGGTTAGACCAACGAGAGTCAAGTGTGAAATTGAATAAAATATTGTTCACAATATTCATTGAAGAAATTCCTGAAAAAATGTATTCGACAATGAAAAATCCGAAAAAGTATGGGGACGGCAAGATTTTCGACAAAAATGAAATCTTGCTTGAAAAAAAGTTGCCAATTTGAACGAACTACTTGGATATCCTTAAGGATCATTTCGGGAAAGCTTCTCCTCTCCATCAGCTGATAAATTCATACTCCGAGATTAACCTCAAACACGATAACCAACGATTCCCCATTTCGTGTGTTCAAAATTAAACCTCAGATTTCAGTGATATTAAACAGACTCGAATAAATGAACACCACAGAGGACAAATAATATTCATAACCAGTTGAAAAGACGGGGTATTTTCGTGACATCGCCCGGTACAAATAATCCGTGTGTAGGGGAGTTGAGCATTTCCGTTGATATTTGGCATTATATACCAAAACCGTTAATTCCTGTCCCATGTTATGCTGTTGGGTGTGCTCCCGCGTGCAGTTAATAATCTCTCTGCTGCTCTCTTTAGAGGTTTCGGTGAGGTACACGCGATAAATAGAAGGGAAGTTTAGATGCCAAAAAAAACGGAACGAGGAACTAAAAAAATGGGAATACAATGCTAAAAAAATTCTGATGAAAAACTCGCGAAGGAATAAAGAAAAAATGTGAAAATATTTTTCTTCATCATTTCATTGATTTTTCCGCAGCAAAATTCTTTGGGGTAGGGACTACTGGAATTCCAGTTCGTCCTGATGATGTACTTACCCGTCCGGCAACGTAAGCTCTGGTCTGTTGAGGCTTTGTAGGACATCAAAAGGATTACGATGCAGAGGCAAAACTCCGGTGTATTATATTAATGAACTCTGCCTCTTTGGTACTATTTTGTGGATTGGGGACTACTGATACTTTAGTAGAATGAGCTTCACAAAGTTGATTTAATGAAGAGTATTTAGTATGTCAATCCCTTTGGCTGAATCTATATGCTGTTGCGGCATATCTTTGTTCGTTGATTCGATATTTCATTTCCGTCAAGACGGGAGAAGGAGAAATGGAAAAAGTGAAGGAATTGGGAGAACAGGAGAATGGAGAGAAGGGAAAGGGGAAAAGAGATTGGAGAAAGACGAATTGAGAGGTGTAGGAGAGGGAAGGATAAGTTCAAGATAGAATAGAGTTGAGAATGTAAGAACCCGAGTCGAGGATTTGGTTCTGATTGGACGTACACAGGTCTTTCAAGATCTCTCCAGACCTAGATGGACCTGGTAAGTCCGAATCAGTTCTGCGACGTACTTTTCCAGAGACCATTCGAATCCTCAGTTCTTTTCGGTCCTGAGAAGCCCTCCTCGATGCTACCGAGAACGCGTGATTTTA
>NW_021680378.1:111987-120419 GCF_001412515.2 Diachasma alloeum | reverse complement strand
CATACTTTTGAGAGTTCTGAATAGCCCGTCGCTTAAATAGTTGGAATCAACGTTCACCCAGATCCGATCAATTAGCCCCTCATGTATAGATATTCCAAATTTTTATTTTTTTCCTCATTGAAGTAGTTTTGAAGAAAATTGCGAGCTAATAAAAAACATTTGCTAGTTAGTACTTTTTTTAAAATAAATTTTTGACAAATCACCCCTGAAAAAAAAGGCGTTATCCCCCCTATTTCATTATTTCCAAAAAATTTAAGATTCAAGAGTTCAAATGTGAGATAGTCGGACAGTTTTTCCCCGGACAAAATCTCCCCGTCCTACTAAATTCTTTGTCCTGATGATTTGTTGTGAATAATTGGTTTTGCAAGAGATTTATATTCATAACTTTGCTAATACGATTATGCGATTTGACGGTGTGGCATCGGAGAAATGTATTAATAATTCCCAAGTATTTATTGTTATATGTTCCCTATCATTTCTATTACTTTTGTTCCTTTGTAATTTCACTGAGGATAAAGAGTCGATAATTTCATGTGTTCTATTGTGCGATTCAGTAATAAAAATCCCTTTAATTGAGCATTATCATTATATTTATTTTGGCCGGATCCGGTTTCCTAATCGCAAATTCCTTTTTCAGGGAGATTTTGTCCGGGGAAATTCTTTTTCGGAGAGATTTTGTCCGGGAAGATTTTGTCCGAGAGATTTCGTCCGGGGAAAAACTGTCCTAGAATCATAATTTATACTTCAGCTGTCCAGAAGTGATTATTCTCGAGTCCCCCAACAATCCACCCAACTTCCGCTGCCATTCTATGACATGGGGTTATGTTCAGAGAGAAAAAAGAACGCGGGCTACACGAATTTAAAACATTAAACTTGTATAAATTGATTAGTTATCAATATCCATTTAATAAAAATGAAAATTCCATAGAATTCGGGCGCAACGAGCGAGGAATCTCATTTCAAACCGATGATCCCTATTTTCCTCCTCTCTATAAGCGCGCATCGTTAGGGTATACGAATTTTCGGAACTCCCCTCTCCTACTGTCCCTAAGGTATCTTATATAAAGCCTTGACTGTAGCTACCCTCTCTTCGTGATAATTTTTATACGGAAAATTAGAGTTACCATATCCATTCCAAATCATCACAACACGTAATCTTGAAGAGAATCATGACTAAACACCCAAATGCATATTGAGCATTAAATGGATGAAGACAAATGGAAAGTCTCAACATGAAATCGTAGGGATGGAAAATAAAAAACTATTTCATATCCTCACTGCAATGGTATTTACATGACGTAATTCTACAAGTCGTTTTAACATGAGTTATCAATAAAAATGGCACAAAGCAATAAATAACAATTGCATTAAACTACAGTGTCCGTATCTCCGCAATTCTCATACATAACTGCTGGTCGATCATACCTAAAATATGATACATAACTCGTCGATCGTAATTTCTCTAAATACCTGAAAAAAACAGCGTCAATCGTAGCACCCGACTTAGCACTGGCCATCGCTGGATCGCGATTCAATTTCAAATTGAAGTCAGTATCTAAGAATTCAATCAATTTTTGTGCCTCTGGAGAGTCAAAATTGATGTTGAAATCTCCGCTCAAGATGACCGGAATTTTATCTAAATCGTTTCCGAGTAAAGCTGCTCCCTGGGTTGTGTATTCCAGCAGAACCTCGTTAATGAAGGTGATGATGTGAGAGACTTCTTGATTCACAGATACATACATAATTACTGTAAGGACAGTCTGATTATCCTCCAAAGTACAACGAGCAGCACAAATTTCTCCAACTTTTGTAGAATTCACAATTAAGCAAGTGCTTCGACGTAAATGCACATCCATATGAGCAGTGACGACATTCGTTCTATCATCATCACTACGATAGACAGAGGATGGACCATTGACCCCTCCAAAACGCTTGAACCGCGCCATGCAGTTGAAGTCAGGCATCACCAATGTCTCCTCATTCTCCGCACTCATCTCCGAAAGGAGTAGAATTTCCGATTTCAGTCCAACCTCAGCGCTGGAGTCTTCTGGGGTCTGACTCTGACAGCTGAAGGACAGGACTGCGAGTCCGCTTCGGCTGGTAATGAAATCGATGATGCTTTTGTCCAACACCATTGGTTTGTCTTTCGGCGAACTTGTCTCCGATGATGGCTTTCTCCGTCCATGGTAGAATGTCGGGTCATTATTTGGTGAAACGATATAAAGTTTGGAAATTGTGGAGACTTGCAACAACGCCATATGCAGAATCTGCTGCGAGTGAGTTCGACTGTATTCATAGACCATCTCATTCAGATGAGACCCTTGAGACTCGTTGATGGTGATGGCACAAGCAGGAATCAGCGGGAATTGATCCCGTGTAGCAACAACTGTCTCGTCATCATTCAGGGGGATTCTTGATGTTTGTCGTTTCACGGGTATCGCTAACTCGCTGATATTATTGGCTTGCATGTACAAATTGACATTTCGCGTCATTTTCACATCGACTTTGGACATATTGTAGAACTCCAACCAAACGCGTTTCGCTTGACCGTCATCATCATATTCTATGAAAACTAGTTTTCCAAGGGAGCCAGGGCACAGTCCAGCCAATTCATCAACTGAGCTTGTCAACATGTACGACTTGTTCATCACGAATATGATTTCGTACGGTAAACCAGCGGTTTGGTCAATTGGCCTGTCACGAAGTGAATGAATCGTTCGTTCCTCTTCCGTTCCGTCACTGTAAGTATAAGTGTCCTTCGCGATCGAAACGACCTTATATTTGGACGGCCGAAGGATGACTTTATTATACTCATCGACAGCATCATTCGTCAACATGAGACGAACACCGTGAGGCAAAAGTCGATTGGCTTCTTTCCGCGAAAAAAATCGTGATTCAAGTAGTTGCAGCTCGGATTCTTCTAAATGTATGTTACGCCCAATTTTCGTGAGGACTAACCTGAACATTCGATTAGATTGGCGCATAAGTTTGCTTGTATCTAGGAACTTGAGGTCATTCCATTGAAGTTTAATCACCCCTGCCTCAGCCTGCGACAGTTGGTAAAATTCGCCAGTCAAAATGATGTCAACTCCACCGAAATGAAGGCTGGAATTGCCCGTCAACTGCCTCAGGCTAGCGTCGATCCGCGACAGGATGTTCCCATCAATCTTATCGATTTCGTCTATTATCAATACCTGAGCATACTCGAATAGCTGGCCATAATGCCGCGAGGATTTAACGGCCAAGGTGAGCATCTTAGAACGCGACGTTGTCAAAGCAGTGTACGTGATTGACCGATTCACTAGCACTCCGGCTTTGTTAGCTGACGTAAGATTGATGCAGACATTGCAGGAGCTACCAGCTTGTGCACGACTATTGTAAATTTCCATCAAAAGTCGGGTGATGAAGGTTTTCCGGCATTTCGCGGGACCGCTAAGGAACATCTGGAACGGTGAGTCATTTCCAGTCAGAAGTGTGAACAAACCGTGCATTGGATGTACGTCTGTTTCCTCAGGTACTATGAACACTGGTTCGTGGGATGATGCGTCGTCCAACAAATTCTCATGACTCTCAAGCGCGTCACTAGGCTCATTCTCATCCATAAATTCGAGCTGATCATTTGTCTCTGGATTTATGTGATTGCCCAAGTCTTGGAATGGATCAGTTTCTGTCTGCTTAGCGACCAGATAATTCACCTCATTCTCGTCTTCCAGAGCATCCTCCTCCCGGCATAATGGACAACATGCGTTCATGGTCGTCTGAACATTCACGTCTACCTCGAACTCCTTTTGATGTGTGAGAATCAACTCTTCGTTCGCTTCATACAGCTGCAGGAATTTCATACCTGCGATAATTTCAGACTCCTCGTTGCGAAAAGGTATGTGAAGTGTTACCATCTCGCGTTTATAGTCGTTGGGATGTGTCTCCATGCTGTAATTCTGATAACGGATTATTCGCGGAGTTTTTCGCATCACGTACGCTGTATTATTGAAGTTGCGGGTATAGTAGGCGACAAATTGTGCAAGAGTTACGTTTTCGAGCTCTTTCGGCCGCATCTGGTACATAGCGAACCAGCTCTCTTTCCAGGAATCGACTGTATCCTCCGCCAACGCTAACTCCCCGAACTCGTCGTAATTCTTTCTTATCGCTTGTCGTGCAGAGGGTAATACGGTTTGAATAGGGACTACCACCGAAGAGCTCTTCGACATAGGCTCCCTGAGTAGGTACCAGGCAGCCTCTTGACTCGTTATTTCAACTGCATTCAGCACATCAACACTCAATCTCCTGATGATCTCGCTCAACTTGAACTCTGGATGTTCATCTATTATTGCAACGATCTTGCGTTGCAACTCGCCGATGCCCCTGTCAGTCTTATGAATGAAATCACCAATGAAGTCAGCACATGAATCTTCGTCCAGAATGAACTGTATGTTGATGTGCCCCTGGAGAACGTTAAGAATGAAGGGGTTGAAGGCTTCGTGCCACTTCTCCGAGGGTTCGCGTTGCAGGAAAACTCTTGGACGAGTGATCCCAGCGCGAAGTATATTCATGTACTGTTCATCTGAAACTATTCCATTATCGTCATAAAACGCGTCTATGTCGGGGTAATCATGATTTTCCAGATTCTCGCGGATCTCCTGATAATGCCGGGCATTCTTTGCGAATTCGGGATCTGCGCTGGCCATGGGTTCTAAAATTGTAGTAGATCGGCATGGCATGAATGGTGCTTCAAATCGACAGATCTGCTTTTTTCCAGCTACTTTCTTATAGCATGCAGAAGTGTGCTTGTGAGCTTGAAGCTCAATGTGACCCGAAGCTTCCTTAGTCGAAATTGAAATAAGTTGATCGATCAAGGTGATGGCATCCTCCTTATCCGCGCCAAGAGGATCCTTCGGGGCATTCTCCACCCACATAAGAATATGCACGCAAGGACTCCGGTGATACTGGAACTCAATCCTTTGGAAGTGATGAACCACGCGATATTGCCGAAATGGGTTGCCATCTTCTGACCGAAAGAGAGAGATCAATACATTCACCATCTTGTTGAAATAGATAAGACACGTCACCACATCGTCGTTGACCAAGGCACACTTCTCAACGTAACTCAACTTAGAAGCCGACTCTTCCGATATCTCCTGCCCTTTATTCTTCAATTTGTACAAGAGTTGCAGCAGGGGGATCCACCCGATCTCGTTGGCACTAACAGTCAATGAAATCGTGGGTCTCCCAAGGGTCCTCATCATAGCGAACAGATCTCGCTTCCGTTCCTTCCAGTACCAAATGGAATTTGGTACGCACCTCAGGAAAGCGAGGTTGCTTCCCAGAGCATCGCTGAAGGACTCTTCAGACAGGATTTCCTTTCTGATCATGTTCGACTCCTCCTCCAGGTTCACGCAGGTGGAGTTGAGGGTTTCATGGACATTCAATCTCATGATCTTCATCGCCATGTAGAGGAGGTGATCGGGGGTCACACCTCGACGGTCGGAACGCGTCAGCTCGCTTGATACTATCATAGAGGGCGTGACTTTCAGACCCTGTTTGAAAACTCTGGGTTGACCGAGGTAGATGCAGGGAAAGGAGAGCTCCTCGGCGTGTCCGTCGAACAGCCGCTTATGAGACTCTCCTTCGCTGTCATCTCTCTTCAGGTATCTTTCTACGTTCCATATCAACGTATGCTGCTGCGCTATGAGGCCATCTCTATTCGGGAGATGCTCAATCACCTCAACCTCTCTATCTTCACGCTGAGATTTCCTCTCGTTGCAGAAGGAAAGGTCGATGGTGATGTCATTGGTCTTGTAAAGAGGAGTCGTCTCCAAGTATTGCAGCCATCCCATAATGTCTTGCTTGTCAACAGACTCAATGAAATCACTCGACCTCCGAATTTCTTTTCGCTCTACATCAACATAGGTGCAGTAATCATCATCGAATCTCCTCGGCAAGTGGTGAACCATATTATTTTCGGAGACGGGAATATTGATAATCTGGATTAAATTCTCAAAGTGACTGGCATATCGCAGTCTCTGGATTTTTCTCAAGGGTATACGAGGGGAAATGAGTCTCTCTGATATCGGATCCAACCGAGGTAGATACTCCGGCCGATTTGGATATTGGAATCCATTGACTCTAGCGAACGCGGGGATGTGATTACGACTCAGGGCGTTGGTGCAGTACTTGCAGACCACCATGCGATCTGGATCGGCTGTCGGAAACTCAATGCCTATCAATCTTTTGAAGTGAGAGGGGAGTTTCGTCAAGTCGTTCTTGAACCACAGACGATCGCAAATATGGCACACGAGACCGAATGAGTTTTGCAGGAATTTTCGATTGAACTCGCGGTGGGCGACTCGGTTGGCATTGAAATATGTGTATGGTAAGATGTTACTTGAAACTGTTGCGGCGATTGTTGAGTTGATTATCTGCTGCACAGTGTCGGTTTTCGGTTTATCGCGTGTCGGTAAGTCTGGTGGTGCTGCTGGTCGGCCATATATCGACGCTGTTCGCTTCTCTCTCAGAACTCTCTTATCCTTTGGGGAAGTCGCTGTGGCTCCCTCCGGCGGTGTCTCTGGTTTCTCGGGACGCCTCGTCTCATGTCGTGTTGTTCGGCGGGGTGTCGTTGTTTTAGGCATAATTACTGGAATTAATCGAAAGAATTATGATGAATGTGGGAGGGGAATACTAACATTTGTGGGAATTGGGTTTGGAGAGGGGGGGGGTAGGGTGATGTGGGGTGAGAATTTTTAGATACTAACCTTACTTTTAGATCAGCAGGGAAGAAGCAGGGTGATTAATATTTATAAACACACTATTTCACTCTGGGAATTACGGGAGACTGGCGGCATGGTGGCGACCGGTGACACGATAGTCTGCGATTTTTTTTTCTTCCGAAAACTGCAAGAATGGGTCAGCATGGCAGACAATAACAAAACAGTGTGGACGGTTTGTGCGGGGAAAATAAAGTTGTGACATAATGGGGTGAAGGGGTCGGGCTCCTGGATCGTCGCAGCGAATGGTGTAGTACATTACTAACTTATCGACGACTGTTATGTTTGACATTATCTTGGAAATGGGGAAGGCAAATGAATCGGTACGATAGGTGACGAAGACTTGCAACTGGCTCTTGGGTTGACTATGACCCACTCACGGACAAAAGATTTCCCATGAATTAGTGTATTTGTTGATTATGCCTGCAAATCCATTTTTTTATCATCACTACAGATCTGTGCGCGCGCTTTCGCGCGCGCTTATCTTTTTGTTGTGAAAATGAAGAAATCGAATTTATTAAACTTCATATACTCATAGATGTTTTATAAACATTGATAATGACTTAAAGAGAATTAAGAGAAGGAAGAGTGAAACATCAATGAATAATTTTTAACCTTCGATTAATTCCTTTTTTTACGTTTTAAAATAATCTGATTAACATCTGTAATGGTTGAAAAATGAGGGAGCGTTATAAATTGATTTCCTAGAAAACTGAAAAAAGTTCTTGAATTCTTCGGAAAATTTCACAATTTTCTAGATAACCGTAAATCTTCAAAGATTTCTCTCGAATTATTTGTGAAACCGAAGAATTTTCATGAATTTGTAGAGTTTAGAATTTATGTAGGAAAATCTGAGAAGCAAGAATTGATAATTTTTGCGTATGATAAATATGAAAAAATTGAAATTTGGGAAGTGAGGAATAATTTGAGTGAAAAAAATTTAGAAATACTGTTTTTTTTCTCATGATCAACAATTAGGCAATTTAGATGTTTTGCTATAAAGATCAACTTCACACATAAAAAAATGAAAAATATGACGCCGAAAAAATTTTTGGGCATTTGAAGAATTTGAAAATACTGGGGATTTTTTTCAACGACTACTTCACGTGACTCATTGACCAATCAGAACTGAGGATTAGCGGTCAGGCAGTTTCGAGATGTATCGATATAAAACAACTTCACGTTTCTTTCATCTTTAGTAAATAGGATTCTTCAATGAAATGAAAAAAAATTGATAATAATGACGCGGAGGTGGTCTTCATTTACGAAAAGCTGTGACGTAATTTTCTGTTTACAATACCACGTTCCCAAAATTTAGAGATACGTGTTTGGTCACTGAAAGAGCTTAGACTAGAGATGTCACTGGGTTACATAAATTAAGTAAAAATTAACTGTCGAAGAATTCACAATATGTAATAAATTCTAAAAATTCAATACAAAACAAATCAATTCAAAGGCGCAAAATTGCCTTCAAATGTTCAATTAAAAATAAAATACATCTACTCTTATTTCCACTTGATTCAAGCATTCGCTAATACCATTCTAAAGTTCTCTATCCACCGCGCCTGTGTCTGGTTGCTCGCCACTGCTTCAACCTCTACGATTTATTTGAAACGTTCGATTTAGGCCCCATATCCTCCGTACGCAGTTCGACCCCCCCCCCCCCCCCCC